>NC_000084.6:11189166-11523333 GCF_000001635.26 Mus musculus | reverse complement strand
TCACACAATATGTACTCACTGATAAGTGGATATTAGCCCAAAACCTAGGATACCCAAGATATAAGATACAATTTGCTAAACACATGAAACTCAATAAGAATGAAGACTGAAGTGTGGACACTATGCCCCTCCTTAGAATTGGGAACAAAACACCCATGGAAGGAGTTACATAGACAAAGTTTGGAGCTGAGACGAAAGGATGGACCATGTAGAGACTGCCATATCCAGGGATCCACCCCATAATCAGCTTCCAAACGCTGACACCATTGCATACACTAGCAAGATTTTATCGAAAGGACCCAGATGTAGCTGTCTCTTGTGAGACTATGCCGGGGCCTAGCAAACACAGAAGTGGATGCTCACAGTCAGCTGTTGGATGGATCACAGGGCTCCCAATGGAGGAGCTAGAGAAAGTACCCAAGGAGCTAAAGGGATCTGCCACCCTATAGGTGGAACAACATTATGAACTAACCAGTACCCCGGAGCTCTTGACTCTAGCTGCATATGTATCAAAAGATGGCCTACTAGTCGGCCATCACTGGAAAGAGAGGCCCATTGGACACGCAAACTTTATATGCCCCAGTACAGGGGAACGCCAGGGCCAAAAAGGGGGAGTGGGTGGGTAGGGGAGTGGGGTTGGGTGGGTATGGGGGACTTTTGGTATAGCATTGGAAATGTAAATGAGCTAAATACCTAATAAAAATTGGAAAAAATGGAAAAAAAAAGAATAAAGAAGACCATAGTGTGGAAAAAAAATCATGCCAGAAAAAAAAAAAAAAAAAAGATGGCCTACTAGTCGGCCATCACTGGAAAGAGAGGCCCATTGGACATGCAAACTGTATATGCCCCAGTACAGGTGAACACCAGGGCCAAAAAAATTGGGAATGAGTGGGAGGGTATGGGGGACTTTTGGGATAGCATTGGAAATGTAATTGAGGAAAATATGTAATTAAAAAAATAATAAAAAAAAAGAAAAAAAAAAGAAATCTTCTGTAAACATTTAGCTTGTAATAACCTGGCCTCCCATGAATCCTTGGAGGAATTTGTGTGGAGTACTCACTGGTAGTTGCGCCTTGGTGCCCAAGATTATTATTTATCATTTTATTTACATGTTCTGGCTCAACTTTAATATAATCAACTGTGGGAATAGATTATATCTTACAATTCAAAATTTCCAACAGTCCCTTAGACAATGCCCTGGACAACAAATGCTGCGGACGCTAAGACTGAAATTGTGGTGAAGTGTTTATTGAAGCATATTCATGAGGTATTAATAGTCCTGTAACAGGAGCAGCTGTCTACATTCAGTTACCTGGCAATTGACAGAGGATTTCTTGGAGTCTTTAAATTAACCAAGGTTTATTTGCAAATCTCTTTTAGAAAAAGAACAACCTATTGGTTTCCCAAACTTACTTGGCCATAAAATAATTTCATAGAAATTATTTTTATGAGAGTTTTCCTTGGATTAATCTCTTGAGATGTATGCCCAACATTTTTCTAAGCAAATTAATTGTTTAAACAAATTTCTGGAGTCTAGGGCACAACTACAGATAGATGGATGTTTTACAGAGAACTGCCATATGCTCAAGAGAGGCTTACATTATGTATGAAGAGACAAAGAATCCATACACTAAAAGCCATTAGTGAGCATATTAGGAAGAGGCACTCCAATGGCACAGGCACTTTTGGCATACATTTAATGATCACTTCTTTTTATAATTTCATTTTGAAAAGACATAACAGTTGTGTGAATTCTTTGAGTGTTCATAGAATGTATTTGGATCATATTCATCACCATTCTTTGCTCTAACTCATCCCAGATGTAGCCCCACCTCCCCATTCTACCCAACTTTGTCTTTTAAAAAATGTTTGTGCCCATATGGTCATGGTCATGGTCATGGTCATGAACTGGTGTGTCCTTAATGAAAACTGACTTTTCCCCTTAGAAACCATCAACTATCTATAACTCCTCAGTTAGGGCTAGGGGCTCACAAGCCCGTCCCTCCTCTGCATGCTGGTATACTGACTGGCTTGGTGTTGTGCAGCAGCCACAGCTGCTGTGAGTTCATGAATGCAGATGTCCTGTCATGCCCTGAAGACATCTTCTTTTTGGTTCTGCCAACTCCTGGCTCTTACAAAATTATACTTCTGTCTCAGTGTTTCCTTGTTGCAAAGACACCATGATCATGGCTACTCTTATAAAAGAAAACATTTACTTAGGGCTGGCTTACAGGTTCAGAGATTTAGTCAATTATCCTCATTGTGGGAAGCATGATGGCATGCAGGCAAACATGGTGCTGGAGAAGGAGCCAAGAGTTCTACATCTGGATCTATAAGTAGCAGGAAGAGACAGTGAGCCACTAGACCTGGCTTCTGTTTCTGTAGACTGTTTCTGAAAACTCAAAACCCATCCTCTAGGGACACACTTTCTCCAACAAAGCCATTCCTACTCCAACAGGGCCATAACTCCAATAATGGCACTCCATATGAATCTATAGGGGCCATTTTCGGTCAGACCACTACATTCTACCCCCTGGTTCCCATAGACTTATAGCCATATCATAATGCAAAATGCATTTAGTCTAACTTCAAAAGTCCCCATATTGTACAACAGTCTCAACCGCATTTAAAAGTTCAAAGTCTCTTGGGAGACTCAGGGCAATCTCTTAACTGTATTCCCCTATAAAATCAAATTGAAAAAAAAAAAAAACAGATCACATGCTTCCAACACACAATGACAGAATATACATTACCATTTCAAAAGGGAGGAAATACTCAACTGAAGCAAGACCAAAAACTCCTAACTCTGAATCTCCATGTCTGATGTCAAAGTGTCAAAGATCTCCAACTCCTTTCAGCTTTGTTGACTGCAACACACTTCTTTCTCTTGGGCTGGTTCCACGCCTTGTTAGCAGCTTTCCTCAGCAGGTATCCCATAACTCTGGAGTCTCCAGCATCTTGGGGTCTCTGAGGCAATCCAGCTTTCACCTCCACATGTCACACAGTGGCCTCTCTAAGCCTTCATTCAGGGACACCCCTGACACATACCTCTCCTCAGCAGCTTTCCTTAGTCATGGAAGGAGATTCCATAACCCCCTTCTTAGATCCTTGGCTGTTAAGTTAGAGCCACATGGCTAAAGCTGCCAAGTTCTCCTGCTTTCTGGGGCTGGAACATGAGTCCCTCATTCAAATACATTTTCATCAGCTTTCTGATTTTGATTTTTTTTCCCCCACTACCTAAGTTTGGCTGTCCTGAAACTATCCATAGGCCAGGCTGGCCTTGAACTCAGAGATGCACCAGCCTTTGCATTTCAAGTGCTGGGACTAAAGGTGTGAGCCAGTATGTCTGCCCCTAAGCTTTTCTTTCACTCCTTTTCATAAATTGGAAGTTTAGTTGGGAGGGGCCTTGCTTGAGGTCACCACTCCCTTTATTCCTTTTGGCATCAAGTTTTTCTGTAATTTATTTACACTTTCTGGTATTTTTTCCTTGCTCATCTTGCTCCTTTTCAGAGTATTGATGCATAAGACTGGCCACACAGTCAGTGCTAGGTTGTTTGGGAATGTCCTCTCCCAAAGCTGTTAATCCATAACTCTTCAATTAACTTCAAGCAGATTTTTTTAGACAACAGTGGAAAGCAGCTACATTCTTCACCAAAACACCATAACACTCTTTAGGCCACATATTAATATTCTTCGCCTCTGAAACCCTTTGATCCCAGTCCCCCACAGATCAAATCCTTCTCAGCACCACTGCCTTCCATGCTTTTACTACTGCGGTCCATTAAACCGTGCTTGAAGCAATCCACTGCTGTCCTAACCCAAAGCCCCAAAGTCCATATTCCTCCAACCAGAACCACAGCCTGTCCTGTTGCATCAATGCCTCAGTTTCTGGTACCTTAGTGTTTTATTGTTGTGAAGAGACACCACTACCACAACAACTCTTATAAAGGAAAACATTTACTTGAGGCTGGCTTACAGGTTCAGAGATTTAGTTCCTAATCCTCATGGAGGGAAACATGATGGCATGTAGGTAGACATGGTGTTAGAGAGGTAGCTGAGAGTTCTATGTCTGAATCTTCAGGCATCAGGAAGAGACAGTAGCCACTAGGCCTGGCTTGAGCTTTTAAAACCTCAAAGCCCATTCTCTAGGGACAACTTTCTCCAACAAGGCCATGCCTACTCAAATAAGGCCATACCTCCAGCAAAGCCATTCCATATGAGTCTATTGGGGACAATTTCATTCAGACCTCCATAACTAATCGCCTTAAAATTGGGAAATACTGCTTTCCTGAAATAAATGTTGACTAGTTATAGAATCTAACTATTTATGTATATTAATAGAGTTGACTTGTAAATACCTTGTTTAGGTTTTTAAAAATTAATTTTTTTCTCTTATTTAATATTTATAGGTAGTTTCTTTATTTACATTTCAAATGTTATCCCCTTTCCTAATTTCCCTTTCAAAAATCCCTTATCCCCTACCCCTTTCCCCTGCTCCCCAACCCACGTACTCCCATCCCTGCTCCTGGCATTCTATACTGGGGCATAAAGCCTTCACAGGACCAAGGGCCTCTCCTCTCATTGATGACTGACTAGACCATCCTCTACTACATATATAGCTAGAGCTACAAGTTTCACCATGTGTTTCTTTGATTGGTGATTTAGTTCCAAGGAGCTCTGGGGGTACTGGTTAGTTCATATTGATGTTCCTCCTATGGGGCTTCAGACCCCATCAGCTCCCTGGGTACTTTCTCTGGCTCCTTCATTGGGGACCTTGTGCTCTGTCAAGTGGATGATGTGAGAATCCACTTCTGTATTTGTCAGGCACTGACAGAGCCTCTCAGGAGACAGCTCTATCAGGCTCCTGTCAGCAGGCTCTTGTTGGCATCTACCTAGTGTCTGGGTTTGGTGGTTGTTTAATGAGATAGATCCCCAAGTGGGGCAGTCTCTGGATGGTCATTCCTTCAGGATCTGCTCTGAACTTTGCCTCTGTAACTCCTTCCATGGGTATTTTGTTCCCCATTCCAAGAAAGAATGAAGTATCCCCACTTTGGTCTTCCCTTTTCTTCTTCTTCTTCTTCTTCTTCTTCTTCTTCTTCTTCTTCTTCTTCTTCTTCTTCTTCTTCTTCTTCTTCTTCTTCTTCTTCTTCTTCCTCTTCTTCTTCTTCTTCCTCCTCCTCCTCCTCCCCCCCCTCCTCCTTCTCCTTCTAGATTTATTTATTTATTATATATAAGTACACTATACCTGTCTTCAAAGGTACTGATTACAGATGGTTGTGTGCCTCCATATAGTTGCTGGGATTTGAATTCAAGATCTTCAGAAGAGCAGTCGGGGGGGGGGGGGGTCTTAACCACTGAGCCACCTCTCCAGCTCGTATTCCTTCTTCTCGAGTTTCATGTGTTTTGCAAATTGTACCTTAAGTATTCTAATTTTTTGAGCTAATATCTACTCATCAGTGAGTGCATATCATGTGTGTTGTTTTGTGATTGGGTTACTTCACTTAGGATGATATCCTGCAGATCCATCCATTTGCCTAAGATTTTCATAAATTCATTGTTTTTAATAGCTGAGTAGTACTGCATTGTATAAATGTTCCACATTTTCTCTATCTATTCCTCTGTTGAGGGACATCTGGGTTATTTTCAGCTTCTGGCTATTATAAATGAGGCTGCTATGAACATAGTGGAGCATGTGTTCTTATTACCAGTTGGAACATCTTCTGGGTATATGCCCAGGAGAGTTATTGCAGGATCTCCCGGTAGAAATATGTCCAATTTTCTGAGGAACCACCAAACTGATTTCCAGAGTGGTTGTACCAGCTTGCAATCTCACCAGCAATGGAGAAGTGTTCCTCTTTGTCCACATCCTCACCAGCATCTGCTGTCACCTGAATTTTTGGTCTTAGCCATTCTGACTGGTGTGAGGTGGAATTTCAGGGTTGTTTGATTTGCATTTCCCTGATGATTAAGGATGTTGAACATTTTTTCAGGTGCTTCTAAGCCATTTGGTATTCCTCAGTTGAGAATTCTTTGTTTAGCTCTGTACCACATTTTTTAATAGGGTTATTTGATTTTCTGGAGTCCAACTTCTTGAGGTCTTTATATATATTGGATATTAGTCCCCTATTAGATTTAGGATTGGTAAAGATCCTTTCCCAATCTGTTGGTGGCCTTTTTGTCTTATTGATAGTGTCCTTTGCCTTACAGAAGCTTTGCAATTTTATGAGGTCCCATTTGTTGATTCTTGATCTTACAGCACAAGCCATATTAGGTCTGTCTTCATATGTTACTTAACCTTTTTCCCTTACTGCTTTTAATATTCTATCTTTCTTTAGTGCATTTGGTGTTTTGATTATTATGTGATGGGAGGAGTTTCTTTTCTGTCTAGTCTATTTGGAGTTCTGTAGGCTTCTTGTTCATGAGCATCTCTTTCTTTAGATTAGGGAAGTTTTCTTCTATAATTTTGTTGAAGATATTTACTCGTCCTTTAAGTTGAAAGTCTTCATTCTCATCTATATCTATTATCCTTCTCATTGTGTCCTGATTTCCTAGATATTTTGAGTTAGGATCTTTTTGCATTTTTTGATTGTTGTTTCCATGCTTTCTATTGAATCTTCTGCACCTGAGATTCTCTCTTCCATTTCTTGTATTCTGTTGGTGATGCTTACATCTATGTCTCCTGATTTCTTTTCTAGGATTTCTATCTCCAGCATTTCTCCTTTTGTGATGTCTTTATTGTTTCTACTTCCATTTTTAGATCCTGGATGGATTTGTTCAATTCCTTCACTTGTTTGTTTGTGTTCTCTTGTAATTCTTTAAGGAATTTTTGTGTTTCCTTTCCAAGGACTTCTACCTTTTTAGCTGTGTTCTCCTGTATTTCTTTAAGGGAGTTATTAATGTCCTTCTTAAAATCCTCTACCAGCATCATGAGATATGATTTTAAATCTGAATCTTGCTTTTCTGGTGTGTGGGAGTATTCTGGGGCTTGCTGTGGTGGGAGTACTGGGTTCTGATGATGCCAAATAGTCTTGGCTTTTGTTGGTAAGTTTCTTACATTTGCCTTTTGCTATCTGGTAATCTCTGGTGTTAGATGTTTTAGGTGTCTCTGGCTGGAGCTTGTTCCTCCTGTGAGTCTATAAGCCTGTGTCAGCAGACCTGGGAGACCAGCTCCCTCCTAGCAAGACCAGTGCACAGAGGGCAGTGGAAAAGGCCCACCTCCTGGGTGCAGATGTAGGCCCTTAGGACCCTGTCCCAGAAGCTCTGCTCCTTCTGAGGCCTGTGCTCTCCTGTGTGTACCGGCCTTAGAGAAACACTGGAGAGAAATTGTCTATCTCACCTGAGTTCCGGGGTCAGATCACTCCCTTTTTAGAATTAATTTTAAGTGTTTTTATTTTTTTTATTGGGTTATCTTTACCAAATTTTTCTATTATAACAGAATGATCAAATGGATTGGGAAGCCTTTCATTGTTTTGTTTTGAAAATTTATTACTTATTTTATGTGCATTGGTGTTTTGCCTGCATGTATGTCTGTGGGAGGGTGTCCAGTTCTCTGGAACTGGAGTCATACAAAGCTGTGAGCTGCTGTGTGGGTGCTGGGAATTGAACCTGTGTCCTCTGGAAGAGCAGTCAGTACTCTTAATGGCTGATCCATCTCTCTGGGCCCTCATTGTTCTTTATATTGAGAAATAACTATATATCTTGAAATTAGTGCCATTTTTAGGGAAAGAGTTTTAGCATATATTTTCCCAAATTGTATAGATTGCTGGATGCCTAGATGTTCCACTTATCTTAAGACAGTTGGGGAAGTGCTGCTCAGGTATTATCTTTTTCCTTCATATTTTAGAGTTTACCGGTGTAGGAAAAGTGGTAAGTATTGTCAGTGATTTGTCTACATTTTGTGAGTAGAATACATTTTGGTACAGAAACCAGAATAACTGAAAATAATGTAAATTGGGTCTTTCACATACCTGTTAATTCTTCATTAACTTTCTGTTGTCAACAAAATACACCAATGACCACAAAACCTGTGTAGTGATCTGGCTTTGCCACTCTGCCCCATTCACCAATTACAAGGGCCATTCTTCTGCTACACCAGCACAAGGTTTTAACTCCCTTATGACATTTATACTTACTGTGTGTGCTTCCCTCTGGTAATCAGGAATTAAGTAAGACACAGAGAGCGAAAGAAAGTCCCCTTCAATAGATGCCGGTTAGGTGCCATGGAATTTGTAGCTGGGTAAGACTGATGCTTACTTTTCCTCTCTGGTGACATGCTCAGTCAGCACTTTTGAACACTATGGAAGCTAGCTAGTTGAGATGAAGCTTCCAGCTGAGTACCTGCTTGATCTCTCCATGTTCCGTGATTCAAGTCTATGCTGTCTTCAGCAATAGGGCTTTACTCTCAGGTTCTGGAGGGTAACCACGAGCTGTGGCAATGGTCTGTAATGGTTTTGGGTCTTTGAGACATCACTAGTCAACACCTCCAAAAGAGGTAACCCATTTCTTTTCATTTGTTAGCCTGTGGGTACTGTTGTCCCATTACAGGGTAATTTCATTTAAACTGTTTATAATTGTATGTATATTTTAGGAAGCTCCAGCAGTAGTAGGTTTCCATGTAACTACTTCTTTAGTGTTATTCTTCCCTGAATTCCTTCCTCTACTCTCCTCTTCCATCTTTTACCCAATTTAACCTTTCTTATTCTATTATTCTCCTTTATCCCTTTCTATGACCATATTCTATCTACCCTCCCTTGAGCCCAGCCCTGCTCTATAGCCTCTTCCTAATTTCCTGACCATTTGGGTATTCTAAATGGCCCAAACATGTTCAAAGCTAACATTCACATATGGCAGAAAATATGGTTTGTGGGGCATAGATTACTTCAGGATGGTTGTTTTCAGCTCTACTCGTTTACCTGCAAATTTCAGAGTTTTAATTTTAACATCCGAATAATATTCTCTTGTGTAGACGTACCACTTTTCACTACTCTTTCGTCAGCTGATGGACTTTAGACTCTTTCCAGTTCCTCACTACTGTGAATAAAGCAGTACATATCACTAACTTTTCATTTGCTTCCCAGTTAGGCCAAGTCTTTAAGTATACACATTATCTTTTACCCTTTTGACTTGCCTTCTTCACAGTGTTCAGCATGAGGTCATGGTAGAAAGGACAATACATCTGACACCAGACAACAGCAATGGAAGAGAGCTCAAGTTATGAGCTCTGTGACTTGGAGAAAGTTGGACCATTAAGGATTTAATTTCTTATCTAAAATACGATAAAACATTTTACTAGATTTTCATAAGTTGTTGTAAAATGAGATAATATTCTGAAAATTGTCTTTACTATGGTCTTCATGGACAGTTAATCATAATTAACAATTTAAAAATTATATGATGAAGACATTTAATACAAATTACAATTAATATTACACTTTCAGACACAAATATCTTGGCAATTGTTATAAATAATCATTTTTCTTCACCTTAATCAGTGGGAGGAATATCTGTGCACCTCCAAAGGAAATAGAACAAAGTTTCTTAGCCACTGTGACATGATTAGGATCTCAATTTTACTATTTTTATGAATTCCCAGGTATATAAGTCAGGCTTAAATCCAACTACTGTTTATCTTTATGCTATTTCTGAACACATTCATTACAACAACCAGCTCAATCCTTCAGAAAGTTACAATAGTGTGAGCATTAATGCATTCACAATGCCTTTACCTAAAGATGGATCCAACAATAATATTTTGACTATTGGCACAAAATGTTTTTTTAAATTCATGTTAATTCTCATACTTCAAATTTTGTGTGTATGGATGTTTTTGTCTGCAGATACGTCTGTGTACCATGTGCATGCTTGGTGCTTATGGAGATGAGAAGAGGACATCAGATTCCTTGGAATGTTAGTTACAGTTGGTTGTGAGCCACTCCATGGCTGCTACAACCAGAACCCAGGAACTCTGGAAGAACAGCCATCTCTCCAGCCTCAGACCTCATACCTTAAAACAGAACACTTGACTTATTTCACATGTATATACTTGTGTATTCTTTACATACATACTTATATATGACATGTGTTAATGTGATATATTTAATTACTGACATTATATTATATAATTCTAATGCCATCCCATTTAACATCTAATTGCAATAATGTTTCATGATTTCCTTATGATGTTTATTCTTTCAAGTGAAGAGCCATAAAATTTCATGTACTATTTTGGTTATTCTGTCCCATTACTTAGTCTTATTGTCTTGTGGGATGAAGTGGAAAATCTGGTTTCTTTGGAAACTCAGTTATGTCAGATGGTGTTTTGCTAGGACAGACATGTTAAGGAATTTTTTCCTGAAGAGGACACAGGTGAGAGGATGTTTTGCCAAAGCAAATGCATGAAAGGACACATGGCTCTAAAGAACAATTTCTAAATCAGTCCACTGCCCCTGTATCCTAATAACCTTTCTTTTCCACTACCTCTGGTGGGTGGTGGGCTAGAAAGGAGGTTAAAGCATTTAAGAACTGTTATTTAAAATAGGGATGATTGGTATTGCAGAGATCATATGCCCCAGTACAGGGGAATGCCAGGGCCAGGAAGTGGGAGTGGGTGGGTTGGGGAGCAGGGTGGGGTGAGGGTATAGGGGGCTTTGGGGATAGCATTTTAAATGTAAATGAAGAAAATATCTAATAAAAATGCCTTTAAAAAGTAGGGCTGACGTCTCTTGTGAGACTAGGCCAGAGCCTAACAAACACAGAAGTGGATGCTCACAGTCAACTATTGGATGGATCACAGGGCTCCCAATGGAGGAGCTAGAGAAAGTAGCCAAGGAACTAAAGGGATCTGCAACCCTATAGGTGGAACAACAATATGAACTAACCAGTACCCCCGGAGCTCTTGACTCTAGCTGCATATGTATCAAAAGATGGCCTAGCTGGCTATCACTGGAAAGAGAGGCCCACTGGACAAGCAAACTTTATATGCCCCAGTACAGGGGAACACCAGGGCCAAAAAATGGGAATGGGTAGGTAGGGAAGTGGGGGGCGGGGTGGGAGACTTTTGGGATAGCATTGGAAATGTAATTGAGGAAAATACATAGTAAAAAAAAAAAGAAAAATAAATAAAATTTTATTTATTTAAAAAAAAAAAAAAAAGTAGGGCTGAGAAAAATTTAAGCTTACAATGGGACATGTACATTCTGGATTACCTTAGTGTTTTCTTTTATGGTTAGTTTTTATGTTTATTTTTAGCCATGTTCCTTTACTTTTTGTACTTTTTGTAAACTAGAAATTGGATCTAAAGCTTGAAAGAGTACAAATTAAGTGTGTATAGCTGGAGTATGCAATAACCATGTTTCTATTAAATGTGTATGACCAGATTATGCAATAAACAGTGTTATGTCTTGATGTCACACCACATCAGAAGGAATATAATGTCAGTGTTTTCTACTAGTGCCAGTTGTGGTGGTGTGTTTCTGTATGCCTGGTACTTGGGAGCCAGAGGCAAGAGGGTCAAGGTTCAAAGTCATCCTTTGCTTAGCAGCAAATTCCCCACCAGCCCAAGCCACTGGAGACCCATTCTCAACAAAATAGCGAACTCACCAACCAACCAACCAGCCAACCAACCAACCAACCAACCAGCCAGCCAACCAACCAACCAACCAACCAACCAACTCACCAACCAACCAACTCACCAACCAACCAACCAACCAACCAACCAACCAATCAACCAACCAACCAACCAACCAACCAACCAACTAACTCACCAACCAACCAACCAACCAATCAATCAACCAGCCAACCAACCAACCAACCAACCAGCCAACCAACCAACCAACCAACCAACCAACCAACCAACTCACCAACCAGCCAGCCAACCAACCAACCAACCAACCAACCAACCAACCAACCAACCAACTAACCAACCAACTAGAACAGACTACTCTAGTAAAAATTATTTGGTTAAGGAATGATATCTTTTCATCGTAAATGTATTTCTTTCTCCTTGAGGCTAGGTAGAAATTGTGTATAAATATTTTGAGATTCTTTGATGAAACCAACTCTTTGTTTTTTTCCAGAGAAAGACATTTGTTGTTTAGGGTAGAACCCAAGGGACTATGTGAAGATGTCTCATTACTCTGGAGTAGAGAAACATGAAGCTTACAAGACAACTGCACTTAAGCATGCTGGAAAGGGAGCTTACTGAATGTTTCAGATGGGACTGGCTCCGCAGCAGTAACGAAGGGAATCATGACAATAGAGAAAAGGGAGTGGGGAGAGTTGTGAACCTTAAAATATGGTCTCTAGGGTAGAAATCTCTACTTTTTTCTCTGTTGGAGTTAAGTAGCCACCTAACTAAGCAGGGTCAAAACCCAGTGAGAGAAATTTGAAGGCTGCTGATAGAATGAATATCCATGGTTTTATGCATATTTTTGAGGTGGGTATGTGTTGAGATGGGGTTCTTTGCTATATAGCCCAGGCTGGCCTAGAACTCACCATCCACCTACCTTAGCCTTCTGAGTTCTGGGACTACAAACATGTGACACCATACTCAGATATATAAGGATTAAAGAAAATACTTATCTATTTTGTATGTATGAATGTTTTGCTTGCATGTATATGTGTTACCGCATGAATGCCTAGTGCCCATGGAGAGCAAAAGATGACATCAGATTTCCTGTAGTTGGAGTGAAAGTTGTCAGCTGCCATGAGTGCTGGAAATTACATCCTGGCCCTCTTGCAAAAGCAGAGAGTGCTCTTAACTGTTGAGCAATTTCTCCAGCCCCCATATACAAGGATTTAAAAAGAAATGTAAAGAGCATATTGGTTTAGAGGGAAAAAAAATCCATCTTCTTCTCTGTTTCAAGTTACAGAGCCTCAACTTTAGGGATTTGATTGGGACTGTTCCCAGTATTGGGACAACTCTTGAGAGCAGCTGGGTGTGATGCTCTGGAATGAGGGAGCAGGTACCCTGGGATTCCAGGCTTTCATTCAGATCCATTCCATCAGACTGATGCTGGAGAGTTGAACCAGAGATTCTAGACCAGTCTGTTTGCTGCCATATAAGGAAGGACACCAAAACCACCAAGAACTGTGTATATGTGTTCTGTGACCCAGATGCAGGATGTGTAAGAGGGAAAAAGCCTAGGAATTGTATTGGATGACAATGGCTCCCATTGGTCATATATTGGAATGTTTCCTGCTCAGTGAGTGAAATCGTTTGGAAAAGATTAGGAGGCATGGCTTTGTTGGAAGTGGTGTCACTGAGCCTGGGTTTTGAGGTTGCAAAAACCCATGCCGGGTGCTCTCTCTCTCTCTCTCTCTCTCTCTCTCTCTCTGTCTCTCTCTCTCTCCTCCATCCATCTTGCAGATAAATTGTAAGCTCTCAGCCACTGTTGTATTGTTATGTCTGTCTGTAGCTATGCTTCTGTCCTTGATGGTCATGGATGCACCCTCTGAAACTGAAGTTATATAAAAAAAAGTTTTCTTTTATAATTTTCCTTGGTCATGATGTCTCTTCACAGCAATAGAACAGTGACTGAGACAGAAGGTTACCTCAGAGAGCTTGCTGACACAGGCAAGTCCTCTGTCTTCACAAGAGAGCGAGCTGTGGAGAGGCGGCAGAGGCTGGGTGCTGAGTCTGAGGGAGGAGCAGGGGCAGGAAGGAGCTGATGTGGTTTTGCCCTCTAGTGTCCCAGCCCCACTTCACAGCCTAAAGCATGTTTGTCTGGGAGGAGAGACAGGTTGCACTCGGAGACTTCAAAATACCAGTGTATACCCACATCTTCTCTCAACTGCTTCTCAGTTAATAAAAGCAGAGACGATGTGAGTTTGATACAGAGGCCTTTTTGCTATTCATTTTCTTCTAGTTGCTTTGTATGTGACTTGAGGAAGAGCCTTTATTGTGCTCTGGCAATGGGTTCTGCAGGTTTTTTTGGAGGTGCTCATGGTGTTAAGAAGCAGGATGGCAATGGAGAAAGTTGAGGCAGGGGTGGGACCTGAGCCCATATTAGGAGATCCGACATAAAGTGAAGTCAGGCAACATGGTGCTGTTTCCTTACTCAGTGTGTTACCTTGAAAAGTGCAAAGATAATACACACACACACACACACACACACACACACACACACACACACATACACATATGGACATATTTTAGCCAAATAAGTTCCCAATTCAATTTACTCTAAGAGTCTCTTCCTCTATGGATCTCTGTGTCTCCGCGTTGTCTAAAAGGCCCTTGGATTGTTGTTTAGGGGCTTTGAGCGCTGTTGCTTTCAGCACATCATTTTTCTGGAAGGCCCAAGTATGGCATTACTTCACCCTGCAGTCCCCACAGGCTCTGGGCAATGTTCTTGGAAGCACAAAGATGATGTCACACCATTGGAGAAGGGGCTCCTAGTAAAATAATAGTCCTTCTCGCAGGCCATTGCATACTGCTAAAATATATTACTTTTTGACCTTTGGCCAAAATCCCATTTAGAACAAGTAAAATATTAGCCTCCTATCATGTTCACCACGTTCAAGGCTATAACTTTTGACAGATGTAAGAGATCTTGTATTTTGTAGAAGGCCCTCTGTGATAGCTGAGTTTGTCCAAAAAGGCTGGGATCAAAGACCATCCAGCCTTGCAGTCCACAAAACCCTTGGATGATCACAGCAATGTCAGCTTCAATTTCTCTTGGCAGGCACTGGATCATTCTGGACTTAAATTCCAACAGTAATGGGCAGGGAAGTCCTTCCCAGTGTGGTTTCTTAAGCATCTACATTCATGGCCACTGAGAAAAGTTTATGCAGCCTCAGGTGTGTGATGTAGGCAGTCATACAAATCAAACATTTACTAACAATTGTATTTTAAAACAGTACTTTGGCATGTGTATATTATCATTAAAAAGGATAAGCCAGGCGTGGTGACGCATGCCTTTAATCCCAGCACTCGGGAGGCAGAGGCAGGCAGATTTCTGAGTTCGAGGCCAGCCTGGTCTACAGAGTGAGTTCCAGGACAGCCAGGGCTATACAGAGAAACCTTGTATCGAAAAACCAAAAAAAAAAAAAAAAAAAAAGGAAAGCAACTTTGCATAATAATGGCATTGATGTGTTCTACAAAGTTTATGTTCAGTGTGCATGATACTGGGTTTCAGCCTGAAATTGTCAATCACGCACATGATATAGTTAGAGCATTTACCCACCCTCCACTGTCATCCACTCTTGTCCCTTTCCTACTTGTTAACCCCTTTCTCAAATAGTTCCCCTCAACTTTGTCTTTTTTTGCCCAAGGAACATGGTAGAGAATTATTTATAGGAATACCTTACCAGTGGATACACAGTGAAGAGAATGTTCCTCTCATTAACCGTTATCTGTAGACGAAATGTCTTGTTTTTAACATAAAGAATTAAATGTCAGATGAATAGTTAGAAATGATGGATGGAAAGATCTTTAACACTTTTAGAGCTAATTGATATTTTGATTTTATTATCAGCAGTGTGATCCAAAATGGTGGAAGTATTCCTTAAAAAAAAAGATTTATTTATTTATTTATTTATTTATTATATGTAAGTACACTGTAGCTGTCTTTAGACACTCCAGAAGAGGGCATCAGATCTCATTACGGATGGTTGTAAGCCATCATGTGGTTGCTGGGATTTGAACTCATGACCTTCAGAAGAGCAGTCAGCACTCTTAACCACTAAGCCATCTTTCCAGCCCCTGTGAAAGTATTCTTATGTTCATTAAACTAACAATTCTGGGAAATTCTGCTCTATTTTCAAGCAAAACTTAGTGTAATTCTTCCTTCCTTCCTTCCCTGCTTCCTTCTTTCCTTTCCTAAATGAATCTCAAGTTGCAGCTCACATAGCGATGTTAAAAATCAAGCACTCTAACAAGTAATTTGATGCTCAGCTGCTGAGGATGGTGCTAGGACAGGATGAGTCCTTTGCCAGAACTAGACCATTGTATGGGAGGAAGTGCTGGAAGGAAGTGCAAGGCCCTACGGTGCACCCTGCAGCAGTCTCCACTCTCAGTCCTGGTGCTTCCGGCAGCGCCATTGCGTTCCCGGGCATGGGAGCACACACGGGACAGTGAGCATGTTCAGAACCAAGAGTGCAGAGAAATTACCCAACAGGAGCCACTGCTGCCAGAACGACTTAAGATTCAGTATGTTAGATAGTGAGTTAACCTCTAACTATGCATTCAGAAGCTTGTGCCGTTGCCCGGTGTTATATACCCTGTTTCAGGCTGGGACCCTCAGCTGCCCTAAAGCAACCCACTTCATCTTTGCCTTATGATTTGTGTGTGAACAAAAAATTGTTTTCTTGTGCTAAAGTCTTCTTCCATGAAACTTACACTCTGGAATTCCTAATCTGCTTACCAGGTCTACACATAGTAAGTTTAATTCCAGTTAACTGTTTTCAGATAGCTGTTGTTTATTCTGCAACTACTTTGTTTACATTAAATAATTTAATCCATGGAAGTAGAATCTTGGATTCAGGGTCTTTCACCTAGTGGTGTTTTCAATGATATATGCTTAAAGACCAGTTAGTGGAACTGTTTGGGAAGAATATTGAAGTGTGGCCTCGTTGGAGATGTGTCACTTCGGTTTGGGCTTTGACGTTTTAAAAGCCTTCACTAGACTGGAGCCCTCCTCTCCAGTCCTAGCAGGGCAGGCATGAGCTAGGAGGAGGTGTAGATAGGTTGTGCAGGTACAAGTGACCTTAAGGATAATTGCCTGTAACTGGACACTGCCACGTCCTGACACTCAGTACCAAGGTCGAGGTAGTCTACAAGGTTTTGCTCTTGGTTTACTGAGATGTGTGGCTGGTGGTTCGGTGGTTCTTCCCTTCAGAAGTGAAATTCACAAGAGACATTATGTATACACAATATTAATTTGGAGTTTTAACCTTTGGCTTTCTTCTTTCTTTCAGTTATGAACCTTGAATGCATGGATCTTATATCTTGTGTAGTTAGATCCACCCAAGGACATTATGACCAGGTCTCCTAAAGGGTTAGTTTTAAAACATAACATTAAGAATGCTGATTTTAGCGTTGTTTTTCTACTGTGTTTTTCAGTCATCTCTTCAAAGAGAACTAAAACATTTAGTTGGGGGGAAAACAGAAGGCCACACCAGTCCCCACCTCACTCGCCTCTGCCTCTCTGCCTCTCTGCCTCTCTCTGCCTCTCTGCCTCTCTGCCTCTCTGCCTCTCTGCCTCTCTGCCTCTCTGCCTCTCTGCCTCTCTGCCTCTCTGCCTCTCTGCCTCTCTGCCTCTCTGCCTCTCTGCCTCTCTGCCTCTCTGCCTCTCTGCCTGCAGGTCCCGATATAAAGCTCTTAGATGCTGCTCCAGTGCTGTGCCCACCTCCCATCATGGTGATCATGAACTCTCTAAAACTGTAAGCAAGCCCTCAGGTAAAGGCTCTAAAAATGAGTTGCCTTGGTCATGGCATCTCGTCACACCAATAGAAAGTAACTAAGATACCGGACATATTCCAGATGCACTATAATTGAGATAGTGCATCTCTGGAACTTGATTGAATGTTGTCTACCTCTTTTCTCCAATACTGTATATTTACTAAAAGGCTGGGAAGTAGAGGGCTACTAGATTTCTCTTGCAATTATATTACACAACTAACACTTAGTATTTGTTAATTAGAATCCTCAAATTTTAAAAATATTAAGTAGCATCAAACTTGAACACTATTTTTTTTAAACTATGTATGTGATCTTTTACTGGTTAATTCTAAACTTTGTTTGATTTGGTTCATTGCTCCAGCTCTTGTGGCTCTTTATTAATCTTAGTTTTATTAATCGATAGCACTTATTTTGAGTCTTGGCTTTGATGAGCACACTTTCCGTATTCCCATCTTCATAGATATTAGGACAGGGATATCAACAGATGGTGGAACAAAGTAGGAATTAGAGCCATGACTTTACTGTTTAAGGACAGTGAGATCTAGGTGTAGACATCAGAACAAGCCCTTATGTAGTCAATGTGGTGTTCTGAGAGGTCAGAAATGTTCCAGTAATTTTTACCTTACAGTATGGTTTCTTAATTTAAAAAAGCAGTAAAGGAAGCATTTAAATTAAAACCAAGAAATCATTTAGTGGCACACATTTTTTTTAAAGATAGTCACATCTAATTTTGAGGCACAAGTCACTTCCCCGAACCTCAATTACTCTTTTATTTAAAAAATAAAATAAAATAAAAGGTCAGGTGGAAGGGCACACACTTTTCATCCTAGGACTAAGGAGGCAGAGGCAGGGAGATCTCTGAGTTCAGGGCCAGTCTGGTCTGGTCTACAAAGTGAGTTCCAGGACAGCCAGGGATACACAGAGAAATCCTGTCTTAAAAAACAAACACACACACACACACACACACACACACACAGAAACGATGTAAAACAGAATAAAAATTTCAGACTTCAGTTTTTAGGCAATCTAGCATTTAATTGGTATCTAGTGATGTAATTTTGTTTAAGCAATACTATATGTGGGTCTTCAACCCTTTCCTTCAAATCTGTTCTAAGTCTTAAGTGGCAAAAACCATGTGTGGCAGGTGGAAACTCCATTTTAGTTGCTACACTCTGATTTTATAAGAGAAGAAAGGAACTTCTGGAGGTCAACTGAAGGACAAGGTGGACTTTCCTGCTGGGAGTAGATCTAGCATGACCCTTCTGGTAAATAGTTCCTGGTAAGGTCAAGGAAAAAAATTAAAAAAAAAACTAAATTTACAAGGAAGTAGTAATTCCCTCCTGATGAATGGCTACACACAGATAAAACTGCCAAGACTGATAATGTACATTCCAACTTCTAAAAAGTTCTCTTCGTCAGCTCAATACTGAAAGCAATGTTTAAGCGAGGCTAATTAATAAGTTGTTTGTGAGTATGCACGGCCAGTAATGGGATTAGAGTTCTTTATTTTCCCTTTGTTTATGCAGTATCATAGTTACATTTTTGGCTCTGTTTTCCAAAGTTATGATCTGGACTGCAAACAAGTTCCTAGTCAAACTATTATGGGTTGTTTATAAAATAAATTTGGAGTGTAGTTTAACTTCTGATTTTCCTCCGTGACATATGCACACACAAATCCACACACATACTACCATTCTCCGAGCGAGTCACAAAATAGGTTTGTTAGCTTTGTCTGGCACAAACATTGTAACCATAGGTCAAGAATATTGCTTAAGCAGCATCTACTCTTGAAGATTCTCTTGTCTTCTTGTTTGTGGCAGAGTGATGTGCCCCATGTCTGTGTACTCTCTGCTTTGACTGGAATGAATTCCCGTGGGCCTCCAGATGTATTACGCTACCTGTTCTCCAAAGCTTTGCCCATGCCCTTCCTCTGTGCTAGAATGTCCCTGTAAGGCCTTCTTATCCCTAGCTCTTCCTTGGAATCCTCCCTACCCTACACCTCAGGCATCAACTCCCCAGGAATTCACATACATTCACCTGATGACTTTAGCACTGTACCCATTTTACCTCGTTTACAATAGGTGTTACTATTAGCTGATAGGGAATAGGTTCTTAAAAACGTAACAAAGGTTTTCTAAAGGAGGTTTCCTTTTTTATTGTCCAGAATGACGTGTTTGCACTGCGTATTCTTAGAAATCACTGAACCTGCAAGATTTGGAACTGTATACTGTTCCTCCCTGTTTATTAGTTCTGGAAAAGGAAAGACCTTGAATTTCATTTCATTGTCAATACAGAGTCCAGTATAAGGTATATACTCAGCAAATACTTGTTAAATCAACAACTGAATGAATCAGTGGATTTCTAAGAGGAATTGCTGAGAAAAGTGACATCTTAGTTCCAGCTGAATGGGAAGATTTGTGCAGGAGGAATGTTACAGATGTTGAGGAATGTAAGAGAAAGGTTTCTTAAAAGCTGAATGGAGATATGAAAGAATATGTCAGGAAGAAGGCATAGAGGGTTCAGAAGGAGAAGGAGAGGATGGAGCCCCAGTGAGAGGAGAGAGGTGTCAGGCGGGGCTCTTCACCCTGAGTTATGATGGGATTTACTGTGATGATGGTTACAGAAAGCAGAAGTAGCCTGCATGGGTGTGATTGGAATTTACCCAGTTTTGGTGTTTTGGCTTAAAGCTGTCTTCTAGGACACAGTAGTCCCCTTCACAGCAGAATGGTGCTATAGAAAAAGTTTAGATTTTGATGTCAGGCATACTTGGTTCTGGGATGCACTGTAACATTTATTAGTTGATGAAGACAGTTCGAATGAAAATTAGGTTTCTTGAGAGAGTGTTTTTTGTGTACCCTTGGCTGTCCTGGAACTTGATTTGTAGATCAGGCCAGTCTTAAACTCAAAGATTCACCTGCCCCTGCCTGCCTCCAGCTGCTGCATGTGCCACCACCACTGCCCGGCAGTTTTATCAAAGAGGACATTCATACTCATCCTGGAGAGTGTGCACTTAAACGAGAGGATGTTTGTAATGTATCTAACTAGCTATCTGGCTCAGAACAATTATTGAATAAATAGTAGCACTTCTTAATACTAACCAGACTTAACCTTTATAAGACTTTGGAATCATTCCATTCTTGACTTTAAATTGTTCAGTATTTTAAAACCAACAGTTTGAAGCAGTATTTTAATCAGTTTTGAAGATGACTCAAAATTGAGAAAAATAATTTGTTGGCCGACAGACTAAGGGGTCATAAAAATCTCAACAGCCTAGAAGGAGAGGCTGAAACTAGCATAATAAATCTAACCGGGATAAATCAGACTTTTGATTTTTGTTTAATGAACCAATTGAAACTAGACTAATCTAATAGTTTATAAGAGAAAGAAGAAGGGTTATTGTCCATTTAACAAAGGCCAACTGGGTTAAGGCTGCCAAGAAGCTCATGTGACCTGAGGGCATGTGGCAGAAATGGAGTGCCCAGAAAAAGCAAATTTCCCAAGTGTCCTCACTGGTTGGACAACACCAGAAGAGCTGTGCTCAGTTGGTTCTTGGTCTGCACATAAGAGAGGGGGTCATGGAGAAGTTTAACACAAGGGCTAAAGTTTTGAAAACCGTGCCATTTAAGCAGTGGTCAAAGGCAGAACAGATGCTGAGCCTAGAAAAGAGGACCAGAGGTGCAGATCAGGAGTGGAAAACAAGTGGTTTGGAGCCTTTTTCTGCCTTTAAATAGTTGCTGAATCAGATCTGTATGAAAAGAGTATGACTGGAAACCACAGGAAAGAACCCATGTGCTTATGCATGTGGCTTTGTAAGCACACTTGAAGTACTCACCAGTATATATAAACCTACTGTGTGCAAGACTATCTTAGTCCTTACACCAACTCTATAATGACTAAACATTACCATTTTACAGAAAAGGAAATGGAGACATAGAGTGAAATATGATTTCCTAAAGCTTTGTAACAGGATAAATGGTAAGCCAGGGCTATGGTGAGCCAAGGCTGTTGTTCAGATCCAGCACGCCTGGAAAGCCTATGATCTGTAGACCTAGTGGAGATGTAACAGCACTTTCTGGTACACAGAAGTTTCAGGGCTAAGCCAAGACAGTTCCCTGACAAAACAGAATGCTTGTTAAACCTCAGTGCTTAGTGTTTTCTTGATCATCGAGTTAGAATTTTGCTGCTTAGAAAGCTAGGATTGTAGCTCGGGTTGTTTGGTGTTTTTTTCCCCTCAAGTTTGAAAAGTGCTTGTAGAAAACTTCAACTGCTGAAATATGGAAAAGGGCGTCTCCTGGGTAGAATAAATAGCTAGATCCCTGTCAGAATTGTAGATAGAAAGGTTTTCTTGGGTTTTGTCAGTGAAGACTGTTTCTATAGTCTCTTTTATTTCTGTTATTCTGTGATTCCCAGGGCACTGTCATTTTTTTCCTGCCCCATAGCAAGCCCTAGGTCTCCTTACATAGATTTTGAGAGCTTATCCATAGGGCTGCTTTGAGATGGTGTCTTAAGAACCTTACACTATGGGACACTGTCTCATCTCTGGATTCATTACTTCTGCTATGCACACCTGCAAGTCTGTGTACACATAGCTTGAGATCTTTGCTCCCAGAAAATACATATTTTGGATTTTCAATCTGAGGCGCTTCTAAGAAAGACTCAGACAACAATTCATTATATATATGTATATAGAGCATATATATGTGTGTGTGTGTGTGTGTGTGTGTGTGTGTGTGTGTGTGTGTGATTTATTTCAAAGTCATCTCCAAGGGAAAACCAAAACAGATCTTGGTTTGCCTTTGGATACACCATTGAAACCATTTCTTCAGTGGATTTTTCCATGACTAAGTGTCTGGGAATCCATTAATGTTTTTGAGAAAGATCTGAAAAGTTTTCTAGACCCTTGAAACTCTTTCAGTGCATATCATACTGATACAATATTGTCTTAGAAAAATTGTTTCCCTTGTAACACACCCTGGAGTGAAAGTGATATAAAATAAGTACAATGGTGATTGCAGTATATTATTTGCCTCACATAGTAAGGATATGCTTAGTGATCCTTCGGTTTTAAGCAGAGTATCCTATAGGGCACCAAGATTAAATAAACAGTTATCTCCATCCAGAAACCTTTGTCTTTAGCTAGAGGAGATGCTCTCTCCTCCTTGGCAATAACAAGAGGCAAATGAACAACATTGGATTCCCAAATAGGAAAACTTAATATTTCCAAAGAAAATACCCACAGTGTACAAAAACCAACATTTTAATCCTGCCTTTGTTCTTAATGTATGTGAAATTATTGTGAAGGTCAGGCAAGTGTTATCATCCATTTAGTTCTGACACAGGCATTCCTATGCTTGTTATAGTTCATTTAGGTCTGACGTGTGTGTGTGTGTGTGTGTGTGTGTGTGTGTGTGGTGTGTGATATGTGTGTGTGGTTTGTGTATGATGTGTGTGTGTGGTGTATGTATGATGTGTGTATGTGGTGTGTGTGTGTGTGTGTGTGTGTGTGTGTGTGTGGTGTATGTATGATGTGTGTATGTGGTGTGTGTGGTGTGTATGTGTGTGGTGTGTGTGTATGTGGTATGTGTGTGTGTCTGTGTGTGTGGTGTGGTGTGGTGTGGTGTGTGTGGTGTATGTGTGTGTATGTGTTCTTTTGTTCTTCTGGCCATGTTTTAGTTACTCACAGCTGCCATAAATTGAAGACTCCAGTGGAATCAGGCTCTGTTCAAAGAATCTTCCATAAGTAGCCTTTGTTTTAAGTTCCCACAATAACTTTCTGAGGTAGGCATTGGCATCTCCCCTTCTATAAGCAAGGAAAGAAATTAAGCTCTGGGAAAGTTAAATATCTCATACATATAACGGAGCTAGCAGGTTATAAAATTTAAGATAGCAATAATTTTAACATTTCCAAATAAAGATGTTTCTTATATACTACAACTTGGTTTATGGTATTATAATTAATTTACAAATAATTTTACACATTAATAGGTTCACTTGACATTTCTATGCATATATATGATACTTCAATTGTGTCCCCTCTACTGTTCCTTATCCTCCCATTTCTCTTACCACTTTGGTCTCCCCCCTTCCCTAATAGTCCCCATTATAATCAGAAACAGAAAGCAAAGAATATATGTACACTTATGACTCAGCTTCCTTTTTTCACTCTTAAATACTCTCAGACCCAAACCAAGGGAATGGTGCTACCCATAGTGGACTGGGTCTTCTTGCATCAATTAACATAATCAAGATGACCCCTCCCCCTGCCAAGCAGCCACACCCACAGGTCAACCTGGTCCAGACAGTCCCACATTGACACTCTCAGATGACTTTAGATTGTGTCAAGTTAAAAAAGCTGACGAGAAAAATGAAAGGTTAACATGAAAAGTTTATGCACCTATTAGAACTTAAGACACAGAATTATAGTGAATTAAAGGGGCAACAATTTCAAATATATTATAAACTTTGCAAAATCATTTTAAATTTTTAATGAAAAGTCATAGTACCAATTTTTTGTTCATATTTTGTTTTTCAGGACAGTATATTTCTTGTGTAGTCCTGGCTGTCCTGAAACACACTCTGTTTTTTTCTTTTTTCTCCCCCCCCCCCGAAACAGGGTTTCCTGTGTAGCCCTTGACTGCCCTGGAATTCACACTCTGTAGACCAGGCTGGCCTCGAACTCAGAAATCCACCTGCCTCTGCCTCCCAAGTGCTGGGATTAAAGGCGTGTGCCACCACACCTAGCTCGTGAAACACATTCTGAAGAACAGGCTGACCACCCAGTTTAACGTTTAAACTACCACTCAATAGGCATGGCAAACAGGTTTCCTTAGAGTTGTTTTCAGAGGAAAGAAAGAAGTGTTGTGTTCTAGATGGTTAAGGGAAATTTGTAAAGTAAGGCTATATTACACACCTAGTTATTTCTTTGCCCATGAGATTTTAATTAGGGGTCAGGTAAGAAAAGAGGAAGAAAAAGTGTTTTACATTTTAAAACATTTACCATGAATATGAATATTTTTGCCTTTCTATGTGTTGTAAACTACATACATGCAGTGACCCCAGAGGCTGAAAAAGGTGTCAGATTCCCTGGAACTGGAGCTACAGATGGAGGTGAGCTGCCATGGTCATGTGGGTGTTGAGACCTTTGTCGTCTGGAGGAGCTGGTACCCCTAACCACCGAGCCATCTCTCCAGATAGAAGATGGGCTTTTGAAGGATGGTTACTTTGAGTGACTAAATCAGAAAATGATGGATATAAAATCAGAAACAATTTTGTGTTGATTTAAAGAAAATGCTAATTTTTATTTTTGTCTCTGTCTCTCTGTTTCTGTCTTTGTCTTTGCCTCTCTCTGTCTCTCTCTCTCTAACTTCTATCTCTCTGTCTCTCTCTGTCTCTGTTTCTCTCCGTCTCCGTCTCCGTCTCTCTCTCTCTCTCTCTCTCTCTCTCTCTCTCTCTCTGTGTGTGTGTGTGTGTGTGTGTGTGTGTGTGTATGCCAAGAAATCATGCAATAGCAAAAAGGAGTTCTTCGGTTTAACGTCATGGAGAACAATGATAGCATTAGCAAAAGCAGCACAATGAAATGAAGATGATATCAATGCCAAAAGATGAGGTCAGGACACCTGGAGATAAAGTTAACAGATGCTTGTGAACTGCATAATGTTGGCCCTGGGAACTGAACTCAGGCCCTGATGGAAGAGCAGAAAGTGTTTTTGACTCCTGAGCCATCTCTTCAGCTCCTTCTACCTATTCTACTTCTTTCTGATGATGAAGAGTATTAAATGTACATCAGCTACCTCAGTTATGAACTCTTTGAGTGTCTTTGTGACAACAGGTGTGCACTTGTAAAAGTACAGATTGAATGGGAGACCCAAACTGAGGGCTTGGTTATAAGTGCCACATTATCTCAGTTCAACTTGTTCAACTAAAAGAGTAACACTGCGTGCTAAGTGTTGGCAGCCTTGAGCTTCCATTGCTGCCCAGGAGAGTGGCAAAGGTCTGGATAGAATCAGCTTCAGAAGGGAGTGGGACAACTTTATGGCCTCCTTCAACAGGAGACAATGGGCTTAGTTCTAAGCATAAATCCCAAAGCAACAATAGCCTCTGTATCAGGGTCTTCACTATGTACCTTATACAATAATGAGTCTGTGTGGCAAGATGTCTATCTTGTCATGTGATTCTAGCTATCCTTATCACAGAATAAATCCTTATAACAGATAATAATGTGATCGAAGCTGGAAGAATGAGAGTCACAAATAGCTTTCAGAGTTCATGGTTCCAAAGATGTAATCAACTTGTGTGTGTGTGTGTGTGTGTGTGTGTGTGTGTGTGTGTGTGTGTTTTGTTTTTTGTTTTTGTTTGGTTTTTACTTCCAAATGGCAAACAGGTGTACAGGCCATTGGCAACCATCCAAGAATCAATAAATATATAACATATTTAGTATTGTTTAAAGTGAGGATTAGGGCGTTCCTGGAAGTCTGTTGTGCTGACTGGCTTCTGATACAGTTATTCTTCCAGAGTTGCCCTTACCGCTGGAGAGCAGCTGCTGTCCACCTCAGATACACAGTTTGCTGAGCCATCAGTAAATTGTTGTCCCATGTGTTTAAAAGAACCTTGTGAGCTGAGGGTCCTCAGTGAGCCACTAGCATTACTTCACGTTTCCCCCAAAGAGGGGGCAAGCAGTTTCATTTCTGCATAAGGCTGAACTTCGTTTGGGGCAGGTTGGCTGTGCTCTTGGCAACACCATACCATTTGGCTAGCAAGGCTTGTTGGGTCTCTCCCAATGGTTAATCAGCAATCCCTGGTTGACTCATCTTAAATGAGGATGAGTTCTCAGACTCCATGGATCTGTTATGTAGCTGAAGTAAGAGCTTAACCATCTGAGAACTGTTTCTTGTGGGGCTGTCTACATTGGAGAGATGATGAAACTCTTCCTTAAGGAATGTCAGTGGTGGGAGCTAATGCTTCAAGAGCATGTCACCCAGATGACCTTGCCTAGATCCATGGGACACAAAAACCGTGAGCTAAGAAATTTAGATATTTTTTAAGTGCAGGACTTTGGGTAATTCATTATAGAGTAATAAGTAACTAGTATAACAATGCTCTTATTTAAGAGTGCTGTGAAGTCCTGACAGTAACTTAGATATTTTATCGTCAATATTAGTAAAAAAAAATCAAATATAGTAAACAAAACACAACAACAACAACAACAACAAAATAAACAATTTCTAAGTTCAAGTTAGCACTTCAAGAGCTTTATGTGGTAAAATCATTAGTCATAGAGATTGGTAGCTAAAAGGTCATGAGGTTTGGGGAATGCAAATATAAAGATTGTGCAATAGCTTGTTGAACAGCTTCCAGAGTGAGTAGGTTTGAGCCTTATTCAATCTCCATGCTGACGTGGAAACTAATAACTGTAAAAGATTAACAAGCTTGCCCATATCTCAGTCGTAAAATAAGATATGGATTTTGCATTTGCTACGTTTTTGAGAGAAATATCATGACAGCAGACTTTTCTTGACTCCTGAGTAGTTTATCCTTGAGAGTCCATTCACATACCTCTAAGGAACTATTTAGTGAGCAAGCCTCTTGAATTGTGCTGATGAAAGTATGGTAATTCCTTTGTGAAGGTGGTTGACAAAGGTTCATGATTTTTCCACTAACAGAACATTGTCCATAAAGAGGCTTTGGCCATTTTGAGGCCAGGGCATTTATGTCAAGACTTCACCTGCCCACTGTTGGCAAAGTGAGGAGTTTTGGTTCCCTTGAAAAGTACTGAAAATATACATTGAAAGTTTTCCATCTGATTGTAAATTATGTTGATACTCAGATGTCGATGGTGTACTGAACGAATATGATTTGTCTAAGACACAAGGCAGATACTATCTTTGAGGAGAAGATACAAGTACCGCCAAAAATTGACCTTAGTTTGGTGATGTTCTACTTTAAGTCTATTGCTCTTGTTAGTCTTTGTCATTTCCCTATGCTATTGTTATAGTTGTGTTGAGACACTGTCGTGTGTGACCTCAGCAGTCTGCAAATCTTATTCAAGGCTGTTATTTTTGTTGGATTGCTTGGGAAGGGACAGGTAAGTCATTTAGAAATTGATTGATGTATCTCGTTAGTGCTTTACATATAGGACTCTATTGGGAAATCCCCTGTGGGCTTTATGGGACTCACAGTATAATTATGTGAAAGGTCAGAGCTCATATATTCAGCACTGAAAGCTGCAGTACCACTACCATACACTGAATGGACTGAAAGAGTTCCACCGAAGGGCTTTTGGTCCTATCTGATGTGTTCACATGCTTTTCTCTCAGCTCTAGCACTCGTCTCCAATACAACCACAAAAATTCAAACCTCTTTCCTTTGCAATTTCTACAGTATAACCAGATATGTATACATGGCTTTGAAGTCTTTTGGAATCAGAGATTTCTTTTCTATTTATAATCACCTTTCACCTTTAAAATGCCATGGAAGAGGGGAAGAGAAGGGGGAGGGAGAGAGAGAGAGAAGGGGAGAAAGAAGGGGAGGGAGGGAGGGATGGAGAGAGAGAGGGAGAGGGAGAGAGAGAGAAGAGAGGGAGAAGAGAGAGGGGGGGAGATGGATCAGTATATGAGGACTGAGAGCAAGTCTGTGTCTAGTAACAGGCTTTATGTCAACTTTCAGTCTTCAAACAGACTTGTATGTGTTTGTACCAATTACCCAGATTCCCTTTGTGCATTCCCCACTACGCTCAGTACTACTGTTCACCATTGACAAGTTTCTCTGTAGTTTTCACATACTCTTGCGCGCGCCAGACTGGCCAGCAAGAACGACGCTGCAACAGGATCCTTCTGCACACGATTACTGGGAGAGCGTGATTGCAGAGGCGAAGAGACCCCAAGCCCAGAACTGGTGCTGCTTATATAGGCCTAGGAGAGGTGTGTCTCACACCTGGATTGGCTGTGCTTGGGTTATGCTTACCACCTCATTTCCATGCCTACATCTGATTGGTTAACTTGTCTCTCATCTGATTGGTTAACTTGTCTCTCATCTGATTGGTTAATTCTCAAAACCTCATCTTGGCAAAGAAACTTTACTGCCTATGTATGCGTGGTGGCCAGCGCCACCCTGCAACAGCACATGTGGCTTCCCACAACATACAAATGGGAACAAGTGGTATTTATCTTCTGGTCTGGTCCATTTCTCTCAAGATAATATCCTGTAATTCCATGCATATTATGTGTGTGTGTGTGTGTGTGTGTGTGTGTGTGTGTATGTATGTATGTATATACTATGTGTATGCTTGAATTATTCATTTATTGATGGTAACATATCAATTGTGTGTGATTTCATATTTTACTGTTCTTAGCAATGTTACAGTAAGCATGGATATTCCTTTGATACGTTAATTTAATTCTTTTCACAATATAACCAGGCAGGTCAGCTGGAGCATGTGGAAGGTCTACTTTTAGTTTTTGCAGGGCTCCTTGTACTCATCATAATGTGAGGTTTTTAGAACTAACTTTTGCTCACTGTCTAGGAGAGAGTGGGGAATCTTTTTCTTTTCATCTACCACTTAACCAGAGAATTTACCATGGTAAAAAATTGATACTGATAGGCCTGTGTCTTTAAATCTAGTACTTAACCCTTTTTGTTCCAGAAGCTATTTTTCTCTGAGCATCCTTGTTGTTGTCTCTGGAATCTGACTTCACTCTGATTCCTAGCTTTGTGTATGTGCAGATTCACCTGTTACTCTATCATAGGCACTGACAGAAGAGAGAGAGCACCAGGGTCAGAGACAAGAGGCCCATCTCTTGTGAAAACTAAACATGAGAACAGTGGTCTGAGAGAGTCCTTTCCTATGGGGCAATGGCTTGAGAGGTACACAGAGAGAGGTTGTGTTGTGGCTGAGGAACATGGCCCAAGTGTGTGTTAAGCATAATCTGAGCCCTGCCACTACCACCCTCCCCCCCCCCACACACACACATAGAAAATGATCATGTAGGTAGAAGTTAGTCTGTAGACAACTTGGCCTCCGCAACTGTTTGTATAAAGAGCTACAGGGATTTCTCCAAGTTATCCTTTTAGTCAGTGAGAATATACATGGACCCTCACAACATAGGGTGGGCTCCCTCCTCCAATGGTGATCAGGCCAGTGTGTGATAGGCACTTTCTGATTGAACCCATATAAAGCTGATCTGAATGAAGTTATGATTGGTCCTTAATGCAACAGCTGGACCAAAGCATCACCCAGGAACGCCATACAAACGGGGCATAGAGGTATGCCTATGAGGTGCCTCATGCAGCTCTGTAGAAATAGAAGAGTTCTTTGTAGTGTTACTGTCGTTATGGTTCCTTCAGGAGGGGTTACAGTTTCTTTTCTACAGAGGAGCATCCCACGAGAACCCTGACCAGCACTAGGTAATACCGCTGCCTTTATTCATCATTTTTTGTGGGTGGCTGTCTTAATCTGTGTTTTATTGCTGTGAAGAGACACCTTAAAATACTGTATTTAATTGGGGGTTTGTTTACAGTTTCAGAGGATTAGTCTGTTATCATCAACATACCCTCCTCAGTAAAATGTGTTACTTTCATTCAAAGAGTTGAGTGGATTTTCTAAGTGAAAATTGACTTTTGTTAGTCTGTCCTTCCATACTTGATTCATGATATTTTGCTCCAGTATACAAGTGAATCATGGAGAAATCTACGATCACACATGTTAAGGGTTTCTCACCAATTGGAGCATCCTCTGTGTAATCATTAAGGCTATAAATACGTTTTAAGGTTAATATGTGTTAATATATTATATTAACATATATTATATCATAATGATATAATATGATATATATGTTCATATATAACTGGATTCAACTTGGAAAAGCTGAGCACTAGAAAGACCATTAGTTGGCTACCATGAGACTATACATTTATGTGTGTGTATATGAGACACTGAATTAGTGAGTGTGAAGTATGTGTATGTCAAAGGTTTCAAAATCGACAATAGAAAATACCACCAAGAGAAAACTTATTACTATAGTAAGTATTGCAGGATTCTGTTTTCTTTCTTTTTCTTTTTCTTCTCTTTTTATTTATTCATGTTACTTTCTGTTCACTGCCCCTCCAACCTTCACCCCCTCCCACGGTCCTTTATCCTCTGCTCCCCTTCTCCTCTGAGAGGGTGGAGGCTCCCCCTGAGGTCTCCCCCCTCACCTGGCACATCAAGTGTCTGTAAGGCTAGGCACATCCTCTCCCACTGAAACCAGACAAAGCAGACCAGCTTGAAGAACAAGGGTGTTATGTTGTAAGGTGGAAAATTTGAACAAAGCCCAGATCAAAGTTATTCCAGGATTCGGGGAGGTGGAGGGAGTGGTGGGTTGAGGTGTAATGAGTCTGTGGAATGATGGTGGCTGCCAGTGTCATTTACATTTCAGACAGGCTTTCCTCAGTCTGATAACTCTGAACAGGTCATTTAATAGCCTAGCTCAATATTAGGAAGTTTCTCAAATATTGCCTCAAAATACAAACATCTCCCAAATGATACTAGGTGGGGTAGTATCATTTAGTGAGCCAGCCAACCCTTTCCTGAAGGAACACACCTCTGAGCTATGAGAGGATGAGGGAAGGAGAGACGGGTGAAACGGGAGGAGACCGGGTCAGCAGAGATTTTCCTGGGGGTGGGTAGGAGGGAGAAGGGGCATGGAAATGTTTTCAACTCCTTTGGGTAAACACTGAGTGTACTGGCTGGTTTTGTGTCAACTTGACACAGCTGGAGTTATCACAGAGAAAGGAGCTTCAGTTGGGCAAGTGCCTCCATGAGATCCAGCTGTAAGGCATTTTCTTAATTGGTGATCAAGGGGGAAAGGCCCCTTGTGGGTGGGACCATCTCTGGGCTGGTAGTCTTGGGTTCTATAAGAGAGCAGGCTGAGCAAGCCAGGGGAAGCAAGCCAGTAAAGAACATCCCTCCATGGCTCTACATCAGCTCCTGCTTCCTGACCTGCTTGAGTTCCAGTCTTGACTTCCTTTGGTGATGAACAGCAGTATGGAAGTGTAAGCCGAATAAATCCTTTCCTCCCCAACTGCTTCTTGGTCATGATGTTTGTGCAGGAATAGAAACCCTGACTAAGACACTGAGGGACATCTTGTGGATCACATGACAAGAATATGTTTAGTTTTGTAGCACACTGCCAAACTGTCTTCCAACGTGGTCCTGTCAGATTTCACCCCCAGCAGCAGTGAGCGCTCCTAGTGTTCCATAAAATTCAGTGACATCGGTGTTCTGGACTGGAGTCATTCTGACAGGCTTATAACACTATCTCGTTGTTCTAATTAAGGTTTCCCGCATGAATTATGATGTGAAGCATCTCTTCACACTTACCATTTATATGTCTTTTTGAGGAGATGCTTATTAATGACTTTGGCCCACTTTTTGATTGTTCTTTATTATTTCATTGTTTTGGGAGAGCGTGTTTTAAAAATGAGTGTGTGTGTGTGTGTGTGTGTGTGTGCAGACAGATGCTTGCAGTGTTGCCATATCGCCAAGTTGCTGTGTGGAAATTTGAGGATAACTTTTGGGACCCAGAGCTCAGGTAGAGTTTTGAGAGCTCTCTGTGTTGTAAAATAATTCTCCATGTATGGATTTTTGCAGGGCTCACCAACCCTATTCCCTCCCTGTGGTTTATTGTCTCTCTTCTCAACTATGTCTTTTGCAAAACAAAAATTTTTCACTGTAGGGGAATTCTGCGCAACTCTGTATTTCATGGGTTTTGCTCTTTTAAAGTCACAATTAAAAGATCATCTCCAAGATGCTGTCATATAAATATGTTTTTCTAGGAATTTAAGTTTTCAATTTTACATTAGGTTTGTGATATATTTTTGAGGTGGCTGTTGTTTGAGTCCCGATTTGTTTCTTTTATTTTTGCATATGGACATTCATTTGTAGAAGAATCATTAGTTGAAGACTTTCTTGATCATTATATTGCTTTTTCCTCTTTGTCAAAGATCAGTGAATGATATTTATGGGCTGGGAAGCTGGAAATCCCCTAATAATCCATTTTAAAAATTCATATACTTGAACTACATGTTAGTTCTTTCTTTTATTACCATGACAGAGGCAACTTAAAAAGGTTAACTGTGAGTCACTATTTGAGGGGCCCTAATCCTTTCCTTATGGGAAGACACGGTGGTGGGAAATGGTTCTGACTGTGGGTGTGAGACAGTAGCTCTTAACACAGCCCAGACCAGGACCTGGGTTGCTCTAGCCTTCAAAGGAGTCTCCTTCTCTCATCCAAGCCCCCAATTCGTAAGGCTCTACATCCCTCACACATAGAACTGGAGCAGGCGAGGGGGCAAGTGAGATGGTTCAGTGGTTAAAGGTGATTGGTTTCACAAGGCAGCAGAAGATAACCTTCTGTCCCATACCACAGCATGAATTCACCTGCACACACATGCCTTCCTCACATCATCAAGTTGGAAGGAGAGAACTCACTCCCAAGAGTTGTCAGACCTCCACACACTGTGGCATAGACACATACAAGCACACAGTTAATAAAACAGCATTGACAACTAAGCATTCAAAACATGAGCCTGTGAAGAGTGTATAAACTGTCTTTTGGACATTACATGGATGTTGTATTCACAAACTCACAGCAGCTCTGGCTGTCTGCATAAGACTTGTCTCTTGCTGAGAACTGCTGATGGGGGAGGGAAATCATTTTTCTTTAGGGGTATAGGCACTAGTATGTTCTCATCCAGTAAATAGCCTCACACCATGCAAATGGCAGCCCTCCAATTAAACTCAGTCACCTGTGCATATAAAATAGGATGTGAGAGTAGGAGGCAGTCAATGTGATGGGAGGAGTCCAAAGAGAGTGTGCAGGAAGAAGGAATGGGGAACAAACATGATAAAGATACATACATATATGAAGTTGTTAAAGAATAACCACAAATATTTTTAAAGAATAATGCCACAAGTTAAATATCTATCTATCTATCTATCTATCTATCTATCTATCTATCTATATCTATATCTCTATATATGTATATATCTATATCTATCTATCTATCTATCTATCTATCTAATAGGATACAACATTGTATACATGCTTAAGATTTTAGTTTGGTAAAAAGGAAATCAGATGTATAATCTTAGCTGTTCTGGAAACTGAGGCAGAAAGGTCTCCAGTTCAACATCAACCTGGTCAACTTAGTGAGACCCCATGACAAAAAATAAAATAAAATAAAATAAAGGTAAAAAACCCAGCAGGCTTGGTGTATCCCAGTGGCACAGCCCAGCAGGGTTGGTGTATGTATCCCAGTGGCACAGCCCAGCAGGGTTGGTGTATCCCAGTGGCACAGCCCAGCAGGGTTGGTGTATGTATCCCAGTGGCACAGCCCAGCAGGGTTGGTGTATGTATCCCAGTGGCACAGCCCAGCAGGGTTGGTGTATGTATCCCAGTGGCACAGCCCAGCAGGGTTGGTGTAGCCCAGTGGCACAGCCCAGCAGGGTTGGTGTAGTCCAGTGGCACAGCCCAGCAGGGTTGGTGTAGCTCAGTGGCACAGCCCAGCAGGGTTGGGAGCAGCACAGACAAGGCACCATGAGTTTAATTGCTAGGTTGTTTTAGGTGCCTGAGTAGCACCTTCTAGTGGGGAACGACTGTGTGTGGCTCACTTTCATCATCTCTGTACATTTTTATAATTTTTTTTTTTATAGAAAGCAAGGAGACAGGATTGTCTCTTCTGGATAAGTGCTAATAAACTATAAACTCCTTTAAAACTAGACCTCTATATATTGCTTTTTAAAAATCAACTCTTACTTTTAAACAACAATTCATTTGGGTGTATCTTTATGATCATATTCATATTTTCAAACTGTTCAGCATTTTACTCAGAAATTTTCTTCTGATCAAAAACAGTTTTCCAGTTACATCCTCTGACGTGTGTGTCACAGAAATGGTCCCCACACACTTAGTTAATGGACTGCTTTATGAAGGTAGCTGCCACTATTTGTCATGTTTATAAAAAACATTTCCTCTTTGATCTGGCAATTTGATTCTGATAATCTGAGTTACCCTGCAAATGTAGCAACTGACTTGGAGTCACTGAGGACTTCTTTCTTCTATTATCTAAAGACTAGCAATGACATGGGGTCGTATTTTGGACAACTATATGGATGGAAATGAGGTCATCCAGTAGAATGTGTGGCAGCTATCAGGGGCTGGAAGGAGCAGTAACGCATAGGGAATAGGGAGGGCTTGGCCAGTGTGAGCTTTAGCTGTGGCTGAGTACCCTGCATCATCTGCTTCTAGTCTGGTTGCTGTACTAGCTACACAGCTTCCTTCATGGTCGTAGCCATAGAACTAGCCTGCCCCTCATGGCCTTATCTGGTCTCACTGCCCAGAGTCTGATTTCTCATCAGAGATGCTTAAATGGTGATGGAGCTCCCAGGTACAAAACTTCCACCCAAACAAACCTCAACAAAAGGCATAGTCTAGGTGGACTTAAAAGTTGTCATGAAGCTGAGGATGAGGCAGGGAGAAGGGTGGACAGAGGGAGAGTGAAGTGGAAGGAGGCAGATTTAATGACCATTATTTCTTATCCCAATTCTAATTATCAACGAATTATTTTTGTCTACCTATAAAGCAGATCTACACTCTAATCACCTCCACCTGTGCATCACCTCCACCTGTGCATCACCTCCACCTGTGCATCACCTCCACCTGTGCATCACCTCCACCTGTGCATCACCTCCATCCCTGCATCACCTCCACCTGTGCATCACCTCCATCTCTGCTACCTTTTGATGCCACTTTTGCATTTTAGCTGGACCAGTGTTGCAGCTTCTCAGAGGTTCATTGTGATAGGAAGTTGTTTTAGTTTCTGATACTTGCAATAAAGGCTGGAGGACGGTGATGCTAGCTCATTTATTATCATGTAAGTGAGCTATCTATTTTCGTCAGTCACAATGACATTTTAGTGGGATTGGATGAAGCTCTTTGTTCAATAAATGGCCTTTAATAATTTGTATCACCATTAAATTTCAAATCTCTCTAACTTTAAAACTTCTTTCCTTGGTTTATCTTTCCAAATATCTTCCTACCATCTTTCTCCTAGTATCGTATAATTTTTTGATGCACCCCAGTATACCCACTAGAGTCCTATTTCATAGCCATATGTGATTGTTTCTTTTGGCTGGGACAACTTTCCCCAAATTGTTATCTGGTTGGCTTTTTCTCTGTCTAGTTGCTGCTGTTGTTTTTGTTATGGACTTTAAAGCCTTGACCACACACACATGCTAAGCTTGCTACGGCTGAGTAGCCTTCCAGGTACCATAGAGCACCAAGTTTACTCCTTGTTCTCTTTACTAGGATATTTCCCTTATAATCCCCAGGACACTTATTAGTTTTCTTTATTATCCACTTTATCTACTAGAATGTAAGCTCCACAAGACATCTATTTATGTAGCTGCGCTGGATAATGCTGTTGAATGAAGAGATACAAATAGAACCTGGCTTTGCAGATGAGGACCCTGGGAACCAGCGACCTGAGGCTGCAATTTAATCTGATTGCTGAGCTGGGACTCTGCTGCTGTCCCGTGGGGTCTCAATTGAGTTTATATTTCATAATTTGGCACCCTAAAAGGCTCCATTCTCCCTGTTCTTTGCCCATTATAAATGCAGGGTTTACTGCTTTTTATTTTTTATTTTTTCATGTCTTAACAATGATGCAAGCTGGGGGTGGGGGTGGGGGACACTTTCCTGGATTTCCCAGAGGGGAGAGGAGGAGCAGAACACCTCTGCTGGTTTCTCCTTTGAAATGTAGATTTTGCAACCTTGCGCCATTGTTGGACAACAATACGCATCTCAGAGGCAGGGAAAGGTTCCCACACTCTCCTTACAGACGCCTGGCTGGTGAGCCCTGGTCTCCCCATTACTCCTGGGCTCCTTGTTTCTTTTTCCTCTCTCTTTGTTATGTCATCTATTCATGACTGGGGCAAGATGCCATGCTATTCTTTCTCAATTCTGGATCAGTCTGTTAGTAGCTATTCTCCTTGGGTGCCCTATTCATGGAAAGTGAGCCACCCCAGTTGCAGGAGGTGAGCTACGTGGAAAAGGTCAAGGCACACTTTCCTGCTTGGTTTGTGTGTTTCCTGTGATTCAGAGGGAACTCTTCACCAACTTAACCATCATGGCCTGTGTCTGTGGTCCAGACTGTGTGGGTGTTCTCAGAGATGCTGCAGCTAAGGCCAGCAAGATGAGTCTGCTGCAGTAAAGTGAGTCTGCCCTGGGCTGTCTGATCCATCTGTGATGTATACGGGGGTCAAGAGTAAGATGAGAGGACTCAACACATGCCACTCAGGACACTTTTCTCCCAGTGTTCTCCACAGCCCAAGTCACTCTGCTTTCTCTGTGACAACTTTCCCTTTCTAAGAGATCGAGGAATACTCACCAACAGGATGGGACTCAGTGTTGGGTTTTGTGCTGTTAGCTGTTTTTAGAAGAGAGAAGAGTCTATACAGGGTGTCCTTTCTCTGCAGAACTTAGGTGTAGGATGTTAGGGAACAGCTCTTCACTTGACATGCGGACTCTGTTGCCTGGGAAGTGGTACACTTCCCTCTCAGCCCAAAAGTTCAACAGACAGCCCTAACTTACTTGATTATGGTTTTCAGCTTTATGACAATGAAAAAAGTTTAGTAGAAATCTTACTTCAGATTTTCAATTTTTCTTGTTTTCTTTCACTGGTCACTTGGTCATGCAGATATACACAATTGATAGTACACAGTGAGCTGTGTTAATTAGTAGGCAAAGCATAGTAATGAGCCTTGTGTTAGTCTATGTGCTGGTGCATGCCTGGGTGGAAATCAGAAGACAACCTGAGATGCCCCCTCTTTTGAAACAGGGTTTCTCGATAGCTTGGAGATTGCCAGGGAGACAAGGCTGGTTGGCTTGAAAACTGAAGTGTCCTTGCTTTCCTGAACCACGTCCCCCCCCCACCCCCCCAGCTCTGGGATCTCCACACTCACAATGCACAGTTGAAATAGGGCCTGGGATTAAGTTTATGTGCCAGCACTTCACCAGTTGAGCTTCAAGCTATCTCCCACCCCTAAATGAATTTTCTTTTTTTCCCTTCCTTCCTTCCTTCCTTCCTTCCTTCCTTCCTTCCTTTTTTTCTTTTCTTTTTCTTTTTTTGCTTTTTAATGTTTTGAGACAAGCTTTCTCTGTATAGCCCTGGCTGTCTTAGAGCTTACTTTGTAGACCAGACTGGCCTCAAATTCAGAGATCTGCCAGTTTCTGTCTCCCGAGTGCCGAAATTATAGGCATATACCACCACTGCCTGACTCTAACTGCATTTTTAACTTATGATATTTTCATTTGGGACAAACCACATCTAATATATATATATTCTCTATCTATGCAAATGAAGAATGAGTCTGGAAGAACTTTTGAAATGTTGAATCATCAGGTAAAAAAGAAGTAGTGAAGGAAAATATTTTACATTTATAGATTAAGTATGTCCTAAACTTTTTAAACTGATATATAAAAACTGTGCATATTTGTAGGGTACCATATATGTTTTGATATGTTTAATATTTAAATTCCAAAACCTTATTTATTTCTTTACATGTTGTCACTTCTTTGTGATTATAATATGTAAAAAATATTTCTTCTAGCCGGGCAGTGGTGGCTCATGCCTTTAATCCCAACACTTGGGAGGCAGAGGCAGGCAGATTTCTGAGTTTGAGGCCAGCCTGGTCTACAAAGTGAGTTCCAGGGCTACACAGAAAAACCCTGTCTCAAAAAACAAACAAACAAACAAACAAAAAACAAAAACAAAAATTTTTTTTCTTCTAGCTTTTCAAGTAAAATCTATAGCATATCAAATATTGTCTTAGGTAGGGTTTTATTTATTTATTTATTTATTGCTGTGAAGAAACACCATGACTATAGCAACTTTTATGAAAGAAAATATTTAGTTGGGGCTGGCTTATGGTTTTAGAAGTTTAGTCCATTACTGTCATAGCATGGTGCAGGGCAGCATACAGGCAGACATGATGCTGGGGAACAAACTGAGAATTCTACATTTTGGCCTTTATTTTCCTTATATGGAAATAAAATTAGTAATATAGATAGCATTCTGAGGTTAGCATGTGGGTTCTATGATGTATAAATACATACATAAATAAAATGCTTGGCATGGTTTGGGTATACAGCAAGTGTTCATAAATAATAGCTCTGATAAGAATTATGTAGTGAAAGGTGCTGTGGAAGCAGAGACGGTGGAATTGGTGTTTTCTTACAGAGTTCCTTCCTTTCAGAATACCTCTGAAGCCAGTGTCTCTGCCTTCCTGAGCAAGCCTGCTCACACAGCGTGGCAATCCTTTGAAGGACAGCTCTGCACTGCTATGTGGTCCTTTGGGGGACTTTCAGGCACTCCTTTCCCAGAGCTTCTCAGGTCCTATGCCTACATTTCCCACCTTAGTTCTGGCTATTTCTGAAGTTGTAGAAAGGGGACAAATTATTGAGTAAAATTTACTGTCCCTCTTAATCTTCATAAGTGGACAAAACCAATCTAAAATGTGTATGACTAGAATGAAGGAGAGAGAGAGAGAAAAAAAAGAAACAATGAGAGGGTGGCAAAAACAAAAACCAAAAAACCAAAAAACCAACCAACCAACCAACCAACCATCCAACCACATCCAAGCAACCAACAAACCCAGAATGTGAAAGTGAAGCCTGCAGGTTAGCAGTTTGCTTAGCTGTATCCAGTTCTAATCACAGTGGCTCAGAGAAGATAAATAAGTGCCTGGGTCCCATGTTGTGCTCCTGGGTCTGCTATAACTAGATTGCCCAGTATTGGGCCTTTGCTTGGCTTTGAGTTCTCTTTGTGCGGCTACTGTAGTCCTCATGCAGCCCTTTTAGACATGTGATAAAATAGATAAAGGACTGGTTTTCCAGTTAAAAATGGATTTTAGATAGCAACAAGTTACTTTTTTATATTAGCATGTTCAAAACTATGTGCATGTTTATGCTAAAAGTACTGCTCACCTGAAATTCAAATATAACTAGACCACCTTTATTTATTTACTTTTTTGTTCTTTTGAGACAGGCTCTCTCTACTTAGCTCTGGCTATCCTAGAACTCATTCTGTAGATCAGGCCGGTCTCGAATTCACAGAGACCCGCCTGCCTCTGCTTCCCAAGTGCTAGGATTAAAGGCGTGCCCCACCATGCCAGGCTTTAAGCAACCTTTATTTTTAATTGCTAAATGCAGCAGCTTGATACTAGATTGAGACAAGAAGGTGCCAATTTTGTCTCTGACAGTTGAATGCATTGTTTAAAAAATACACGTGTGCTTGTGTCTCATTGGTTGCCCCTAGCTGCAAGAGAAGATGACTGAATGGACAAATAAAAGACAGCTAATACTCAAGTCATGATTAATTTTCATTTTCTTCTCTTAAAAAATATTTGCTTAATTTCTGTGTACAGGTGTTTTGTGTACTTACACTGGCATGTATCTCTGCAGGCCAGGAAAGGGAGTCAGGTCTTATGGGAGTACATTTATGAACCACCATGTGGTTGCTGTGTTCCCCCAGAATTCTTGGGGGGCAGTCAGTGCTCTTAACCACTGAGCCCTCTCTTCACCTCCATTAATCTTCATATTCAACCTGACTGGATAGAATTATCTAGAAGATTGATGAGGTATGTCGATGGTTGTATCTCAATTAAATTTCCAGAAAGGATTAACTGCAGGGGACGGTGCCTTCAATGCAGTCAATGTCATTCCCCAGCTGGGGCTCTGGCAGAATAAAAGGATGAAAAACACAAAGCTGGTGAAGGTCCAGCTGTCCTTTCTTGTCTTTGTGTCTTGGATGCCCTGAACAAAGGGCTCTGCTCTGTTACAACTGTCTCACTGTGATGGGCTAAATGATCTGAAACTGTGAGCTAAAAGTTATCTCTCCTCCAGGTTAAAAAAAAGAACTTTGAGTTTGGGCATGGAGAGAGGGCTTAGCTGGGTAAGGTACTTGCCACCAAGCCTGGTGGGTTGAGTTTAATTTCTGATACTCACGTGATGGATAAAGAGAACCAGCTCCCTCACACTGTATTCTGACTTCCATACATATGCCATAGCATGTACTTGACCACACATATGTATACATTTATTATATAAGTAAATGTAAAAACAATTAGGTTATTTCAGAATATGTTAAATGTAAAAAAGTTTTCAAAAGTTAAGTTCTATACACTTGCTGGATAATAACTATTTCAACCTACAATACATTTTTATCATGTAACCTGAATCCTTGCAGAAACATAGCTGCAAAACAGATGCTCAACTGAAATAATAATTATAAAAAGGGTGGGATAGAAATTATTTTTATTCCCTGATATTAGGTTATATTAGGTGAAACAGTCTATTGATATTTTACAAGCAAAAGGAAGACACATCTAAGAACATGTCCAACCTCTTGGGTTCCTGGACCTTTGAACAATCAATATCTATATCATGTTGCTGAGATGCTAACTAGCTCCACACACTCACCAAGTTTTATCCAGTGTGAGGATATGTCACTGTGCACTAAGTCATATGAGTATTGGTAAGACACTACAATATGCCTCTCATTATTGCCAGATAGCAGCAACTCTTCTTTCCTGAGCTAATCATCCTTAGAGAGTCCATTTTCCATCTAAATCCACCATCTGTCACCTGCCACACACACTCTCCTAGGACTTACCCTCTCCATTAACCTGGGTGTTTCATGTCCTCTATCCCTCTCCTCTCTTTCTGGGAACTTTCTTTGCTTCCACAGTACACGCAAACATGTAGCTCACACTAGGCTTTCTTTCATCTTCTAAACCTCCCCTTCAGCCTCTACTGTCTTTTTCCTTCACAGCCAGAGCTCCCTGCTTCTTTTGCTAACTTTTTTGCCTTTCCTGTGACCTTCATCTTTATTTCATTGTGCTGCTTTTGCTAATGCTGTCATTGTTCTCCATGTCAATTAAACTGAAGAACTCCTTTCTGCTATTGTATGATTTCTTGGCATTCTTTGGAGGTTTAATCCCTACCCTTCTCAGGACTCTTCCCTGGGATTCCTCACATCTTTTGTTCCCAGTCCTCTTGACCCTGGCCATGTCATTCTGCTATCTCAGGACATTTTCTCTACAGTATATACACTTTCCTCAGTGCCGCTGACACATTGCTAGCATTGGCCTATTGATAACTATGAACACATCTCTCTACAGACCTTGTCTGAGCTCCAGGAGTAAGTATCCAGCTAACTTTGGATAACCAACCTGAGTGTCACACAACTTAAACACCAGCATGTTCAAACTTGACCTACAATGAGTTATTTTTAATGTGCATCTAAAAGATGAACTTGTTTATTTCCATCCTTTATTTTAAAAAACAAAATAAAACAAACAAAACAACCTGGAAAATTTGAAATGTGTCTTCATCTGAGTTAATTTCGACCAATTGAATCTGTTGATCCTCTCTGAACAGACACATGACAGAAGGAAAAGGCAAACTGCTTGTGTTTGCGGATGGCATGATCTGGCTTTTAACTCTACACAAACTAACTAAATAAATAATCTCTTATAAATTTAAGTGTATTCAATAAAGGTGTTGGATATATTATCTGAAAAAGAAATTAAGTTGATTCATGCACACTAATATTGTAAAGAATAAAATATCTTGGAATAAATTAAAAAAAAAGATGAACTTGGTCATAGTGACATTTTGAATTTATAGCTTTTGAGACAAAACTCTTTAATGTCTAGTTATCTTGTTCTAAGTAAAAATTACAAGCATCATGATGTCCACAGACTGTAATCTGTATCAATTGCTCACTCTGTCCTTGTCCCCTCCCCAACTTCCCTTGACACAGAGCACTTCAGCCACACTGACCAGACCTGGCCTTAATGCAGAGGGCTCTGTAATTGTTTTTTCTCCAGACACATGTATCTTCTCATATCCTTGAACACTGGTTAGATACGAACGTTTGCAAAGGCTTTCCCCTCACAACTCTATAAAACTGCAGTGCATCCCTTCAGCCTAGTGGTCTTGCCTCCTCTCCTTATGCTTTGTCCTTGTAACATTTACTGATGTTATCATACATATTTTAAAACATTTCTTTCTAATTCCCTTCACTGGAGTGTAGACCAACTACAGCAGAAATTACTGTCTTTTCTTGATTGATTGTTGTTTTTATTGATCTGTTGCTTGGAACAGGACTCAGCATTTAGGATCAATAAGTGACTGTGGAAAAATAAAGGAATGTTCAGCCCTATCACTCCAGCTTGGACATACATGCCAGTTGGCACTTCAGGGTCTCCAGGCTAGCTTTGGTTCAGCTTCTTGCAGCCACCCAGCATTCAGCCATTATTCAGACCTCCTAAGTTCTAGGAATCAACTTATTTCCTACCACATGGCTATTTCCTATTTATCCTTCAGATTGCAGTTAGACATGCTAGACTTTTTGTGAACTTTTTCTTCCTTTTCCCAACCTCCAAATGGGGTTCTCCCAATAGAGTACAAAACATTTGGCAATGCAGGCATGCCATGTCCTTCCCGAAAGAAATTTAGAGTCAGTAGAGAGGGGCTTAGAAATTAAGTGCCTGAGATCTCCAAGGATGGCTGTCCTGTCCAAGATTTCACAGCATCTGCACTACAGCCTGGAGGAGAAACCAGAGCACTGGGATCCAATGCAGTGAGAATTTATTTCACAGTTATCAAAGCAAACCAAAGGTTATCAGCGGGTTGGACATTTAAAGATTAAGTACAGCTGATGGCACTCAGCTCTTATGCAGGTAGCTTAACTTTTGTGGTTCTGGTCTCTCTCTAAAGGGAAAATGGAGGTGTTTATGATTCTGTATCATAATGGGTTCCAGGTGACCCAGGCCAGGCAGCTGAGCCAGGGCCTCTCTTCTTTGATTTACATGGCAGGATCCAGGCCATCCTTAAATTGAAAAGATATAGTAATGAGTAAATGCAGAAAGAGAAAAGAGAGAGAGAGAAAAAAGAGCTGAGGGAAAAACCGGAGTGCTTTCCCAAGTCCAAAGTGAGCTATGGCTGCCCTTTCTGCCTCAGAAGGTATGACCATAAATTCCTAGTTAATGCTTAGCACTGGAGCTCTGGCTAGTGATATATTACACAGGACAAGATGCCTCCAAGCAGAAAACACTGTAACTGGGAAGCAATAACATGCGTGTCAGCCATGGGACTGCAGTTAAAGTGAACTGAAAAGTTACAGGCTGTGCTGCAGATGCACAGTGATAATATGTACATTTTTCTGCAAAATGATATGTCATCAAGATAGTGGCCTCTTTAAATTCTTTGATGCCATGATAGCTCAGAGGGCATGGTTAGGATTTCTATTTTAACGTTAGTACCCTTTTAGCCAACCTCAAGACAACCACAATCTAGACAGCATGGGCATTTAAGGAACTCAGACTGTGGCTCAGTTTTCCAAGCACAGATCCTGTGTTGCTACAATTCTGTGCTATGCTGATCAGGTCGCTTCATCTCTCTGAGCCTCCTGTAATGGCCAAAGAATCCATACACTGCAGAGCTGGATTCGATCCCTGATTTCCTGGCTATAAATCCCACCATCTTTCTAGTGGACTTATTTGCTTGTTAAGATAATTTTGTCTAAGTAATACAATAAAACTAACTACCACTCAAGGTGGTACCTGACATATGTGCAATTTTTTTCTGTTCTTAAATAGATCAAAGTAAAAGATAACTGCACCCTTGAAACTTTTGGTTGGAAAATTCTGCAGTAGAGCCATGTCAGGTGGTTCTTAACCTGCGATCTCGGAACTCTGGAGGCCTCTGAGACCAGTCTGGAGGCCTCTGAGACCAGTCTGGAGGGCCGTCTCTGAGACCAGTCTGGAGGGCCGTCTCTGAGACCAGTCTGGAGGGCCGTCTCTGAGACCAGTCTGGAGGCCTCTGAGACCAGTCTGGAGGGCCGTCTCTGAGACCAGTCTGGAGGGCCGTCTCTGAGACCAGTCTGGAGGCCTCTGAGACCAGTCTGGAGGGCCGTCTCTGAGACCAGTCTAGAGGGCCGTCTCTGAGACCAGTCTGGAGGGCCGTCTCTGAGACCAGTCTGGAGGCCCGTCTCTGAGACCAGTCTGGAGGCCCGTCTCTGAGACCAGTCTGGAGGCCCGTCTGAGCTACAGCGGAACTGCTTCTAAGTATCAAACAGAAATGAATTACATAGCAGCATAACAATACTTACATTTTCAAAGGATCTAAAGATGTTCAGGTGACCCCTGAGAGTATCCTAGAGAGATAGAAGCTGAGCTCTTCTGAGCTAGCCCAGTAAAACATGTTTCCGTACATGGCTTGCCTACGAGGTCCTGTTCAGTTTTGCTTACTGATGATCTTAGTCTAGTGGCCTAAAGAACATCTGCAATTTCAAGCATCCTCTTATTTCATAAGTTGACCAAGAACATACCCACTTCAGACAAAGGCTCTGTGCCTCTGGACTGAGTCCTGAGCATCAGGGAGTGTGTTGTCTGTCCTTGTATGTTGTCGATCCTTCCTTGTCCCTTGTTCAAACCAGCACAATGCTCTTAACTGCCGCTCATCGAATCATTCAGTACACACTATGAAGAGTCCCCATCGTCATACTCTGGATCCTGAGGAGGCTCACTGGAGGCTTTACCTTGTGCATTTACTCCAACTTGAACACCCAGGAACCTAGTCAAGTATCTGGATTTGGTTCTTTGGCTACCCTCTTGGTGTGGTGTTTTATGTACACCGACTGCTTGGCTTTACCATCAGACACTATCAAGCCTCCCCAATACACTCTTTTCTCCCAGGCTCAATTAGTCTGTTTCCACTGCTAAACCAGTACTTGCCACAGAGAGTGCTGCTACTGTTGCTACTAGTCCTGTTATTAATGAAATATTGAGCCAAATATCAAAGGAATATGTGGGTTTCTCAACACCATACTGCTATATCTCTTCATTCATTTTCACACACACACACACACACACACACACACACACTCACACTCACATATATATCAGCTTCTGCAATATAAGTGTGTGTATATATATATATATATATATGCTTTTTATCTGTTCAAACACACTTTTATACTTGTCTTATACTTGTTTTCTTACTAGAGTTGTCTTTGATCATATCTAAAATGCTATCTACCAGGCTCTATTCCAACTTTTTGGTAGCCAAAACATTTATTAGTAGTAGATAATCATTTAATAGTACCTTAAAAATCTCAGACTGAATTGCTGGGGAGATAGTTTAATTGGTAAGGTGCTTGCCTTTCAATTATGGAGAGCTTCCTTAGATTGCAAACCTCATGTAAAAAAAAGCTGGCTATGACAACTCTTGTAATCCCCATCTGGGGCTTACTGGCCAGCCAGCCTGGGCTACTTGGCAAGTTCCAGGCCAGTGAGAGATCCTGCGTTTTCCTTTTCTTTCTTTTTTTTTCTCTTTCTTTTTCTTTTCTTTCTTTCTTTCTTTCTTTCTTTCTTTCTTTCTTTCTTTCTTTCTTTTTTTAAAGGGTAGATGATATCTGAAGAACAGCACTTAAAGTTGTTCTCTGGGTAAAGACTTTAGGCAAAAGCACAGGTGCACATGAGTTAATCAGGGATAATGAAAATGTTACACACAATGGAATTTTATTAAGTTGTAAAGAAAAATGTTAATATAAAAATTTCAGAAAAATGTATGAGACTTGAAAGAAAATATTGCATTAAGTGAGGTAAATAAGATTCAGAAAGACAAATGTCACTTGTTCTTGCGTATATGTGAATCTTAGCTTCTACTTTCTACTTTTCTCTGTTTTTTTTTTTAATCCAAGTGTGTACAGAGGTAGGTGATTAGAAAGATGTGGGAGCCTTTGGGGGGCCTCTTGGCAGGAATCTGACATTAGCCAAGGACAAGGAAATGGGCTTTAGGTAGGAATCTGACATTAGGCTATAACAGGGAAGTAAGTTCAGGCAGGAATCTTAATTTTAGGATGGATCAAAAGACATAGGCTTCAGGCAAGAATCTGATTTTGGGCTTGGACAAGGAAGTAGGCTTCGATATCTTGGTCATCCTGATAAGCCCTTAGAAACAGTGATCATGGGACTTTTTTTATTGCCTTGCTTGTTCCTTGACTATTTGTGTTTATTGTACTGTTTGCCCATATTGCTTGCATGTAATTAATTAAAATGATATAAAAGCAGGTTGGGAAAAATAAACCTGCCTTAGCCTCAGAACTGGCTTGGGTAATGCTACACTGTTGTTTAATTGTCTTTTTTTCTTTTTAATTCTCACTCCTGTGCTGGAGAACCTGTTCACTGATTGAATGAGCAGGCTTGGTCAGAAAGAGACACTTGAAAGGAGTGAAGAGAGGCAAAGACAGAGGACAACAGTGTGCTGTGCTACTCAGCTATTAAAAACAATGATTTATGAAATTCTTAGGCAAATGGATGGATCTGGAGGATATCATCCTGAGTGAGGTAACCCAATCACAAAAGAACACACCTGGTATGCACTCACTGATAAGTGGATAATAGTCCAGAAACTTAGACTACCCAAGATACAATTTGCAAAACACATCAAACACAAGAAGAAGGAAGACCAAAGTGTGGATACTTTGATCCTTCTTAGACTGGGGAACAAAATACCCATGGAAGGAGTTACAGAGACAAAGTTTGGAGCTGAGACAGAAGGAAGGACCATCTAGAGACTGCTCCACTCGGGGATCCATCCCATAAACAACCACCAAACCCAGACACTATTGCATATGCCAGCAAGATTTTGCTGACAGGACCCTGATATAGCTGTCTCTTGTGATGATATGCCAGTGCCTGACTAATACAGAAGTGGATGCTCATAGTCATCTATTGGATGGAACACAGGGCCCCCAATGAAGGAGCTAGAAAAAGTACCCAAGGAGCTAAAGGGGTCTGCAACTCTATAGGAGGAATAACAATATGAACTAACCAGTACTCCCAGAGTTTGCATCTCTAGTTGAATATGTAGCAGAGTTTAGCCTAGTAGGCCATCAAAGGGAGGAGAGGCCCTTGGTCTTGTGAAGATTATATGCCCCAGTACAGGGGAATTCCAGGGCCAGGAAGCAGGAGTGCTTGGGTTAGGGATCAGGGTAGGGGGAGGGTATAGGGGACTTTCGGGATAGCATTTGAAATGTAAATAAAGAAAATATCTAATAAAAAAATGCAAAAAAAAAAAATAAAAAAGAAAAGAAGGAGTGAGTTCAAGGGCTGATGGGCAGAGGGATGGGGACCAATCAAGTCTGTAAAAATGCTTTCAGGAAACCTGCTCCCTTAAAAGCTAAGTAAAGAAAAGCAAAAAATGTAAAACCATTTACTCAACATTGAGAACCTAAATGTTAACATTAACTAGATCAGGAGATACACAGTGCATTTCCATTTATCACCAGACAGATAGATAGTGGATTTCCATTCATGGCTTACTGATCAAGGTGACAAAATACCTGATTAAAACCCCTTAAGGATGAAGGTTTTTTTCGGCTCATTGATTCAGAAGCCTTCTATGGTCAGCTGCTCCATCGATCTTTGACTATGGTAAGGAGGAACCAGGTGTGGAGGAGCGTGCCATAGGCCCGATGCTCCCTTCCTGATGGTTAGAAAGCAGAGAACCTGTGTTAACTCTGGAAACATGATTTATTTGTTAGCTCTGTTTACTAATTTCCCCAATGTCCTTTCAGTTCCACTTAGGAAGTAACTCTTAATGTTATTTTGTTTTTTGGTTGGTTGGTTGGTTGGTTTTGTCTAGAAGACCAGCTTCAACAAGATTAAGGAGAAACCTAAACTTAAATCTAAATTTGCACCTCCCCCCACTTAATTTAGCTTACCCACACTATTAATTATGAGGCCCATGTTTTAAATATTAAATATTTCCCTTCTAATAAGTTTATTAATGTCATATTAATCTACACAGAACTGTGAAAGGCCACCCTCTCTACCCACTGCATGGAGAATAGCATGATGTGAGCCATTTGGTTTCTAATAGCTTCTAAAAAGATCAACTCAAAGCTTAACTTAACAAATGGTTTTTAAGGGTTTCAGGGATCTGTTCACAAAGATGATCTGAGGAACTGTGCCTATCCTTGACCGTGCCTATCCTTGAGTCAACTAAGATGCCTTCTATATGCAAGAGAGAAAGAGAGGAAACCCAGATAACTGTGGCTTCTTTATTGTCCACAACATTTTCTTTACTTTTATTTTTGTCACTTAGTGGAAGATAGTGAGTTAAATCACTCTAACATAGATTGAAAACAATTTAATGTGCTCCATTTTAAGGCTTCATATAAAAGAAGAAAATGGGAAATTAGATAATTTCAAAATATTAGATCTGTCTATTAAAGAACTCTACACTCAAACCTTTAGTTCTCTTTGTAAGAAACCGTATACACAATTTTTTTATCCAAAGGAGTACAATAATTTGTGAGGAATTCTAAACTCCTCTAGACACTATCTTTGAGGAATAAGTTAGGACCTGCCTTCTGAGGAAGAGAGAAGGCAGGAACTCTGAACTGCTTGCCCAATCATCACAAATGAGGACTTTGACCACTCTGTAAAAGTTTTGTTTCTTTCAACAAAGCTGTATTCATAGGGAAGAGATGGAAGAATCTAAAAACAGATACAGAATTGTATAAGTTACTGTCTGGGAAAGCCACATACATATGCATTTTTAAAAAGCTTTCTTCTTTATACTGTTGTTTATGAGATTCCAAGGCTCCCATAAACTGGAAATCTGTAAAAACTGCATTGTGCATTATTAGGAATTTTCTCTTTGAAGAATTAAGGTGCACATCAAACATCCCATATATCTTATGACTCAAGCACCTACTTAAAACTTTTTCTTCTTATGTTTGATTATAAAAAAAGAGAGTCCTTGAATAAGTAAATTAATTTGCTGGTTCTCTCTGGAGTTTTAATCAGTTGGCATCCAACAGGTGCTTTTATTTTTCTGGCCTTGAACTCTTTCTGGACTGGATGTGGGAGAAACATCTGCAAGTGCCCTCATAGTTAGCAAATCTTTCTTCTGCTTTTCCTGTGTGTGTGTGTGTGTGTGTGTGTGTGTGTGTGTGTCTTAGCCTGATACCTTCCCTTTACCGCCTGACATGCCCGAGACACCTGAGGTACACAGGGTTATTGCCTGCACTCTGTTGATGGCCTCTGACAAGACTCTCTGTTAGTCTGGAACACTATACCTGCAGAGAGTTCCTTTACATCCCTGGCACTTCCTAGGCTGCCTCGAATTTTATCAGACTGCACGAATGCAGATCCTAAAAAGGGACAGTCTTGGCTTCTGTGGAGGTCTGCTCCTCTCTGCACTCTGCCAGTCTGCAGTGTGTCTCCCACCATTCCCTGCTGCCAAGGATAGCGCTGTCCACCCAGAGACACTCTCAATTCCATTATGACTCTTCCATTTAATCCCATCTCTTTAGGGCAGATCAAAAGACTCAGCTAACAAGTTAGGTACAAAACCAGATGTCTTCAATTCCCTGCTCCTGTGCAGGCTGCAGGGACCTCTTATTTCTCTTTAGTTTAATGCAAAAGGCCCCAGGCAGAGCAAACTCGTGCAAACGATCAGAATCCCATATTATGTTTATCCTCCATAGACTAATTTTTCTGTTTTGTAAGGTTTGACTTGAACAGCAACGCTAGTCCCATGCTTCTGCAGACTCTCCGTAAGCAGTACATACTTAACTTTGCTACTTCACTTAATGCTCCCACCCTTTGGATATACAGTCTATTGTTGTTCTTCTAGAGAGGGGATAAGACACTCAAGTCCTCAGGACCATAGAGCTGGCTAGGGTCCAGCTAGAATCTGCCTCCAGAGTGCATGCTCACCCTGACAAACATTACCTCCTTCTGGAGAACATGTTACCTTCATCTTAGCGAAACACCCATAGCTTTCAAGAAGAAATCTTCCTTAAAGAAGACTTAAAAAACGAAATTTCTCTGTAAGCCTAAAATTACTAAAAATTAAGCCCTATCTATTTAGAAAAGGACAAACACTTAGCATGGCATGTTCTGCAGTGAGTTCATATGTCATGGTCACCTTCCTTTAGATATCCACAGTGTGACACAGCTGACACAGAGGGCTTGGAGGCACTCCAAGGAACAAATACTATCTGAGGCCAGAGGCATGCTCTGGAGCTATTTTGACAAGTAGGACGGATAATATAGCTCACAGGGCAAATGGGTTTACTCGGAAGGGCGACTCTGCAAAGTAGTGGAGGTTAAAAAGTGGAGATTACAATTCAAGAATGAGCAAGAAACTGCTTTCAAACATGCAATTCCATTATTATCACAGTCACCCAGAGTATATCTGTACGGTTTGGATGATTATTTGTACAGTATTAGGAGTCTTTAGCTGCTAGGTGAAACTCAGACTCTGGCTCTTGATTTCATTCATATATATATATATATATATATATATATATGCCCTAAATCTCCTTAGGTGGCTCTTTGGAGAAACTCAATATTTTGTAGAATTTTGACCCAGAAGCACAGACTCTTGAGTTGCTCTTCTGTTGAGTGAAATACAGTTTGAGAGAATTAATCTTGCAGTAATTCCTGTAACAGTGACTTGGGAAAAGGAAGGGAGTGGGACTGTTTAGATGGCTCACAACCACGGGGTGTGGGGTGTGGGCGGGGCCGGGAGTCTGAGAGCAGTAAGAGCACGGGAAGGTGCTCTCTAGGCAGACTGGTGAGTGTGGGACCCAGTGTCACAGACCTGTTACTTCCATTCCTAACTGACAGCTGACGGGCACAATGCTGTTTCACACTGCCATGCACAGTATTCTAGTTGTGGTTTTATTTAACTTTGTTTGGAATAAGGAAGGGTGGGGAATATTTTTGTACTGTAGAGCTTCGAAAGGGCTGTAATCGACATTTATACTTTTACTATTATTATTTTCAAAGCTGTTTTGATCCATACACTGAATCCCGCTTCTGAAACCCAAAAATCTTTCCTCAATTTGGGAGCACTTTTCCTTCCCTGGCCATGGTAGGCACCAAAATTTGACACTGAATAGAAATCTAGTAAAGTATTAATAGTTTTAGAAATCACTTGGGAGATGTCAAACACAACCAGCAATTGCTAAAATTGGTGCAGCTTTCTAATTTTTCAGTCTGTCATACCTGCCCCCTCCCCATTTCATTTAAAAACAAAAAGCCCTGTGGGCAACATTTCTTCATCACGTTGTCTGGAATCTCAACTCTAACAATTAGCATAGAGGAGATATGTCAAATAGCAATGCTTTCCTGGGCATTCATTTTGGCAATTGTTAAGACATAAATAGTGGAGCAGACAGAGTTTGGTTTGGAAATTCCCTGACTATAGGGAAGAATGGATGGTAGCTACTCAGTTGAAATTAGTATTGGCATACCCACACCTTCCCATTCTGCAGAAAGCACATTTTGGTGAATAGTCTGACGTGTATAAACCAATGGTAGAAAGAAGGTTACTTCAGACGTTGTAGGTTTGCTGGCGTAATTAGAGAAGCACCGACTGCACGCCCAGCAGCACAGTAAATGAGTCTCACAAGGCTAGAAACAAGCAGGGATCCAAATATGCTCTAAAGTTGCCGACAGTAACCCCTGAAGTGAAAACAATGAAATTATAATTCGTTTGGGTTGCCCTCCCACCTGATAACCGAATAAGGAATCAGGCTGCTCTCATCCTTTAGAGCTAACGAGGTGGAGAAAGCCCAACAGAAACTGGGCCGTGACGTTTGCTCCTTTGTCAACAACAAAATCATTTAGCAATTTCCTGGCCTGCAAAAACATCTCAATAAATCTCCTGTGTATGCCTTTAGGAAGAGTGTCGTAGGACTGGGCGGACTTCAGAAGGCTGCTAACCTTGAGACGCTTTGCTGTTATCCTGTCTTATTGCTCAATGGAAAATTCAGCCCGATCACCAAGTAACAGGAGCCTAGGTTCATGGCCGTAAATCTCTAAGAGACGCTCACTCACATCCACAGAGCTCTGCACAGCAAGTTTAACAAGGTCATTCTGGCCGAGCTTCCTTTGAGTTGGAGGCTACAGCTCACTGTCAGGCCTGGAGCCAGGCTGTTAATCACCCAGGAAACCAGAGGGTGAGGGATGGGGAGACCATGAAAGGTAACTTTCTGATAGGACTGATCCCATTGTCAAAATAGAGCCCGATTGGAAACCCTGTAAAGAGTTGCGGCCCTTTGAGGGGCTTCTGCACCGCAGCCTCCATCCTTTTCTGCGCTCTCAGTGTTAGCCTTGTTACTTGGCCCTCCAGGGACTTCCCATTACTCATCAGATCAAACATAAACGTCTGGCCACTGTCTTCAAGGTCTTTCTGTACTTCAAACACCCGAGCATATCTTTGTTTCGCTCTTGGATCTAGCCACCTTGGTTGTGTTACTGTAACCGCCTGGCTTTTTTTGTTGTAAAGTGTTGCTGCTTGTTGATGGAATTATGGAGTTTTGTTTCTTTGAATTTGTTGGGAAAATACCAAGGAACAAAAAGACTATCTGAGGCCAGAGGCATGCCCAGCAGCTATTTTAACAAGTAGGACAGATAATATAGCTCACAGGGCAAATGGGTTTACTAGGAGGGCGAGTCTGCAAAGTAGTGGGAATAGATCATAAGTTTATAAATATTTATTTGTTATTTCACTTCTTTCTTACCACAGTGCCATTCAAGATATAGAAGAAGTAGGAATTATTATTGCTATTTTTTTTCTTATGTTGATGCAGCCTGGACTTGCAGAGATTGCGTGACCTTGCCCATAAGTTTGGGCCCAATTGTTGTGATAAACTGTGTGCATATGTGTGTCTCTATGATAAGATAGTTGTTTAGCAGGTTTTTTTTTTTTTTATAATGGCCCAGAGTACAAATAATTCAGGTTTTGCAGGCCATATGTTCTCTGTCACAACCACCGAACCCTATGGCTATAGCTCAAAAGCATTCACAGACAACACTTAAACAAATGGGCATGGCTATGTGCCAATAAAATCCTGTTTACAAAAATAGGTGGTAGGTCGGATTTAGTCTCTGGTATGTAATTTGCCATAAACTATGCTATAAAACTGTAATTGGTTTTATGTCAAGAGTAAGGATTCACACGCCATTAAATACTTTTATACACTTTGAGTCTTCAAAAATGTAGATATTAATAGAGTGGAAAGGAGAGAGCCCAGGCAAGTAAGCCAACACGGAGGCTCTTCAGTGGAGAAGCCCCAGGAGTCAGGAGATGTGCAGGGGACAGGGAAAGGGAAGCTCCTAGCAGTTATTTTCAATACAGCTTCCCTCGTCCCTCTGGGTCTCTTCTCAGCTCTCTCTCTCTCTCTCTCTCTCTCTCTCTCTCTCTCTCTCTCCCCCCCCCCCACCTCTGGAATCCCGTAAGCCCCACATTTTCTCCTCAGTTCTCTCTCTCTCTTCCCCTCACTCACCTTGTCTCTGGAATCCGTAAGTCCCACATTTTCTACCCTGGCACTTTTTTTCTAGCAGCTGTCATCTCCAGTCTGCTATGACAAATATTCTGGATCCTGTTTCCCGAGGAGAAGACACAGGCTCTGCCCTGAGGTCAAGACCGGAAACTCAGCTGGGGAAGGGCTTAGGAGACTCAATGTGCCAGGGCTTGGCTTCACTTACCAACTTCTGGTTCTAGCACAAAAACTTTATTCTTTGGTGACACACTTCTGCTCACCTAGCTCATTAGCCCTGTCACTAAGGGCAAGAGGATAAATAGCAAATACCACAGTTTCTAATCCATCCAGAGAAATGAATGCCCACGTGGACCATGGGCATCTGAAACATCTCATCATCTTCAAAGGGCGCATAAGTCCTGTCTCCTCTCCATCATTAGCTACGATTTCTCTCACCCAAAATACTTTTCCTTTTAAAAAATTGTTTTATTAACTAGAAAAAAAAGTCATGTGTGTGTGGGTATGTTATGCTGAATGACACTGTACGCACAACTTATATGCCTGATATCAGGGAGGCCAGAAGAGGGCATTAGATCTTCTGGAACTAGAATTGCAGACAGTTGTGAGCCGCCATGTGTGTGTTAGGAATTGAACCCAGCTCCTCTGGAAAAGCAGCCAGTGCTCTTAACCTCTGAGCCACCACTGCAATACCGCTCTGAGGCTCCCCTGCCTCTCTCGCCATTCCCTGCCTCGCCATTCCCTGCCTCGCCATTTACCTACCTCCTGCCCGTGTTGAAGATCCAGCTCACGGGCTTCGGAGAGTTGCCGCTTCTCTCTGAAGCTTTGTCTACTCAGGTTCACACTGTTTTCTGTTCACCCAGAATCTTATTTTATTCTAGTTTATGATTTCCATGTTAACTCTTCATGTGTGTTCTGTGATGATTTTTCCACTGTGGCCACTGACTGAATGTTAAATTGTCTGTGTCCTTCGGTATGCGCTTATGGTGACTGTGCCAACTGTCTTCCAGGGGGCCCCTAACACACCAGTGTTTCCCAGTGTCACTTTGACTAGATCTTTTGAATGGACACTATTCTTTCCTCTCTCAGAACTTGGGATAAGTTCTGTCAGTGGCCAGTTGGGAGACACGAGTGAAGACTCACATACCTATGTTACTTCCTAGTCTCTCCAGCTGCGGGGTGGCTGCAAATCTGTGGTGTGGAGTGCACTTCGTGTTCTGTGAAATGTATGAAAGACTGGGTATGGTTTTGCTTACAGCTTCATTTCTTCCATGTAGCCAGTGTCTGGCTTAGGAGTGTTGTATAATCTTTAGACTAAATTTAAAAAAAAAAAAAAACCAACCAAACAAGCGGATGCACACTACTAAGACCTGCCAGGTAAGTCATTGTGGGAAAGGAATAGATTGTCAAAATCAGGGAGATGGCTTGTCAGAGTGAGCATCTGCGCTCCATGATGTCCTGCCATCACTTGGGGTTAGTTATGTCCCACACAAGCTGAATGTACCCAAGGATCACATTAGTGTTCTAACAGATGATGAACAGAGACCCGATAGAGTCACTTTCTGAGACATTCTAGCTCAGCAATACTTGCTCTGCAGACTAGTGAGCTGCATTTTCCTGTGTGGACTCATGCAGACTTTTGAATTTGCCCAGCAAGTCACATACGTAGTAAGTGCTCAGAAATGGTCAGTGTGTGATCTTTTGACTATGGAGACAAAACATGATTTCCCAAATGCTTAAATAATTATTTCCTCCCAGATTATGTTTTCTTAAGAGTATTTTCCTGCAGGGTAGTTATGTGGTGGCACTTGAGAGACAGAGGCAGGTAGATCTCTATGAGTTCCAGGCCAATCTGCTCTACAGAGTAAGATCCAGACAGCTAGGGCTACACAGAGAAACCCTGTCTGGAAAAACCAAACCCAAACCAAAATGACAACAACAAAATATATTTTCCTTTTGTAGTTATGTAATAGAATGCTGCCAGGCTGTTCTATTTATTTGACTCCTGCGCATACTTACCACAAGGGGGCAGTATAGCAGTCCCTACTTGTTTATTAAGACTAGCTATCTTTTGACTGTGGAATTTTTTTCCTACTTCAAGTTTTCATAAAACCATACCCTTATGTCTTAATTTGTACATAAGCATATTTGAAAAATGAAATTCAGAGCCACATAGTCATACTCACAAAAAGTAGTAGTCAACTTATTCCTTTATGTGAAGACAAGTATTGTTTTCTGTCTAACACTTAGTTCATCCTATGTGACCATTGTACCGTAATAAAGGAGCCAGTCTGTGTGAGTGTGCAGGTTGTAATTGAAAACATATTAATATAACTTTGATGGCATTATATAAAAATACTCTACTTCATAGTTGTGTCCTTGTAGACAAGACTCTCAGTGGCTCTGGGTTGGGATTGGCATAGAACTGAAGCAGGTTGTATGAGTCTGGAGGCAGCAGGCCCACAGGAAATTATCAACTCTTATCTTTTGGTTGCAGACAGTGACTGAGCAACAATTGTCCCTGTTTTATTGTCTCAAAGCTGATTTTTGCCTTTTAAGAGTTTATAATTCAAACATAAAAGCAAAAAAAAAATGCAAATATGTGACAATCCATTCCTATAGGAGGAGGGAATCAAGGAGGCGAGGGTTGGCATCAGTCTTTCCATGAGAAGACAGGTGAGAGTAAGGATGGGGCCAAGACTGTGGGAACAGAGATGGAGCTGCTGTTTCTACTCTGACCCATACAGTCCTGGCTGCCTCAGTTCCCTCACGTGCAGTAGGAAGTCTGGGCCTCAGGTCTTGGTCTCAAAGCATTGACAGACAAGTGCTCAGCTGATGGTTATATATGTTAATGGGTCGATTTCCAGACAAAATCTGTGTTGGCACAAGTGCAGAAAACACATCACAGGGTGTCTCGTCCTTTGTCCCACCCCCCCCAGAGTTGCAGTGTACACTGGCCTGCAGCATCTCAGAAACCTGTACATACTCTGTTCAGCTTTGTTTAACTTGATGTTTCAAGGTTCATTTAACCACAATGACTTCCTCCACCCCAGTCATGAGACACTGATTGACAGCGAACAAATGTTAATGACCTCTGGTAAGTCATCTGGGTCCTTAAAGACTTTTCCAGGACCAGCAGTGGGGAAAGTGTTGGTGTTATGAGCCTGACATCCTGATTTTGACCCTCAGCACCCATGCAAAGGGCAGAGCTGGTGCCACAAAGCTATCTTCTGAGTGCCATAGGTATGTTGTGCCATTTATGTGCCTCTCCACCTACAAATCACACACATACAAACAGACAGACAGACAGACAGACACACACAATGATGATGGTGGTGGTGGTAGTGGTGGTGGTGATGGTAATGATTCTCTTTTAAAGAACTCTTCCAGCATTAAGAGTCTAGATGGGGAAACGCCAGGAGGGCAGGGACCCATGCTTGATGGATGTCTTTATCACTCGTGTTGATATGGAGAAAGTGATCAACATTTGACTGCCTGAACTCCATTAGTGTAGGCTTTTCTCCTCTTGGAAATCATTTCTGTTTCCCTTTCAAGTTGTGTACATGTAATTTTAAAGCAAAGGCCGTTTTTCTTAAGTCTAACAAAGGCAGGGGAATTATGCAAACAGTCCTTGTTGAGCAATGTAAAAGTGTGATTGTCTTGAAAATAAATATTTGACAAGAGTAGCTTTCCATTTCCTCCTGTTTTATGAGGTGAAGTCTTATGTAGATTTCTATAGAAAAACTATCAAAGCGAAGTCAGAGAGTAGGAAATACCTGGCAATTCAGCTCCAATCTGAAAAATCAAACAAGAAACCGATCCAGGGCTTGGGAGGACACTGTGACCCTAGGAAGCTTAAGAAGCTGACCCAGGAAGGCAGAGAAATGACCCCAGGCACTCAGGGGACTTTATGCCAGCTGCAGTGAGGGACGAAGAACTCTGAGGTGTGTTTTCAAATATATGTGAAGATCCAATAAATTTTTCTCAGGGATGAGATTTCACCATTCTAGCATTAAAGACACATTAACAGAAAGGTCAAAATACTCCTATGTAGAGTGTACTCTTTCTGCCTGTGACATGCATCTTAGGCTATGGGAAGTTCTGGAAGGTGTGGAAGTTCTGGAAGGCACCCCCACATGGTGCCTCTCAGAACCACACCCCCACATGGTGCCTCTCAGAACCACACCCCCACATGGTGCCTCTCAGAACCACACCCCCACATGGTGCCTCTCAGAACCACACCGAGGAGAGGGTTCTAGGAAGCAGCACATTGGCAGGTTTTCTGGGGAAAGAGGAACTGAGACATGTGGGTACTACAGACCACCGAATAGCTCCTCAGACGTCCTAGGGGCTAGCCAGGCCTGAGGATGCCAAAGACTGGAGGTCCGAAAGGGATAGTAAAGATTTGGGAGACACTAAGGAATATTTCATCTACTTTATAACTTTGTTCACAATGCATATATAAAAAGACACACTATTGCCGGGCGTGGTGACATACACCTTTAATCCCAGCACTGGGGAGGCAGAGGCAGGTAGATCTCTGAGTTCGAGGCCAGCCTGGTCTACAGAGTGAGTTCCAGGACAGCCAGGGCTATACAGAGAAACCCTGTCTTGAAAAACAAAAAACAAAACAAAAAACAAACAAACAAACAAACAAAAGACACACTATTAAGTAAACAAAAAACAAAAAACAAAAAACAAAAAAACAGCATGACTTGGAGCATAGCCCAGTCTTTCTATTTCTCTTTTATATCATTTGTCTTGATCTAATTAACTTGTGTGCATCTTATATCAGTATTTATAATTACCCATACATATATGTAAACAGTATATGTACATATAAGTACATATTCACTTAATACCATATAAGTACATTTGTAATTAGTAGAGATAAAATTCAAAATATATACTTATTCACATAATTTTTTCCCTCATACTCCTTTGTCATTCTTTTCAATTTAAAAACGTTTATTTTTCTTGGTTACCTAAGCCAGTTTTATGCAAGTGAAAAACGTGCTGCTTGCGTTCTGCTGGATCTGCTGCTGCCTGGCCTTTCTCCTCCCCCATCCCAGTTCACTTAGGCTTCCATGCCATCTCTATGATTTTATGTATCTATAAAAAAACCTGGGACCCACACATGAGACAAAACATTTGATATCTGCCTTTCCAGGACTGACTTGATTCTTTTAATATGGAAATCTCCATTCACATCCATTTTCTTCAGACAGCCTAACTTCATTCTTTATGGCTGAAATAATTTGCATTGTATGTTTTATCCACATTTTTCCCATCCCTCCCTCTGATATGGACACCTAGTGTGATTCATTAACTCATCTGTTTCATCCAGGGCTGCAGAAAACACTGGTGTGCAGGTGTCACTGTGGTGTTTTGGCATGGAGTCTTAATGGTAAATATATATCCAGCAGTGATATATCTGGACCATATAGTAAGTTTGTGTGTGTGTGTCTATGTGTGTGTCTGTGTGTCTGAGTGTATATTGCTTAGGAGCAAGCTCAGAGCTTCATGCATGCAATCTATCACTGAGCTACATCCCTAGCCCCAAACAGGTTACTCCCCCCATTAACATCACTATGTATACTTTATTACAGTTTGTTTTGCAAAAGGAAATGTATTTTTTTTACAATTTTTCTCAAAATATGATTTAAATTATATTACTTAATTTTAGGACACACTTCAACTACTTTTTGTCCTTATTAGCTTAAGATAGTTAAAGGCCCCTTCACTGAAGTTTGCTCTTTATTTTCCTTCCCGAAATCTTCCTCTCTCCCCCTCTCTCTCCCCCTTTCTCTCAGGTTTGGCATTTTATTTAATGTGTTAACAAAAGAGGGCTGGTAAGAAAGTATCAGGGCCCTCAGAGGCTTCGCTTCCACCTCACCTCACCTCAGCTGGGGCAGCAGTGGTAGAGGAGGCAGGACCATTAGGCTCCCCACATTGACAGTGGCCAGGACCTTTGCACTCAAGCTAGGCATCAAGACATTTGCAGGGACTAGAAAAAAAGTCATCCTGAGTGTGGTAACCCAGACCCAGAAAGACAAATATGGTATTGTGGGCTTATAAGTGGATAACTGCTGTTAAGTAAATGATGATCAAACTACAATCAAAGTTAGGTGAAGAGGGGGGCTTTAGGGGGAATGCATTGATCTCTCTGGGAGGAGGAAATAGAATAGACTCTGGGGAGTATGGAAGCAGAAGGGGAGGGAGTGGGAGAGGTCAGGTGGAGGTGGAGAAAGAGAGTGTAGGGAGAGGCAGCTGGAATTGGGGAGCATTTGTGTGTTAATGTGGAAGCACATTAACATGCCACAATTTCTCTATCCATTCATGTGTTGCCTGTTGACTTTGCTACCTCACCTAATCTCTGGAAACAGGCCACACTATCAGCCCCCCACATAGATTCCTTTGTATCCACTAATAAAAAACACAGACAGACAGACAGACAGACAGACAGACACACACACACACACACACACACACACACACACACACACACACACACATTGATCAATTTCAACTTGCCTTTTTGGCACAATTGCTGGGTGCTACTTATCTCCCACCTGGAAAAGTGTGCCCTTATCAATACTCTTAGTTTCACACCTTTCCACCTGTTCAGTTACATCTAGTCCTTGCTCAACACTCCCAAGACTGTAGGAGTGGCTGTAGGCCACTGCTTTACCTGAAATCTCACACAGCTGGTCACCTTTTCTCACTCAGAAGCATGGTGAACACTCTCTCCCTCCCTCTCCTGCATCTGTCTCTTGCCCGTGGGGACCCGGAAGTCTTGCCTGTTCCTCTGCCCAGCAACTGGGCCATGGGCAACAGGACCTTAGCATCAGAACCAACCCTACACATCAGTTGAGGGACTTATATGTTATTTCTGGTTTCTAGCTGTTATGAATAGAGCTTCAGTGAACAGCACCAAATTGGGACTGCCAAAGCTTCTGGGGCTCCATGGGTAAAGCTACTACCAGGTTCTCAGCCTCTCCACATGCAGACGGCTATGTCATGCTTCCTGGCCCCTATTTGTAAAGCCAATCGAATGGATCCCTTTCTATAAGATATACTTATTCTTTGGGTTCTGCTTCTCCAGAGGACCCAGACTAACACACTCTGCCAGTAAACATGTTATTTTGAGTGTCACCATGTGCATACATTTGAAGGTTTGGCATGTGTGAAGGTCACCTAAAATACATTTGTGTGTCTACCAAACTAGCTGTGAAGTCAGAGAGATCTGCCTGCCTTTGCCTCCCAAGTGGGATGAAAGGCGTGTGCTGCCCCTCCTAATCAGCCACTTATATTTTTAAGAACACTCTATTGAATTTTTCATCTGTTATAACTAAGTCTTTTTTTGTTTTGTTTTGTTTTGTTTTGTTTTGTTTTGTTTTGTTTTGTTTTGTGAGACAGGGTTTCTCTGTGTAGCCCTGGCTGTCCTGGAACTCACTCTGTAGACCAGGCTGGCCTCGAACGCAGAGATCCGCCTGCCTCTGCCTCCCAAGTGCTGGGATTAAAGGCGTGCTCCACGACGCCTGGCATCGCTAAGTCTTAGATACTTGTTATCACATGGATTATGTTTGTTTCAGTTAAAACTTATGAAAACAAATACTGATTCAACTCCACTTCTAAACATAATATTTAATATGTGGATATTTTCATTAGAGAAAGACAAGAAAATAAGCTTTCAAAGACTAAATAGTGTATTGATAAATTTGTTCACATAGTCAAAAACCTCATGTTGTATATTATAAAACATATTTTAAAATCTTTATATGTAAGAGTTTTTTGACTGCCTACATGTCTCTGCACCATGTACATGTAGTCCCCACAGAGGCCAGAAGGAGGTGCCAGATTCCCTGTAACTGGGGTTACAGGTATTTAGGAGCCATTGTATGGTGCTGGGAACCAAATCCAGGTCCTCTGAAAGAGTACTAGTTCTTTTAATTACTGAGCCATCTGACCAGCCCCACCCCTGTTAAAATATTTAAAATACAAGATACATTCTTTTTTGTTGTTGTTTTCCCTTTTTATTGGACATTTTATTTATTTACATTGTCAATATTATCCCCTTTCCTGGTTTCCCCTCTGCAAACTCCCTATTCCAATCCCTCCCCCTGCTTCTATGATGGTGCTCCCCCCCCCCCCACTCCTGCATTACCACTCTAGCATTCCTCTACCCTGGGACATCGAGTCTTCATAGGACTAGTTGCCTCCCCTCCCATTGATGCCAGATAAGGCCATCTCCACTACATATGCAGCTGGAACCATGGGTCCCTCCATGTGTACTCTTTGGTTGGTGGTTTAGTCCCTGGGAGCTCTGATGGGGCATCTGTTTGGTTGATATTGTTGTTCTTCTTTGGATTGCAAACCCCTCCAGCTCCTTCAGTCCTTTCTCTGACTCCTCCATTGGGATCCCCATGCTCAGTTCAATGGTTGACTGTGAGCATCCAACTCTGTTTTTGTCAGGCTCTGGCAGATCAGGCTCCTGTCAGCAAGCACATCTTGACATCAGCAATAGTGTCTGGGTTTGGTGTCTGCAGATGGGATGGATCCCTAGGTGGGGCAGTCTCTAAATTTCCTTTCCTTCAGTCTCTGTTCTTCTCTTTGTCCCTGCATTTCCTTTAGAGGGGAGCAATTCCAGGTTAATATTTTTGAGATGAGTGGGTGGCCTCATCCCTCAACCAGGGGCAATGCCTATATGGATATGGTCTCTGCTGGTTCTATCTTTTAATTGCTGGTTCTATCTTTTAATTGAATACCTTTGTTGGGTATTTCAGCTAATGTCATCCCTATTGTGTCCTGGAAAACTCTTGCTTCCCTGCCCTCTGGGACTTTCTAGTAGCTACCCCCAGTTCCCCTACCCCACAGCTACACACCTCTGTTCAAATTCTCAACCATCTGTATTTCTCCCAGTCTCCTTCCACATCTGATCCTTCCCCCATTTTTTCCTCCCCCTCCTCTCTCTCTCCTTGGTCCCTCCCTTCCTGTACCTCCCAAGATTATTTTCTTCCTTTTTCTGAGTAGGATTGTAGCATCCACACGTTGGTCTTCCTTCTTGGGTTTCATGAAGTCTGTGAGTTGTATAGTGGGTATTCCTAGCATTCTTGGCTAACATCTACTCATCAGTGAGTCCATACCATGTGTGTTCTTTTGTAAATGGGTTACCTCACTCAATATGATATTTTCTAGATTCATCCATTTGCCTGTGAATTTCATGATGTCATTGTTTTTAATAGCTGAGTAGTACTCCATTGTGCAAATGTATCACATTTTCTGTATCCATTCCTCTGTTGAGGGACATCTGAGTTCTTTCCAGCCTCTGGCTATTATAAATAAGGCTGCTATGAACATAGTGGAACATGTGTCCTTCTTAAATGTCAGAGCATCTTCTGGGTACATGCTTAGGAGTGGTATAGCTGGTTCCTCAGGTAAAATGATGTCTAATTTTCTGAGGAACCCCCAGGCTGATTTCCAGAGTGGTTGTACCAGCTTGCAATCCCACCAGCAATGGAGAAGTGTTCCTCTTTCTCCACATCCTCGCCAGCATCTGCTGTCACCTGAGTTTTTTGATCTTAGCCATTCTGACTGGTGTGAGGTGGAATGTCAGGGTTGTTTTGATTTGCATTTCCCTGATGATTAAGGATGTTGAACATTTCCTTAGGTGCTGCTCAGCCATTCAGTATTCCTCAGTTGAGAATTCTTTAACCTGCACCCCATTTTTAATAGGGTTATTTGGTTCCCTGGAGTCTAACTTCTTGAGTTCTTTGTGTATATTGGATATTAGCCCTCTATCTGATGTAGGATTGGTAACGATCTTTTTCCAATATATTGGTTGCTGTTTTGTCCTATTGACAGTGTCCTTTGCCTTACAGAAGCTTTGCAATTTAATGAGGTCCCATCTGTCAATTGTTGATCTTAGAGCATAAGTGATTGGTATTCTGTTCAGGAAATTTTTTCCTGTGTCAGTGTGTTCTCCCCCACTTTCTCTTTTCCTAGATTCAGTGCATCTGGTTTTATGTGGAAGTCCTTGTCCACTTGGACTTGAGCTTTGTAAGGAAATAAGAATGGATAGCTGTGCAATCTTCTACATGCTGACTGCCAGTTGAACCAGCACCATTTGTTGAAAATCCTGCCTTTATTCCATTGAATGATTTTAGCTTCTTTGTCAAAGATCAAGTAGCCATAACTTGTGTGGGTTCATTTCTGGGTCTTCAATTCTATTCCATTGATCTACCTGTCTGCCTCTGTGCCAATACCATGCAGTTCTTTCACTATTGCTCTGTAGTACAGCTTGAGACCAGGGATGGTGATTTCCCCAGAAGTTCTTTTATTGTTCAGAATAGTTTTTGCTATCCTGGTATTTTTGTTATTCCAGGTGAATTGGCAAATTGCTCTTTCAAACTCTATGAAGAATTGAGGTGGAATTTTGATGGGGATTGCATTGAATCTGTAGATTGCTTTCAGCAAGGTGGCAATTTTTACTATATTAATCCTGCCAATCCATGAGCATGGGAGATCTTTCCATCTTCTGAGATCTTCAATTTCTTTCTTCAGAGACTTGAAGTTCTTGTTATATAGATCTTTCACTTCCTTAGTTAGAGTCACACCAAGGTATTTTATATTATTGTGACTATTGTGAAGGGTATTGTTTTTCTAATTTCTTTCGCAGCCCATTTATCCTTGGAGTAGAGGAAGACTACTGATTTGTTTGAGTTAATTTTATATCCAGCCACTTTGTTGAAGTTGTTTATCCACTGTAGGAGTTCTCTGGTGGAATTTTTGGGGTCACTTAAGTATACTATCATATCATCTACAAACAGAGATATTTTGACCTCTTCTTTTCCAATTTGTATCCCTTTGACCTCCTTTTCTTGTCTAATTGCTCTAGCTAGAACTTCAAGTACTATATTGAATAAATAGGGGAGAGTGAGCAGCCTTGTCTAGTCCCTGATTTTAGTGGGATTGCTTTAAGTTTCTCTCCTTTTTGATGTTGGCTATGGTTTGCCGTATATTGCTTTTACTATGTTTAGATATAGGCCTTGAATTCCTGATCTTTCCAAGACTTTTAAAATCAATGGGTGTTGAATTTTGTCAAATGCTTTTTCAGCATCTAATAAGATGGTCTTGTCGTTTCTTCCTTTGGGTTTGTTTATATAGTAAATTACATTGATGTATTTCTATATATTGAGCCATCCCTGCATTCCCTAGGATGTAGCCTACTTGATCATGATGGATGATCATTTTGATGTGTTCTTGGATTCTGTTTGAGAGTATTTTTGCATCGATGTTCATAAGGGATGTCAGTGTGAAGTTCTCTTTCTCTGTTGGGTCTTTGTGTGATTTAGGCATAAGTATAACTGTGGCTTCATATAATGAATTAGGTAGTGTTTCTTCTGTTTCTATTTCATGGAATAGTTTGAAGAGTATTAGTGTTAGGTGTTTTTTGAAAGTCTGATAGAATTCTTCACTAAAACTATCTGGACCTGGGCTTTTTTTGGGTTAGGAGACTTTTGATGACTGCCTCTATTTCTTTAGGGGTTATGGGACTGTTTAGATGGGTTATCTGATCCTGATTTAACTTTGGTATTTGGTATCTGTCTAGAAAATTGTCCATTTCATCCAGATTTTCCAGTTGTGTTGAGTTTAGGCTTTTGTAGTAGGATCTGATGAATTTTTGAATTTCCTCAGTTTCTGTTGTTATATCTCCCCTTTCATTTCGATTTTGTTGATTTGTATACCATCTCTGTGCCCTCTGGCTAGTCTGGGTATATCTATCTTGTTGATTTTCTCAAAGAACCCACTCTTTGACTCTTTGTATAGTTCTTTTTGTTTCTATTTGGTTGATTTCAGCCCTGAGTTTGATTATTTCCTGCCATCTATTCCTCTTGGGTGTATTTGCTTCTTTTTGTTCTAGATCTTTTAGATGTGCTGTTAAGCTGCTAGTGTATGCTCACTCCAGTTTCTTTTTGAAGGCACTCAGATCTATGAGTTTTCCTCTTAGCACTGCTTTCATTGTGTCCCATAAATTTGGGTATGTTGTACCTTCATTTCTTTCTTTATTTCTTCCTTGACCAAGTTATCATTGAGTAGAGCATTTTTCAGTTTCCATGTGTATGTGGAATTTCTGCTGTTTTTGTTGCTATTGAACACCAGCCTTAATCTGTAATGATCTGATAGGATGCATGGGATTATTGCAATCATTTTGTATCTGTTTTGTGACTGATATATGGTCAATTTTGGAGACAGTACCCTGAGGTCCTGAGAAGAAGGTATATTCTTTTGATTTAGGATGAAATGTTCTATATATATATATCTGTTAAATCCATTTGGTCAATAACTTCTGTTAGTTTCTTTGTGTCTCTGTTTATTTTGTGTTTCCCTGTCTATTGATGAGATTAGGGTGTTGAAGTCCCCCACAATTATTGTGTGAAGTGCAATATATGCTTTTAGCTTTAATAAAGTTTCTTTTATGAATGTGGGTGCCTTTGCATTTGGAGCATAGATTTTCAGAATTGAGAGTTCTTCTTGGTAGATTTTTCCTTTGATGAATATGAAGTATCCTTTCTTATCTTTTTTGATGTCTTTTGGTTGAAAGTCTATTATATTGGATATTAGAATGGCTACTCCAGCTTGTTTCTTGTGACTATTTGCTTGGAAAATTATTTTCCAGCTCTTTACTCTGAGGTAGTGTTTGTTTTTGACACTGAGGTGTGTTTCCTGTATGCAGCAAAATGCTGGGTCCTGATTATGTATCCAGTCTGTTAGTCTATATCTTTTTATTGGAGAATTGAGTCCATTGATGTTGAGATGTTTTTTGGTAAAGATTTATTTATTTAAGTACACTGTAGCTGTCTTCAGACACCCCAGAAGAAGGTGTCAGAACTTGTTACAGATGGTTGTGAGCCACCATGTGGTTGCTGAGATTTGAACTCAGGACCTTCGGAAGAGCAGTTGGTGCTCTTAACCACTGAGTCATCTCTCCAGCTCGATGTTAAGAGATATTAAAGAATAGTGATTGTTGCTTCCTGTTATTTTTGATGTTATTTTTATGTTTGTATGGTTATCTTCTTTTGGGTTTGTTCAAAGATTACTTTCTTGCTTTTTTCTAGGAGTAGGCATTTTCCTTGTGTTGGTGTTTTCCATCTATTATCCTTTATAGGGCTGGGTTTGTGGAAAGATATTGTATACACTTGGTTTTGTCATGGAATATCTTGGTTTCTCCATCTATGGTAATTGAGAGTTTTGCTGGGTATAGTCGTCTGGGCTGCCATTTGTGTTCTCTTAGGGTCTATATGAGATCTGCCCAGGATCTTCTAGCTTTCATAGTCTTTGGTCAGAAGTCTGTTGTAATTCTGATAGATCTGCCTTGATATGTTATTTGGCTTTTTTCTCTTACTGCTTTTAATATTCTTTCTTTGTTTTGTGCATTTGGTATTTTGATTATTATGTGACAGAAGAAGTTTCTGGTCTAATCTATTTAGGGTTCTATAGCCTTCTTGTATGTTTATAGGCATTTCCTTCTTTAGGTTAGGGAAGTTTTCTTCTATAATTATGTTGAAGATATTTATTTACTGGCCCTTTGAAATGGGAATCTTCACTCTCTTCTATACTTATTGTCCTTAGGTTTATTTTTCTCAACGTGTCCTGGATTTCCTGGATATTTTGGATTAGGAGCTTTTTGCATTTTCTTTGACTGTTGTGTCAATGTTTTCTATAGTATCTTCTGCATGTGATATCCTCTGTTCTATCTCTTGTATTCTGTTTGTGATGCTTGCATCTATGACTCCTGATCTTTAGGTTTTCTTTCTCCAGGGTTGTCTCCCTTTGTGATTTCTTTACAGTTTCTATTTACATTTTTAGATCCTGGATGGTTTTGTTCAATTACTTCACCTGTTTGGTTGTGTTTTCCTGTACTTATTTAAGGGATTTATGGGCCTGTATTTCCTTAAGGGAGTTATTTATGTCCTCCTTAAAGTCCTCTATCATCATCATGAGATATGATTTTAAAACCGGATCTTGCTTTTCCGGTGTGTTGGGGTATCCAGGACTCACTGTGGTGGGAGAGCTGGGTTCTGATGATACCAAATAGCCTTGGTTTCTGCTGCTTATGTTCTTGCACTTGCCTCTTGCCATGTAGTTGTCTGTGGTGTTAGTTGGTCTTGCTGTCTCTGACAGTGGCTTATCCTTTCTCTGAGCCTGTGATCTTAGCTGTGTCAATACGCCTGGGAGACCAGCTCTCTCTGGGCAGGATTTGGGTATGGAGAGCTGTGGCACAGGGTTAGCTCTGGGATGCCAATGGAAACTGGAAGGATCCTGTTCCTAGTTGCTCTGTGGTTCCCATGTCCTGTGGGCTCCTGGTGGGTCCCACTTGGGCCAGGTATTAGAGCAATAGTGGTGGTCTCACCTGAAATCTTAGGTATGTTAGTACTTCTGGGTGACTAGCTTTCTCCGAGTGGGATTTGGGTATGAAGAGCTGTGGCACAGGGTAAGCTCCTGGATGCAGATCTCATCTGTGCATTCTACTTAGAATGTCTGTTGAGGTCACAGGCAAGATATATTCTTAATGTCAAGGGAAAATATTCATTTTCACCTAAAAGGAAATGGCTGTATTCAAATATGTATGTGGTCTGTTGTTGTGGTTTATTTTACATAGATATTAGCCTGTGTGGAAGAGCAAGCTCTGTACTGTTGACCTTGATTGCCAAATAGTTGTAAACTTTCCAACATTTGAAGCAGAATGAAATTCAAGTAAAAATTAGTCTTTATGAAGAAAAAACTAATAATGTATCAGTATTCAGTATACATCATTTATATCAGTATTTGTGATGATTATACACATAATGATAAGATTTCACTGTCATTATCCACCTTAGTCAAACAATTAAAACCAGGAAGTATCCATATTGTCATTTGTTGAAATCCTACACTACATTTTTGGCATTTCAAATGATAGATACTATTTTATACAAAGAATGTTCTTCAGTTTTAGATACCCTGGTGCAATAGCGGCACAAACCTTGTGGGAGTGACCATCTCTGATTGGCTTTAAGGTCACTCCATGAAATGGAACCCATGCCCAACACTACTCAGGTGGCAAGAACTTGAGCCTGGATAGGCCATTGACCTAAAGGAAAACCAAATACTATTGTTCTGCTAACAGAGTACAATGATAAAACAACTCCTAATGACTTTCTGCTATACTCATAGAGCAGTGTTCCACTCAGCCATCATCAGAGAAGCTTTCTCCTTCAATAATAGGAATTAATAGAGCAATGTGCAGAAAGTGAGAAACTTTGGAACACTCAGTCCTAAATGGGATGTTTTTATCAAACATTGTCTTATTTTGGGTTACTATTGCTATGATGAAACATCATGACCAAAAGCAAGTTAGGGAGGAAAGGGGTTGTTTCTTTTATGATTTCATATCCATAGTCCATCACCAAAGGAAGTTAAGATAGGACCTCAAATGGAGGGGACCTGGAGGCAGGAGCTGATGCAGAGGCCATGGAAGAGTGCTGCTTACTGGTTTGCTTTCCTTGCTTCCTCATCCTGCTTTCCAGAACCACGAACCCAGAAGTGGCCTCTCCCATAATTGGCTGGGCCCTCCCCCATCAATCACTAGTTCAGAAAATGCCTTACAGCCAAATCTTATGAGTACATTTTTCTCAACTGAGGTTCCCTCCCTTTGGATGACTCTAGCTTGTGTCAAGTTGACATAAAACTATCCACCACAAACATCTCCCCTCAAGTCTCAGGGAGCTATGCTGAAGAGGAGGTAGATAGATTATAAGAGCCAGGGGTGACAGATCATTGAACATTGTCTTCAGATGAAACAGGACTGATGCATAGAACTCACAGAGACTGTAGCAGCATGCACAGGGCCTGCACAGGTTCAAAACAGATATGTCCCAGAACTGAGATGAAAAAGTGGACATGGGCTCTCTTTACTACCCCAAAACTATCTGCTTATAATGGAAAAACTAGTTTTCTCCAGTGCTGTCTCACTGGGTGTATCAGCCACACTTCAGGGTGGACCCTCTAGGGTTTTGATACTCTAGAAGCAGTTCACTAACACAAAATGAACTCAGTGGTCATTTTGTAGAGTTGTTTGTCCAATGTTGTATTGTTTGGCATTTTTTTCTGTCTTAGTAGTCTTTTGCTTGCATATTATAGTTTCTGATTTTGTGTTTTTATAGGTTGTGTGTGTGTGTTTCTTGTGCTTTCTCAGTTTTTGGTCTGTTTCCTAAAGAGAAAGAGAGAGACAGAGAAAAAGGCAAAGCATAAAGTTGGACATGGAAGGAGTGAGGGAGATCTAAAAGGAGATGAGAAAGGAGACTATCTTCAGGGAAAAAAATTATTTTTGGTTGCATGTAATTTTAAAAACACACTTGTTCCGAATAGGCTCTGGGATCAGCAGCTGCCTGCTGTCCCAGCCTTCTCACTCAGCCCCCATGGCTAGCTAACACTTTTCTCATAACCCCAGGGAGCTTCGATCTCTCTACACCCATCACCCATCCTGTGGCTGGCTCCACCAACTGCCAACGACCACCCTGGCTGTGCCCTTTCTCCTGCCCCTCCTGAGTCACCTTGAATGGAAAACACCAAACAGTCTTAATAGTTTAAAACCAGCCAGATAACACAACCTCTGGGTACACTATCTATTGTCCTAAACTCATCATCTATCCTTAATCAGAATTCTTCCCATGGCAGAGGCTGCCACTGGTTCCAGTAGCTCCCAGGTCTACATGGTGACCATGCTCCTTTCTCCAAAGCCTGGCAGAAGAGCCTGTCTTGTCTTCTCCTCTTCCTCATGGGACCTGGAAAATCCCACCTCTTTATCTTTGCCAATGATTGGCTTCTGCCATCTTTATTGACATATCAGCTCCTCCTCTTACAATTTTCAGTTAGAAAAAAAAGAAAGAAAGAAAAGAAAAAAGAGAGAAGAAAGGGAATTAGCGTGAGAGCTAATTATGCTTCAATATGGTTATGTATAAAGTGACCAGTGTGGCATCTGGATGACCGCTTTGTGACAGCCCTCCAAGAGCCTTATTCTTGCTTTCTGTTAGACTGCCGAAGATTTATTTTGCACAGAATGACCCATTTGATAAGGTCTACACTGCATTTGGAGGTCCCAGAACCTTCTGGGAAGATGCCCATGAAGATCTTGCAGTGTGACTCAGAGAAGAAAGGCAAGCTTGGAGAACACCCAAAACTTAAAGCTAAGAAAAACCTAGTTATGTCCCTGGGGTGAGGGTGGGTGTCCCAACCTCTGACCTTTCCTGTCTCATCTGGTCTGTGCCCTGGGAACAGCCTTTTCTCACCCTCAGATTCTCCAAGAGGGCAGAAAGACTGTTCACAGATGGGAGCACAACTCAACGGCAGCTGTCTGGGCTCTGCAGATTCACCTTAGGCTTGTGGGTTTGTGACTCAGGCATTGCAGGCTGAGGCTGGTCTGTGGTTCAGCTTCACATAGTCTGAACAGTATGCACAGTTAAGACTGAATTTCCAAGACTGGCTCAAATGACCTCGATGGCATAAACAATTTATAGAGCTACTTTCACTAGAGAACATTGAAGGCCCCAGAAGAAAACAAAATGGAAAGGATTATACTTAAGACTTGAAGGTTGTTTGCTTATGTTTGTTAGCCAGGAGACCTGTACAATTTCTAGATTGGGAGCCTTTTATTTTATTTTTAGTACAAGACTATTTCTCTTCTTACAACACCCAGTTCTTAACAAAATGTTTGGTGCAAAGTTAGTTCTTCAGATGTTGTTGAATTGAAGGGAATTGAAAGATGTAGACACTTTGGAAAGGGTTGGTCTAGCAATGCTCATGCATATCTGAGTGTGAAGTCATGGCCCTCACACATCCTGCACCCCAATCCCTGTCTATGAGGCTGCAGATGGATGTAGGAGTTCTTTTTGGGGTGGTGGTAGTGTGTTTTGAGACAGTGTTTTCCTGGCTGTCCTGGAACTCACTCTGTAGACCAGGCTACCCTCAAATTCAGAGGTCCACCTATCTCTGCCTCACAAGCGCTGGGATTAAAGGCTTGCACCACCACTGCCCAAGGAATGTTTTTAGCTTTAATGTTCCCTAATAACCTTCCATTCCTATAAATTTAGCATTGACGTTGTCAGTTTCAGGAAATACTAGATTGTTTTTGTTTGCTTGTTGTTTTTTTTTAAAACTATAACTTTATTTACAAAGTCTGAAGCCATCTATCAATTACACTTAAAAAACAGCCAACAACACCAAAAAGTTCCTGAGGTAACATTTTGGGGTTTCATAAGCAGTGATATGTGCTGTCTGCTCATTGTGATTGTTTTGATAGTAAAACCCTGTTACAATGCCGTTTCCTTCCATTAATGGGTTGTTTGACTGAAACATCTTATTGTTTAGCAGTTTATGGTTTACCAAACCTTTCAGTCACATTGCCATTTTTGACTCCTCACAATTATTATTAAAAAAGGAGAAGAACAGAGTTTTCCAGACTCCACACCTCTTGCTCATCCAGAGCTCTGAATTCTATTGTAAAACCTTGGTGGTGCTTACCTGTGCTTTGTACAGACCAGCTGTGAGATCATGAAAAGACAAACGATTCTTCTGAGCCTGGTTACTCAGAGAAATCCCAGACAAACAAAAAAGCTCTGCATTCTGATTTCAAAGAAGGAAACATATCTTGAATTGTGATAAACCCACCGACTTTCCTAAGTGCTGCTATCATTCAGGATACCTAAAGTGGGAACTACCAAGCTCTCAGCACCTAGTCTTCTCAGCTCAAATCTGTCAAGCTCAGTGAGTTTTTACATACTCTTCAGCCTTCCCAGGGAACTTGTGATTTGCTCTAGCCATGTAAGAGCTCACCTGCTCCCAGTGGTGACCACTGCCATGCCAAGTCAAGGAAGGGTTACCAGGAGTAGACATTAAGAAAATCAGGTGGTCTTGCAACAATGTGGAACACCTTGTAAGGAATTCAGTCTAAAGTCTGCTGCCATGGGAGGAGTGGAGTTTAATGATTCTGTACCCTGGTCTCTTTTTTCCCTTTTCTTTAGCTTCAGTGAGCAGATCTTTAACTTTACTCTTAAGACCTTTACAAATTCCCAGCAATCTAGATATTTGCTTATGCATAGAAATGTGCTAGGACTACAAGCTTGAGAGAATCATATTGGTTGATTGATACTGAATACTACTTGAGTATGATTTGTTATAGAAATATTATTATTAAATGTACAAATTTGAATAATGATACAGGCTTTCCAATATTGCTGAAAGTGTAGGTGATTTTATTTTCCTGGTATAATCTCTAGCATTGCCTCAGAGCACACTCCTCCTTGCTTCTCTGTGATTCTATTAGGCTTGTAAACTCTGCTTCTCATCCTTTAGAAGGTGTTGGTGTACAGCAGTGATCTTTGTTGGTCTGAGAGAAGATTAAGGCTCATGTTAGTAAACTGATCGGTTTACTATCATACACAGGCAAGTTCATTCAAGTGTGGGAGGCCCTGAAGTACAACTAGAAGCCCAGTCTCAGGCTGCCAAAAGAGAACAATAGAGATGGCTCCTCTGGAGTTCAGTTAGGTGAGCTTCATGAACAACACGGTGAGCTGAGTCTGAGTCTGAGTCTGAGTCTGAGTCTGAGTCTGAGTCTGAGGCTGAGTCTGAGTCTGAGTCTGAGGCTGAGGCTGAGGCAGAGGCTGAGGCTGAGGCTGAGGCTGAGGCAGAGGCTGAGGCTGAGGCTGAGGCTGAGGCTGAGGCTGAGGCAGAGGCTGAGGCTGAGGCTGAGGCTGAGGCAGAGGCTGAGTCTGAGTCTGAGGCAGAGGCTGAGGCTGAGGCTGAGGCTGAGGCTGAGGCAGAGGCTGAGGCTGAGGCTGAGGCTGAGGCTGAGTCTGAGTCTGAGTCTGAGGCAGAGGCTGAGGCTGAGGCTGAGGCTGAGGCTGAGGCTGAGGCTGAGTCTGAGTCTGAGGCAGAGGCTGAGGCTGAGGCTGAGGCTGAGGCAGAGGCTGAGGCTGAGGCTGAGGCTGAGTCTGAGTCTGAGGCAGAGGCTGAGGCTGAGGCTGAGGCTGAGGCTGAGGCAGAGGCTGAGGCAGAGGCTGAGGCTGAGGCTGAGGCTGAGGCTGAGGCAGAGGCTGAGGCAGAGGCTGAGGCAGAGGCTGAGGCTGAGGCTGAGGCTGAGGCTGAAGCTGAGGCTGAGGCTGAGTCTGAGGCTGAGGCAGAGGCTGGGGCTGAGGGGTAGAATCAGAAGAAAGGAAGTTGCAGAAGTTATTTAGATTCCCAAAAGAGAAATGAGGTGTCGCTTTGCGCCAAGGCCAGATATAGAAAGGATTAGATAAGACAAGAAAGTATACAGATGTAGCCATTTTCACTCATCTATCCATCTATCCATCCATCCATCCATCTATTCATCTGCCCATATGCCTTTTTGAGCATAGTGGGGCTTTTTTTTTTTTTTTTTTTTTTTTTTTTTTTTAGGAAATGATGACATAGTGTTTGCCCTATAGGGGAGGCATCTGGCTAAGGAAGCCATACACACTGATATATACCTTCAATGGTTGGAAAGGACTTAGAAACCTATGGACAAATACACACATACACACATATCTGTTCCATTTGTGCTGAGAACTATTATAATGAGTACCAGTCAGAGGAGGGTAAGTCTTAAGTACGCTTACCTTTGCTTAAGTGTTTGTGTGTGAAATTTATGTAATACACTTTGTCAAAAGCCTTGGAAAACAACCTGGGCTAAACTTTTTTCAGTTAAACCTCTATAACAGAGTCACTTGAATTTTACCCTTGCCTAAATTTTGGGACTTATGACTAAATGAGACACTTGTGGCAAATGAAATAAAAATGCCAATTTCTTATTCAAAAAAGCTCACTAGTTATAACTTAGTGAATGCAACGCTAGCAGAAGACCAAACGTTTGTAAAGATGCTGAAGTGTTTCAAAACACCTGAACTTGAGAACTAGGGGCTCAGAATTTGAAGTGCCATAGATTGGTGCCTGTGCTTGACTTTGGCAGGAGAGATGGTGGTATGTTTTGTTTATGAGACTCTTTGCCAACATTAGGTGACTGTGTTCAGGAAAGCACCAGTAAGCTGGCTGTGTGCACACCACCAGTCATTAAGAGAAGAATGCATGGATAATCTTTTGTGCACCGTGTAAAAGCATCACCTGTCAATAAAGAGCTGGATGGTCAATAGCTGGGCAGGAAGTAGAAGGTGGAACAGATGGCACAGTGAGGGACTCTGTGAAAAAATCAGGTATGGGAAGATTCACTACTCAGACTTGGAGGAAGTTGTATGTATGAAACTGAGGAGTGGTAACTAACCAGCCTCGTGGCAGACATAGGATAGTATAAATGGGTTAATATAAGTTAAAAGGTAGTTAGAGAATAAGCCTAAGCCAAGGCCATAGTCATAAATAAATAAATAAATAAAAGTCTTCATGTCATTATTTGGGAGCTGGGGAGCACTTAGAAAAAGCCCAAATGGTTACAAATGAACTCCAGGTAACTCTCCAGATAACTGTTTCTATAGCCAGTAACAGAATACTTACTTGAGTTGACTTCATGCCAAGGTTTAACTGTTGGTCACATATTTTCTGGATAAATGACTCTGGGTTCCACCTTTGTATTTCAGCAATGGAAAAGGAGCATGAATTTGGGACAAGGCCTTCCTAAGTACTCTCGCCATGTCTCCAGATTAGGCACGGCATTCTTATCTGTAGGATGGGTCTGTCTGATAAAAATTTCATAGCTTTATATCAGAATAGATATTGAAGGTAAACTGAAATCTTTCCTCTTGGTCTCTTCCCTCTCACAGGTGTTTGCACTTTCTCTCAATAGTCCTGATTGTATTTTGTCTTAAACCCAGAGGGATTTGAAGGCTTGGGATAATCTCTATTCTATCTTTTGGCATGAGTGGTTCTGGGAGCTTATGTTAGATTTGTATATCCTTACAAATAAAATCAGCTACTTTTGGTTTTGTGGTGCATTCTCTCTCTCTCTCTCTCTCTCTCTCTCTCTCTCTCTCTCTCTGTCATGAAGATCAACCATGTCCAGCTCCCCTCTCCTCCCATCAATACATTCTTACTGAGCAAATTGTTTTCCAAGTGACCTATGCAGACCAACTGCTCTGTGAAAGACTTTAAAGGATACAGAAGGGTGTTTTGCAAGACAAACAGAACAGAAACTAGTTCAAAGGGACAGAGGCAACAAGCTCCAAATCTCTGGCAAGCAGGGCTTCACTGAGACACAGGATTCCTTGGGTATGTCTTTGATTCATGCACTGATTCCCAGTGCTTTGAAATGATTTCAAGTGGTATTAAATGAATATTTTTCTCTGTAACAAAAAATAAAAAATGTTCACTTTTATAGAGAAGATGAAAAATGACCATTGCTCAAGTTTGTTTTCTTTAGCTGGGCGCCTTTTAAATATATTCCTTTAATTGAAAGGATTTTATAGGAAGCTGCACTCTCCCTCACTCTCTGTGTTAACAGTAAATGAAAAACATACTCTGTGATTTAGCCAAAGGAAGTTAAGGATGGATCTTCAGGGACAGCAAATAACGCAACTGGTGATCCCATTAACTGTGCACTGGAAGAGCCGGGCCCAGAGCCAGAGCCCACAGCAAATGAGCAGAGTTTGAATGGTTATGAACATCCCCTCAGTTTTCAGATCTGGTGCCTGTAAGCCAGCTTGACATAATTCCTGGTGACCTTCTCCTTTCACACATACTAAATACCACAAGTGGCTAGAGATGAAAGCCAGCTGATTAGATACGAAATGCTTTCTCATTTATTCCTCTTCAGTAAATATCTCCATTATAATCTGATCTTAGAACTACCTTCTAGTAGTTGGGACAGTATTTGCCTAGAATATCTGAAACCCTGGGTTCAATCCCTAGCACCACATACAATCAGACAGGACAGCATATACCTATAATCTCATATACCTATAATCTCATATACCTATAATCTCATATACCTATAATCTCATATACCTATAATCTCATATACCTATAATCTCGTATAATCTCATATACCTATAATCTCAGTGATTAGAGGTAGGGGTCATCTTTGGTTGCTGTGTGAAATTTATGTAATACACTTTGTCAAAAGCCTTGGAAAACAACCTGGGCTAAACTTCTTTCAGTTAAACCTCTATAACAGAGTCACTTGAATTTTACCCTTACCTAAATTTTGGGACTTATGACTAAATGAGACACTTGTGGCAAATGAAATAAAAATGCCAATTTCTTACTCAAAAAAGCTCACTAGTTATAACTTAGTGAATGCAACGCTAGCAGAAGACCAAACGTTTGCAAAGATGCTGAAGTGTTTGTTTCAAGACACCTGAACTTGAGAACTAGGGGTTCTAGTTCTCAAGTTTGAGGCTAGTCTGTGATATATGAGCCCTCCTCTAAACCCTGCCCAAAAAGTTCCATTATAGTGTCAGCCTTTCTGCTTTTTAATGGGAACAATAAAGGCACTGGCATAGACTCACAAGAGACAGCTATATCAGGGCAAATGCTGGCGAGGATATGGAAAAAGAGGAACACTCCTCCATTGTTGGTGGGATTGCAAGCTTGTACAACCACCCTGGAAATCAGTCTGGTGGTTCCTCAGAAAATTGGACATAGTACTGCCGGAGGATCCCGCAATACCTCTCCTGGGCATATATCCAGAAGATGTCCCAACCGGTAAGAAGGACACATGCTCCACTATGTTCATAGCAGCCTTATTTTTAATAGCCAGAAGCTGAAAAGAACCCAGATGTTCCTCAACAGAGGAATAGATACAGAAAATGTGGTACATTTACACAGTGGAGTACTACTCAGCAATTTAAAACAATGAATTCATGAAATTCTTAGGCAAATGGATGTGTCTGGAGGATATCATCCTGAGTGAGGTAACCCAATCAGAAAAGAACACACATGATATGCACTTACTGATAAGTGGATATTAGCCCAGAAACTTAGAATATCCAAGATACAATTTGCAAAACATGAAACTCAAGAAGAGGAGCTAAAGGTGTCTGCAACCCTATAGGAGGAACAACAATATGAACTAACCAGTACCCCCCAGAGCTGTGTCTCTGGTTGCATATGTAGCAGAGGATGGCCTAGTCAGCCATCAGTGGGAGGAGAGGCCCTTGGTATTGTGAGGATCATATGCCCCAGTACAGGGGAATGCCAGGGAGTAGGAATGTGTGGATTGGGGAGCAGGGTGGGGAAAGGGTATAGGGGGCTTTGAGGATAGCATTTGTAATGTAAATGAAGAAAATATCTAAGAAAAAAAAAGAAACCATATTGGTCCTTACAAGACCAGCAAGCTCTTTTAACTCAGTCCTCTCCTCTCAGCAAATAAACTCAACATAAATTAGATTTATTTCTTGGGGATGGATACGAGGTCCTCATAAAAGTAAGTACATCAACCTGCCATATCACAGTCTAGGCAGAAATTTCAACAACTATTCCATGTCATTCTAATATAAACCTGAAGCACTGAAGATCAAGGATGTGCAGAGTGTTCATAGAGAAAGAAAGCACCTGCCCTCCTACAGTATTTTCAGATGAGGATGTTGTGAGGAGCTGGCAAAGGGGACCAAATGGGAACCATCCATGGATGGAGTAGGGGAGTGCTAAGATTTGCCTCGTGCTCTAGCAGAGGCATGATTTTGTCAGCTGCAGATAGTTTGATGCTAAGCAAGAGGAAATGCTTCTGGAAGAGGCCAGCTGTGTACATTATGCTGAGAGGTGAAATAAGACAGGAGCTGGACAGCGACCACTCCAGAGGAGCATGTGGTGGCAGTGATGGAGGCAAAGCCTGACCACATTGTTCTGGAGAGCAAGGGAGTAGAGTGGGAAGGGGACATTGAAGGCAGGCTGGAGAGCAGAGGAGTGCATTTTAAGATGAGGGAGATGAAGACTTTTCTGAATGGTGATGGTAGGAGAAGAATTCAATGCAGGAAAAAAAGTATGATAACTGAAGGGAAGTCCTGAGGGAGCAGGAGCTGGGATGGGTAAGAAGAGTGCTTAGCAGCAAGGGTCATAGGATTTATGGCCATGGGTGTGGCTGAAGTCATGGATTTGGTGGTGGGGGTTCCTTTGCTGTCAGTGTTGAACTTCTGTATTTGGAAGTCTATCTTCTATGCATGTAAATATTCATGGAAATTACATAAAAGTTGAGAATGTGGATGCATGTAGCCTTTGGAGGAAAACAAATATTAATGTCCAAAGAAACAGACACATAAAGAAAACTCTAATTTGGAACCATAACACAACTACTTAAAAATCTTCACTTGAAGATTCTAAATTTTAGAAAAGTTCTTATTAAGCAGAAAATATTTCAATTAGCATATTGTTAAGTGAGAAAAAAATTTCTCATTGGCATGGATAGTATGATAAAAAATTAAAACACTTGCTTGCAGTTACAAGTAAAAAGGATAGGAAAACCTTATCAGTCCTCTGGGCTGGTAGAACTACAGGTAAGTTCAATTTTCTTCTTTATGTTTTAAATATATTTTCACCCTACCCTTAGGCACTAATTAAATAATGAGAAAAGAGAAATCACAAAAACCTAGAATATTCAAACAAAATGTATATAATAAAATTTCTTTAACTTCAGAGTTATTGTTTATAATGAAAATATAAAATTATAGAATCTGACTTTGTGGGTTTGATTAAAGTTTATAATGAACTCACTTCTCAAAGAAAAAGGACCTACCTATAGGTTTGGTTTCCTGTATTTCTGGAAAATAATTTGAATAATATCAGGTTCATCTATCTTTCATGTCAGAAGTGCATTAAATAGAATGCCCCATAAAATAAACCCTGAGCTGTATTGAAGATGGCCATTTTTGTTTGTTTCCTCCACCAGGATGGTGTTTCTCTTTTGTCCTGTAATCATTTGAGATATATTGAGACTCATTTTTATCTTATTTTAGCACTGATTATGGCTTTGAATTGACTGGTTCACCACAAATCAGAGACCAAGCCTCTCCCATTTCTTAATCATTGTTAGTGAAATGGCAGTAGGGCTCTGAGCTGGTCTCTCATGGATATGTTTCAAAGCAAAAGTAGATGTAGCAATCACTATGGTTATGTAGTTATTAATAATCACAAGTCTTTTGTGGTCTAATGCTTGTGATGATGAAGAGTTCTATCCAGGATAAGCACTATCTGACTATAATAGATTCCAAATGCAAGGATATATGGATTTATGGGGCACTATAGAGACAGAGACCATTTAAAGAATGAAGTATACAAAGTTCATATAGGGTATAAGGCATGATTCTTCTTTGGCACAAGATAAAGGAGAGTATGTGGCCTCTAGTACAGTTATTCATGCACTCCCTTGTCCTTTTGTACAACCAGGAAGGATGACATCTAACAAACTTAAACATTTTAACTAAGCCATCAACATTATGGCACGATGACATTGATATTTCCAAGAGAGTATTATAAGTCACAGGCCAAAGACTAGAGACTCACTGGAACCAACAAGGAGGGAAGATTGTACAGATGACATCAGATGAGATGGCAGGGCAACTTCAAAGCCTGAGTTTGGAATCAGCATGCACCCCAAAAGAGAGCACAAGGTTGACTTTTTTTTCATGGAAGTAACTTAGAAAAATCAGTAAAAATTTAATATTGGCTACATAGATACCATAAAATGTATTGTCACATATATGTCTATATTATATTATATTATATTATATATGCTTATAGAGTAAAGTCTCTCAGTCTTGGAGATGGTGCTATTTCAGAATAGTATTGCTTGGTGAGTTAGAGGAATTGGGAGCTCTGAGCTCTGTATTTAGTGCAGTCATCAAAGCTGATTGTGGTGGTTTGCTGCCAACAGGCCTCTCACACCAGCAGGTGCCAGGCACGGAGAGCACCGCTCCCTCAGACATTGACCCCATGTTAGGGAATATGCTGATGTGGTTTGCTTACTCCAGGAATGACCAGGGAGGCTCTCGGGGAGCAGGCCACAAACCATCAAGGTTTTATAGCTGTTCAAGTTAGACTTCAGGCTCATTCTTTCCAGGTTCATTCACAGGGAGTGAGAAAGAAAGGGTGGGTATGGTAACAGTAAGGAAATGTTTAACTCCACGGATTCCAGTGTCTCAGTGGAAAAGATCATCAACCCCCAACCTTTGCAGCCTATTGGCTCTGCAGGCAAAAAAAAAAAAAAAAAAAAAAAAAAAAAATCTCAAGAGCGGGCAGTCTGCCAGCTGTTCTAGCCAGTAGCTGAGCTGAAACAGACATACTCTGGGAAGGAGAGGAAGAGAAATAAAACCAAAGAAACCTAAGAAGGAAAAAATGGCAAACTAACCTAATAACTATGCTGCTGACCCACCTATGTGTTTGTTAAAGTGTGCATTACAATAATGATGGTGTTATGCATGTTACAGAGGGGTCAAGTTTACAGATTTCAAAGTTCATTTACACAGTGGATTTGATACCTATTTATGAGAAATTCTGTTCTCATAGAAGTTCTTTCCTGAGTTTACCAATCAATAGAAAAAATCTCTTTACAAAGACACAGTGAAGAAATAATACAAAGCTTAGTAATTTCAAATTTGTTTGCACAGCACAATCTTAAACATTGCAATAGTTCTTTCAGTCCTGTTGTATTTTTCAGTTACTTTTTTTGTTGCAATATGGAAGCCAATACCAACCCATAAATATTTATTGCATTATGATTATAACAGCCAATACCATTTGTTTGATGGGGACTTTAATTGTTATTATCTTGTTGGCCCTATATAATACCACAGTGGAGTAGTCAACTGTGGGCTTGGTTCTGCTTCAGCCTTCAGGGTATTCAGGTACCCTGCTTGCCTACTGGCCAGAATGGAAGAAAGCTTGTCCAGACAGGGTGGGTTCTAGGGAACTCTGTTGGCTTGAGTGCTGGGGCGGGGTGGAAGAAGCCTTCTCTAAGACGGTTTTCAGTGTTACAGCTCTCTTTATTCAGGGGTAATAAGGACTATACAAACCTTGAGGCGTGGCTACGGGTTTTTAGTATAGGTGTACATTATTGGTTGGTACCAAGGTGCTGGGGATGCTTCATTTGCACGAAGAGGAACTCCAGAATCTTGCTGGTCATGTCCTTATATAGAGAGAGGAAATTACCAAGCTACATGACTACTTTAATGGTGGTGAAGGTAGTGGTTGGAAGAATACAAGCTCAGGCTCATGATGCACGGCCCAGAACAGGGAGCGATCCTTATTCATGCCGGTCTCTGGATGAGATTATCAGGGTCTGGAAACTTCACTCTTGTTCCATGGCTGTTCTGCCTAGTCATACTTTCCCCACAGTTAACCTTTCTTGACCAGGGAGCTTCAGAGTGCTCCTGTGTTTTGCCAAGGACTTAAGGTTGGTAAAGGAAAAAACTAGGACTTATCAAGTCTAGCCAGTGTTTCTTCTTCATTTCACCAGATTTCTCCTGGAGTGCCAGGATGAGAAAGCTGAACAGTCTATCCTATCACAAGTCAGAGTTAAAGGCACCTAAAGACAATGTTACTCTCTTTATCCACACAAAGGCAGAGAGCAAGTGACCAAATTACATTAGTTTTTTCCCACAATTCTTATTTGAATTTTTAATTCTGTCTCCTCTCCAATTCTGGTTCATGTATCCTGAAGATGTTCTGAAGACAGGTTTTGGTAACAAAAGGTGAAGAAAATATAGAAAATTAGGAACTAGAGTGGTGTTATAAAAAAAAGGAGCAAAGAAATTAAAGGACAGAAAAACAAATGCGAACAGGCCAGTGACTCAACAGTAAACAGACTGCAGGAAGGATTGTCATTTCTGTTTGCACAGGATAAAACCCTGGGCCCTGAAAGATGAGATGATTTACAAATGGGGGAAAAGCATGTAAGGCTTCACTTGGGCAGAATTCTTCCTCAATATGTCTTAAATCTGGCCTTAAAGACACCAAGGATCCATTCACCTAACTATGTACTTGGAGATAAAAATGTATAAAGCCTGGTTAACATCTCTTGTCTTTGTCCCTCTCCAAGGACATGAATTTTAGTGATGTGCCCACCTCAGTGTTCTTAAAGTCTCTTCTGCATTGTCTATGGTTATAGATATGTTTGGACTTAGTACTACTCCAGACACTTAAATAAAGTGTGTGTGTGTGTGTGTGTGTGTGTGTGTGTGTATGTGTGTGTTAAATAATCTCTAAGCATAGGGTTTAGAGTCTCACATGGCTTAGTTTCCTATGCATTACTATAGCTCCTAAGGGTAAGCTGATGCACCAAATTAGATCCAAGCTACTACTGCTATTTCAATGACAAGAATAAGTTGCCCACATTACCATGCCTCTGTCCAATCTATGGATAACAGCCAGGCAGCTTTATGTTGTCAACTTAATACTAGTTACTAGGAGTTACCTTAAAATGCTTTGGCTGTAATACACACAGAAGGTAAAAATGTCGTTTTCTGAGATTTTATCACAGTTCATCAAGAACCACTTAATTATGGACGCCTGTGCTGGGTGATTATGTCAACTCAACACAGGCTAGATTCATCTGAGGGAAGGGAACATCAATTAAGAAAATCCCTCTGTAGGCGAGCCTGTAGGCCATCTTCTTATTTAGTGAATCATTAAGTGCTCACTTCTTATTTGCTCACAACGAAGCCAGGAGAGAATAGAGGCAGGTATGGAAATCTTCTTGGGTCTATGTGTTAGTTAAGGTTACATTCCTGTTAAGGGACAACATGAACAAAGCAAGTCTTTAAAAGGAAAAAAAATTAATTGGGGCTGGCTTACAATTTCAGAGGTTCAGTCCATTATTGTCATGGTGGGAAGCATGGCTGTGTACAGGCAGACATGGTGAGAAGAAGCCAAGAGTTCTATATCTTGATCCACAGGCAGAACAAGACTGTCTTCTGCAGGCAGCCAGGAGGAGGCTTTAATTCCACACTGGGCAGAGCTTGAGCATAGGAGACCTTAAAGCCTACCTACACAGTGACACACTTCTTCCAACAAAGCCACACCTCCTAATAGTGCCACTCCCTATGGTCAAGCACTGAAACACATGAATCTATGGAGGCCAAACCCATTCAGATCACCAAAATGTCACTGAATCTGGCTTGAGCTTCTGAAACCTCAAAGCCCACCCCCACCCTGCAATGACACACTTCTTCCCATAAGGCCACACCTACTCTAACAAGGCCACACCTCCAATAGCACCATTGTCTGAGTCTATGGGGGGCCATTTTCATTTAGACCACTACAAAAGCCATGAAGAGCAGACCAGTAAGCAACATTCCTCTGGCATCTATATCAGCTCCTGTCCCCAGGTTCCTGCCCTGTTTGAATCCTGTCCTCACTTATTTCAGTGATGGACTAGGATATAGAATTATTAGCAAGTAAACTCCCCCCACCCTAAGCTGATTTGGGCATGGTGTTTCATCACAGCATTAGTAACCTTAACCAAGGGAGTTGGTGCCAGGAGTGGGATATTTCTGTGACAGACCTGACCATGTTTGGGGAAAACTGTGGAGAGACTTTGGAACTTTGTGCTAGAAAAATCACTGAGTGTTGAGAGGTCAGTGGGCCGTTCTGTCAGTGTTTTGGAGCTAAGAATGTTGAGAGCAGTTCAGAAGATGGAGGCCTAACTTGCAACATTTCAGAGGGAAGATTAAAGATGCAATTGAGGTCATTGCTCTTTTGATTTAAGAGTCTGTGGTCCTGGTTTACTGGGGCTGAGCAATCAGTTGTGATTAACAAGATACCAGAGCTACTAAACTGAAACTTTTACCTTTGTGGCACAATTGATGCTGGCTAGCTGGACCTGAGAAATTAGCGGTGATGAGAAAGAGGCAATTATCACCTGGAAAGTGGTTTCTGGGAGCACAGAGAAGCTTTGTTCTAGAGGTAGCCAAGGTTGTACCTTGTGCTGCCAGCCAGATGTGGTAAAGTATAAAAGTCACCTAGATGGTACTGATTATAAAGCCATGAAGGGGTTATGGAGAGCAAATGAGGTTTTGCTCTGTGAGAGGCCAGGATAGGCCATTGCTTTAGGTGCATTGGGGTCATGGCAGAGAAGTAGGGGCTTGACACCGTGAAGAGAGCCTAAGAAAGGCTTCTGGTGAAAATGCAGCCCAGGTGTAGCAGAAGACCCTGTTGTTCTGAAGATGCCAGTTCCTTAGGATGACCACCAAGAACAGCAGCAGCAGTGAAGTGGAGCCAGCCAGAGCCTAGAAAGTAAGTTGTATGTGCTGCATGGGACAGAGCTGGAGACATGACTCAAGCCTTTTGGAGGATCCCAGAAGGTCATGTGTGGATCCCAGACATTGGACGCTGAGTTGATTATACTATTGGCCTTCAGTTTTTCTTGATTTAGTTTGTGACTGTGTCCTGGTTCTTCCCTCTTGAAGAAAGTCTTCAAATTTGACTTTATAGAGCCCAAAGAGCAGAAAGACCTTGAACCTTTCAAAGAGATTTTGGCATTTTAGAGAGATTGGATATTTTAAAGAGATTGAAAGTTGAATGTGTTTGAATTTGTAAAGACTGTGGGACTTTTAAAGTTATGTTTTTAATGTGAAACTTTGGGAATGAATAAGGAAGAAAGGGTTGTGTCTTCAAAGTGATGTGCTTATATGTGGACTAGGGGTCAGTTGTACTGGCTGATTTTGTGTCACTTTGACACAAGTTAGAGTCATCAGAGTGGAAGGAACCTCAATTGAGAGAATGCTTCCCTGATATCCAGCTGTAAGGCCATTTTCTCAATTAGTGATCAGTAGGGGAGGGCTCAGCCCATGGTGGGTAGTGCCACCCCTGGACTGGTGGTCCTGAGTTCTATAAGAAAGCAGACTGAGAAAGCCATAGAAAGCCAGTAAGCATCCCCCTCCATGGCCTCTGCATCAGCTCCTGCCTCCTGGTTTCTGCCCTGCATGAGTTCCTGCCCGGACATAGTGTTGGACTATGATTTGTAAGTGTAAGTCAAATCCCCAAGTTGATTTGGTCATGGTGTTTGCTCCCAGCAATAGTAGCCCTAACTAAGACAGCCTCCAAAGTTACTGAGCAGCTGAGTGGCTCCACTGGAAAATGGAGCTGTGTAAGACAACATGATGCCAGGCCTTGGCTGCTGAAAACCCCACATTACTTTCCTAATTCTCAGTCACATTCCATTGTTGTGAAATTTTCTTTATAAAACCTCCAGGCTTTGGATCATTACATATGATATGATATATGCTGTTCCAGATGACAAAACTAGATGAATTGTGCTGGTGGCTAAGAATATTTGCATTATTTTGAGAAAATGTAGAGTCTAGAATCAGAGATGAAGACTGAAGAGATAGCTTGGAAGTTAATAGCGTTGGCCTTAGCCAGGTCTTCTTCCAGAGGACCTAGTTCAATTCCCAGCACCCACATGACAGTTCACACTGTCTGTAACTCCAGCTACAGGGGACCCTACTACAGGTATACATATGACAAAACTACAAATTCACATAAAATAAAAAGAATAAATCATTTAGAATTATAGATGGTAAGCCTAGATATTGACCAGGTACTCTCATAAGGGGAAGTTGGTGAGTCCTGCAAAGAATTTCCATTGCCATAAAGTCCAATGGTGACATCTCAGGCCATAAATGACTGATTAAGAATCTTTAAAATGTGCTAATTTGAACTTTAAGAATTACTCTTATTTTTTTTATACTTTTCCTGATGACTATAAACTATATTGATAATAAAGCCTGTAAATTACTGTTGGAACTTCAAAATGGTCGTAAATAAGAGGATTGTTACACCAATTCTTTATTACTGTATAATCAATTACCTAGATCCCTGTACTTAAGGTACCTACATTTCCTAGCTCTCAGTGTTGTGCACATGGATCTAGGCGTGGTTACCTGGGCCCTCAGCTCAAGGATTCTCAATGGTCAAATCAAGGAGTGTGCCAGAATACATTTTCCTTCTTCTACTAGGAAGAATCAATTTCTGGCTCTCTTGGAAAAAATAATTTTCTTCTTGTAAGATCATGGGCCTCACTCAACCTTCTGGGATCTGTGGGCTCAGGAAGCTCCTGGTGGCCGCCTGCAGGTCCTGGAGGTCGCTCTTGGTTCCTTGCCAAAGAAGACTGTCCTAGTATGGCTGATTTCTCCCTGAATTTGGGGACAAGAGTGGGAAGTCTGCTAGCAAGGTAGATCATATACACTATAGCACTGCCACAGAAATAGCTCCTCAGTCTACTGGTTCAAAACAACTGTGGTGTCCTGAGCACAAAAAGTGGGAAATGGTGCCATATAAAGTCACACACAGCAAGAAGCAGAGACCATGGAGAACTGAGTTCATGCAATTTATCAATGTATCCAGGCAACTGTGTGCTTTTGACACTAGAATTCCCTACATTTACTGCAACAGTACCAAGTTTTCCCTCCCTCCCTCCCTCTCTCCCTCCCTCCCTCCCTCCCTCCCTCCCTCCCTCCCTCCCTCCCTCCCTCCCTCCCTCCCTCCTTTCTATCTTTCTTTTTGGTATCCTGGTTCTCCATCAAGGAAAGAGGTTTAGCCCATTCCAAAATACAGCAAGCAGTAACCAGGACACACAGCAAACCCACTGTGAGAGTAGTTACATGGAATCCATTTGGAACTATGCAAGTGACCCCTGACTCTTATTGATGCTCAGTTTTGTGAGGATCATGCTAGTGACACATGTTATATGAATACCAGGGACACCTTAAGAATGTTAGTCATTCTCCTACCAGTGACTTTAGTGTCTGTTGTCCATCAGTTCCTATGAAAGCCTTTCTGAACCCCCTGATAATGTGATCTCAGGGATTGTCTATAAGTCTAGAACTTTCCTGGAAGCTGCCTGGAAAGCACATGGAACTGTGAGGTTTGTTCTATCTACTTGTTACCAGCATTCACATTATGTTTACTTACCCTACAGCTGCCACCTTTGGAAATTCTACAGCATACAACAGACATTTAATTTTGCCAAACAACCTGAATTGCTCAAACATTGTTTATAAAGCATCTCAAAATTATGTACAGCTTTCCATAATATACAATATCTCCCATTGCTGATAAATGTTTATTTCTCATGAGCAAATAATTCTGGTTGATCACTTAAATTCTTCTACTAGAATAGATTTTGCTTATAGTAAAGGACAATATATCATCTGATATGTTGCTATATCAATCTTAAAATATGACCCATCCTTAAACAGATTAAATCTGGATTTTCTTTTTTTGTAATTTTAATTAGGTATTTTCTTCATTTACATTTCCAATGCTACCCCAAAAGTCCCCTATACCCTCCCCTCCCACTCCTCTACACCCCCACTCCCACTTCTTGGCCCTGGCATTCCCCTGTACTGGGGCATATAAAGTTTGCATGACCAATGGGCCTCTCTTTCCACTGATGGCTGACTAGGCCATCTTCTGATATATATGCAGCTAGAGACACGAGCTCCGGGGGTACTGGTTAGTTCATATTGTTGTTCCACCTATAGGGTTGCAGACCCCTTCAGCTCCTTGGGTACTTTCTGTAGCTCTTGGGGGCCCTATGATCCATCCAATAGCTGACTGTGAGCATCCACTTCTGTGTTTGCTAGGTCCCGGCATAGCCTCACAAGAGACAGCTATATCAGGATCCTTTCAGCAAAATCTTGCTAGTGTGTGCAATGGTGTCAGCGTTTGGAGGCTGATTATGGGATGGATCCCTGGGTATGGCAGTCTCTAGATGGTCCATCCTTTTTTTTTTTTAAATTGGGTATTTATTTCATTTACATTTCCAATGTTATCCCTAAATTCCCCCACATGCTCCCCCACCCACTCCCCCACCCACCCATTCCTACTTCTTTGCCCTGTCATTCCCCTGTACTGAGGCATATAAAGTTTGCATGACCAATGGACCTCTCTTTCCACTGATGGCCGACTAGGCCATCTTCTGATTCATATGCAGCTAGAGACACGAGCTCCAGGGGGGTACTGATTAGTTCATATTGTTGTTCCACCTATAGGATTGCAGATCCCTTTAGTTCCTTGGGTACTTTCTCTAGCTTCTCCATTGGGGGCCCTGTAATCCATCAAATAGCTGATTGTGAGCATCCACTTCTGTGTTTGCTAGGCCCCTGCATAGTCTCATAAGAGACAGCTCTATCTGGGTCCTTTCAGCAAAATCTTGCTAGTGTATGCAATGGTGTCAGCATTTGGAAACTGATTATGGGATGGCTCCCCTGATATGACAGTCTCTAGATGGTCCATCCTTTTGTCTCAGCTCCAAACTTTGTCTCTTTAACTCCTTCCATGGGTGTTTTGTTCCCAATTCTAAGACGGGGCAAAGTGTCCACACTTTGATCTTTGTTCTTTTTGAGTTTCATGTGTTTTGCAAGTTGTATCTTATATCTCCTGTACCCATATCTTCGAGGCTTTTCCCCACTTTCTCCTCTATAAGTTTCACTGTCTCTGGTTTTATGTAGAGTTTCTTGATCCATTTAGATTTGACCTTAGTACAAGGAGATAGGAATGGATCAATTTGCACTCTTCTACATGATAACTGCCAGTTGTGCCAGCACCATTTGTTGAAAATGCTGTCTTTTTTCCACTGGATGGTATTAGCTCATTTGTCCAAGATCAAGTGACCATAAGTGTGTGGATTCATTTCTGGGTCTTCAATTCTATTCCATTGGTCTATTTGTCTGTTGCTATACCAGTATCATGCAGTTTTTATCACTATTGCTCTGTAGTACAGCTTTAGGTCAGGCATGGTGATGCCACCACAGGTTCTTTTATCCTTGAGAAGAGTTTTTGCTATCCTAGGTTTTTTGTTATTCCAGATGAATTTGCAGATTGCCCTTTCTAATTCGTTTAAGAATTGAGTTGGAATTTTGATGGGGATTGCATTGAATCTGTAGATTGCTTTTGGCAAGATAGCCATTATTACAATGTTGATCCTTCCAATCCATGAGCATGGGAGATATTTCTATCTTCTGAGATCTTGTTTAATTTCTTTCTTCAGAGACTTGAAGTTCTTATCATACAGATCTTTCACTTCCTTAGTTAGAGTAACACCAAGGTATTTTATATTATTCATGACTATTGAGAAGGGTGTTGTTTCCCTAATTTCTTTCTCAGCCTGTTTATCCTTTGTGTAGAGAAAGGCCATTGACTTGTTTGAGTTAATTTTATATCCAGCTACTTCACTGAAGCTGTTTATCAGGTTTAGGAGTTCTCTGGTGGAATTTTTAGGGTCACTTATATATACTATCATATCATCTGCAAAAAGTGATATTTTGACTTCTTCCTTTCCAATTTGTATCCCCTTTTCCTCCTTTTGTCGTTGAATTGCTCTGGCTAGGACTTCAAAGTACAATGTTGAATAAGTAGGGAGAAAGTGGACAGCCTTGTCTAGTCCCTGATTTTAGTAGGATTGCTTCCAGCTTCTCAACATTTACTTTGATGTTGGCTACTGGTTGGCTGTACATTGCTTTTATCATGTTTAGGTATGGGCCTTGAATTCCTGATCTTTCCAAGACTTTTATCATGAATGGGTGTTGGATTTTGTCAAATGCTTTCTCTGCATCTAATGAGATAATCATGTGGTTTTTGTCTTTGAGTTTGTTTATATACTGGATTACATTGATGGATTTCCGTATATTGAACCATCCCTGCATCCCTGGAATGAAACCTACTTGGTCAGGATGAATGATTGTTTTGATGTGTTCTTGAATTCAGTTAGGGAGAATTTTATTGAGTATTTTTGCATCGATATTCATAAGGGAAATTGGTCTGAAGTTCTCTATCTTTGTTGGATCTTTCTGTGGTTTAGGTATCAGAGTAATCATGGCTTCAAAGAATGAATTGGGTAGGGCACCTTCTGCTTCTATTTTGTGGAATAGTTTGTGAAGAACTGGAATTAGATCTTCTTTGTCTGATAGAACTCTGCACTAAATCCATCTGGTCCTGGGTTTTTTTTTTTTGGCTGGGAGACTATTAATGGCTGCTTCTAGTTCTTTAGGGGATGTAGGAATGTTTAGATCATTAATCTGATCCTGATTTAACTTTGGTACCTGGTATCTGTCTAGAAACTTGTCCATTTCATCCAGGTTTTCCAGTTTTGTTGAGTATAGCCTTTTGTAGAAGGATCTGATGGTGTTTTGGATTTCTTCAGATTCTGTTGTTATGTCTCCCTTTTCATTTCTGATTTTGTTAATTAGGATGCTGTCCCTGTGCCCTCTAGTGAGTCTGGCTAAGGGTTTATCTATTCTGTTGATTTTCTCAAAGAACCAGCTCCTCATTTGGTTGATTCTTTGAATAGTTCTTCTTGTTTCCACTTGGTTGATTTCAGCCTTGAGTTTGATTATTTCCTGCCATCTACTCCTCTTGGGTGAATTTGCTTCCATGTGTTGTAGAGCTTTTAGATGTGTTGTCAAGCTGCTAGTGTGTGCTCTCTCTAGTTTCTTTTTGGAGGCACTCAGAGCTATGAGTTTTCCTCTTAGAAATGCTTTCATTGTGTCCCATAAGTTTGGGTATGTTGTGGCTTCATTTTCATTAAACTCTAAAAAGTCTTTAATTTCTTTCTATATTCCTTCCTTGACCAAGGTATCATTGAGAATAGTGTTGTTCAGTTTCCATGTGAATGTTGGCTTCATATTATTTATGTTGTTATTGAAGATCAGCCTTATTCCATGGTGATCTGATAGGATGCATAGGACAATTTCAATACTTTTGTATCTGTTGAAGCCTGTTTTGTGACCAGTTATATGGTCAATTTTAGAGAAGGTACCATGAGGTGCTGAGAAGAAGGTATATCCTTTTGTTTTAGGATAAAATGTTCTATAGATATCTGTTAAATACATTTGTTTCATAACCTCTGTAGTTTCACTGTGTCCCTGTTTAGTTTCTGTTTCCACGATCTGTCCATTGATGAAAGTGGTGTGTTGAAGTCTCCCAGTATTATTGTGTGAGGTGCAATGTGTGCTTTGAGCTTTACTAAAGTTTCTTTAATGAATGTGGCTGCCCTTGCATTTGGAGCTTAGATATACAGAATTGAGAGTTCCTTTTGGAATATTTTACCTTTGATGAGTACGAAGTGTCCCTCTTTGTCTTTTTTGATAACATTGGGATGGAAGTCAATTTTATTCAATAATAGAATGGCTACTCCAGCTTATTTCTTCAGACTGTTTTCTTGGAAAATTGTTTTCCAGTCTTTCACTCTGAGGTAGTGTTTGTCTTTTCCCCTGAGATGGGTTTCCTGTAAGCAGCAAAATGTTGGGTCCTGTTTGTGTAGCCAGTCTGTTAGTCTGTGTCTTTTTATTGGGGGATTGAGTCCATTGATATTAAGAGATGTTAAGGAAAAGTAATTGTTGCTTCCTATAATTTTTGTTGTTAGAGTCGGCATTCTGTTCTTGTGGCTGTCTTCTTTTAGGTTTGTTGAAGGATTACTTTCTTGCCTTGTCTGTCCAGGATCTTATGGCTTTCATAGTCTCTGGTTAAAAGTCTGGTGTAAATCTGATAGGCCTGCCTTTATATGTTACTTGACTTTTTTCCTTACTGCTTTTTATATTCTATCTTTATTTAGTGCATTTGTTGTTCTGATTATTATGTGTCGGGAGGAATTTCTTTTCTGATCCAGTCTATTTGGAGATTTGTAGGCTTCTTGTATGTTCATGGGCATCTCTTTCTTTAGGTTTGGGAAGTTTTCTTTTATAATTTTGTTGAAGATATTTTCTGGCCCTTTAAGTTGAGAATCTTCATTCTCATCTACTCGTATTATCCATGTGTTTGGTCTTCTCATTGTGTCCTGGATTTCCTGGATGTTTTGAGTTAAGATCTTTTTTAATTTTGCATTTTCTTTGATTGTTGTGCCGATGTTCTCTATGGAATCTTCTGCACCTGAGATTCTCTCTTCCATCTCTTGTATTCTGTTGCTGATGCTCGCATCAATGGTTCCAGATTTCTTTTGTAGGGTTTCTATCTCCAATGTTGCTTCACTTTGGGTTTTCTTTATCGTGTCTAATTCCCTTTTTATGTCTAGTATTGCTTTGTTCATTTCCATCACCTGTTTGGATATGTTTTCCTGTTTTTCTTTAAGGACTTCTACCTCTTTGGCTGTTTTTCTTTAAGGACTAGTAACTCTTTAGCAGTGTTCTCATGTATTTCTTTAAGTGAGTTATTAAAGTCCTTCTTGATGTCCTCTACCATCATCATGAGATATGTTTTTAAATCCAGGTCTAGCTTTTCGGGTGTGTTGGGGTGCCCAGGACTGGTTGAGGTGGGAGTGTTGGGTTCTGATGTTTGTGAGTGGTCTTGGTTTCTGTTAGTAAGATTCTTACATTTGCCTTTTGCCCTCTGGTAATCTCTGGAGTTAGTTGTTATGGTTGTCTCTGGTTAGAGCTTGTTTCTCTCGTGATTCCGTTATCCTCTATCAGCAGACCTGGAAGACTAGTGCTCTCCTGAATTTCAGTGGTTAGAGCACTCTCTGCAGGCAAGCTCTCCTCTTATAGGGAAGGTGGACAGATATCTGGCATTTGGACCTGCTTCCTGGCAGAAGATGAAGGCTGGAAACAGGGCTTGTTCCAGAATCTGTGTAGCTTCTCTAGTCCACACTCTCACCTGCGCAGACTAGTCTTGGTGGAATCCCAGAACCAAGATGCCTCCCCCAGATGCTGTGGCAAAGCCCTCCCGGGCGGGGAAGGTGCCAGGATGTCTGGAGCCCAAAACACGGTCTGCCCCAGAAGCTCTGTGGCTTCTGCCTGTCCCAGAAGCTGTTAGTCTCTGCAGTCCACACTCTCACCTGTGCAGACCAGTCTTGGTGGAATCCGGGAACCCAAGATCAAATCTGGATTTTCTAAAGGGGTTTCTAATTAATATCTTTAAGGCATAGGTTATGTACAGATGTTAAACAGTAATGATTTTTTGTTAATGAAGGAAAAATGTCAGGACTTAATAGTATAATGATGAATGGAATTTGTAAGGGCACACACAAGGTGGGAAGCTTTTGCAGAGGTACCGAACACTGCAGCGTGCGGGGGTCATCCCGTTTACATGAGACGCTAAAGCTGAACTGGTGAATGTCTGTACTCTGCTGCTTTGACAGGATGTGCTGCTGTCACCAGAACTAGGACTTGGGTTACCTTTTGACTATAAATATGTACAGAAGTCCCAAGTTGTCCGAGCTAATGATTCCCTTGAGACCTGTTCACATTTGCTTATCCAGGAATGAAGCTGCCCACTGAGAGTTAGGTTAAATTATACGGTGGACTGGTGAACATTTGTCAAGTAGAGGACTCATTGCTTACAAGACATTGGGTTAAAAAGCCTTTTTAATTGTCCCTGTCATGGTAAAGTTTTAAGAGTCCTACAGCTGGTTAGATATAGGGAGCTTACTTTTATTCTAGACTAAGGTGTAACTTTTACTTTTTCTGCAAAGTGCCAGCAAATAAGGATCTTAGGATTTCTTTCACTCAGTGTGATAACCACAGGACAGATAAGTTAACAAATACAGAAATGAATATTCTGAATCCACTGTGACAGTTAGTCATGTGATGACTCCCAACCTTAAAATAATTTCATTGGTACATCACAACTGAAGTTCTGCTACTGTTATGAGTCCTAATATAAGATTCTGTTTTCTCTGGGGGGCCTTAGGGGACCCCTGTGAAAGGGCCATTTGTCCCCAAAGGGGTTGTGACCCATATTGAGAAGCTCCAGTGAGACTACATCCTCAAAGCTGACAGCAGATCCATGGTTAGAGTTTGGAAAACTCCGCCTGCTCTAAATCCTGATGTTACCTTGACCCTTTGTTAAATGCTGTCACTGTGCTAAAGCAGGAGCTCTGTCTTCGAGTTTACCTCTCTCTAGAACATAAGCAAAGGTCATCCACACAGATTTCAGGAGAGTAGACCAAGGGAAGTAAAGGTCCTTGTGGTCCTTCCTGAGAAATCATTAGAAGGAAGAGAGGAGTGGGCTATCCTGGTCATTTCTTCCCTATCCCAGGGTTTCTCAATCTTAGGATATCATAGAACTATTCTTGGAAACAAATGAGGAAGTAACAGAGAACTGGGTGAGTCCAAACCCAGTTATAGAACAGGCTTGAAGTCAGTTGAGTGTCTAATCTTCCCGAACGAGAGGTTCCTGGAATAATAAGGCCATTTTGATGAAAACATAGGAACAGTGAGGTAGTGTTAGAATACTCAGTAAGCTGTGTGGGTGTAAGTGATTTCTGTCCTTAGGTTTCATGTCTGACTTCTGGCTTGGTTTCCTGCCTGCTGGATGTGGATACTGCCTGGTGGATAGGATCATGCCCTGTCTTTGCAGTTGGCTACTCATGGTTTTCCCAGCAAAGTCCTCAGCTCCCGTGTGATCCCATCCATATTGCACCTACTTTCTGCAACTTTGTTTTTTCTTCTTAGCTGCATTTCCTTGCCTTTGACAGAATGAAAACTCCTGACAAAGCCCCACAAGTAACCATCTTTCAGATTCCAGCATAGATGGATTTGGGTCCTGGTGCTGTTATTTGCCAGCTACCCTGCATTCTTTTTTCAGCTTCCTGTCATTGTCTAGGGTGGGACCTTCTGTGACTGTCTGACTCACTCCAATAGGTCTGTCTGCCTTCTGACTCAAACACCCCATGCTGATCAACTTTACTCCTGATGAAGCAGGAGTTTCTCCTTTTGTGCAGAAACTAATGTTGGAGTAAAGGCTAAGGCTTAGATTCTAAACTATAGAAAAATACAATGTTGGTTCTTTTCCATTTCTGTTTTTTTTCTTTCTCTGTTTGTTTGTTTTTGAGACAGGGTTTCTCTGGAAAGCCCTGGGTGTCCTGGAACCAGCTCTGCATACCAGGCTATCTTTGCCAGAGATCAGCCTGCCTCTGCCTTCCAAGTGCTGGAATTAAAGACATGCACCAGCACCAGTAGACTGACAACGTTGCTTCTTTAACTTACCATTACCGCCCCCCATTCTTAAATCTACTCTTTTTAGATTATTTGATTCTTCTTTGAACATTCCTCTCTCTCTCCTGGGTATATTCTAAGTCTCTAGAGATGCTCAGAACTTGGATTGAAGACAATATGGTTTTTCTAAGAACCTCCAAAATGCTGGACATAGACAATCAAGAAAAGTGGTATCAGGGAAAATCGTAATTTTTTTTTACGATTACAAGCTAAGCAAAAGGGGATAAGAAAATAAAAATGCTTTGAAAACAGTCACCTAACTTACTACAAGTACATTATGATGATTATTATATTTTATGAATTCTTGCCATAAAGTTCTTGTTTCTTATTTATAAATTAACCTGTGCAAGAGGCTGATATATACAGTATGCAGTATGTTCAGTACTGTGGCTATCTGTCATTTCATGGTGCACTGAGGCATCTTAGAAAGCATCCCCTGCAGAAAGAGGATGGGGCACTGTATCTTTATTCAATGTACCATACAATATACTGGATCTCTACAATGTACTGTGCAATATACTGTACCTGTATGCAGTGTACCATAAAATATACTGTACCTGTATGCAATGTACCATACAATATACTGTATCTATATGCAATGAGGATAGACTTTGGTCCTTCTAAATATGATTGAGAAAAAGTCTACACACGTTTCTTATGATCAGTGATGTAGCTGAGCTTGTAGCATTTCAGCTTTATGCCTTCATTGTGCACCCCAGTTTCCTGATCTCACCCTTATTTCATTTGTCCTTTATATCTTATGTTGTATGTTTGTTAGCATATGTCAATCATGAAGGGTGTCATTATTATATTTTCAAACATGTGTGTAGTGCATTTTGATAGCATCCGTGCCGTTTTCCTCTCTCATCTCCATCTCACCCTTCCTAATCTTTCTCCCCCAATAGCCTCTTCTATTCCTTTGCCTTCAGTGATTCAAGGGCTTTCCTTAAGGCTCCTTACAGGAGCATGGAGGGTAATTTGTTTACAGGATGGAAGAGAATAGCCCTCCCTCACTTATCAGCTGTAATCTAGGTATAAATCCTCAGGGAAGAGTGGGGTCTCATAATCCCATACCCTTCTGTGATAAGCGGTTGGTAGTAACCACAGGTCTGTGAGTTCCGTAGTGCAGCAGCTGACATGCCTGCAGGTCAGAGGCCCCATGATTTCCCTTCCCCATGCTTTCTTATTTGGTTACATTCTTTTTTATTCTAGTTCCAGATCTTGTGTTGTGAAAGCTCCATGTCCTGACCCTGGTCATCTAGCATTGCCAGTTAAGTTTTAAAGCATGTAGTCACATCTATTCTGTTTGCTGGATATCTGGGTTAGTCTCTTCAACATTTCTGCTCCTGCCTTCACTGAAATAGGCTTCAGGGCATCCTTTTTTTTTTTTTTAATGGAATGGTGTTAGAAAAGATAAATATTTGAATGAGTGGAACAGGTGAAGGAGATAGTACTAGGATGTGCATCAACCCAGGTACACATCAGTTAAGATGCCCACCAAGCCAGGCACACATCAGTCAGGATGCCCATCAACCCAGGTACACATAAGTCAGGATGCCCACCAAGCCAGGCACACATCAGTAAACCTGCTGAGCGACTAAACAGAATAAGAAACAGTGAGGTAATAACAACATTACTTCCTATTTGAGCTGTAACATCCATGTCTGTATTCCTCAGATATGGGCACTCCTAGTCCTTGGACCTTTGAACTTGGAACAGGATTACATCATAATCTAGGAGTTCTCTCTAGTTCTCAGATCTTTGATCTAGGGCTGAATCATACCATTGGCCTTTCTGGTTCTCTAGCTTGCTGAGGGAAGACTGCAAAACTTTTTGTTTTTTGCAAATCTGGCTCTTTTATTAAAAGGAGGGAATGTTTATTTTGGTTCATGGTGTCAGTCTGTGGTCAGTTCTGCCTCTTATTTTAGTCTTGAGGGGGTGAGATGTGGAATCATGAACGCAGGGTGTGTCAGAGCAAAGCTGCTCAAACCATGACAACCAGAAAACAGAAAGAGAGAGAGAGAGAGAGAGAGAGAGAGAGAGAGAGGAGCCAGGGCTAAGACATATTTTTACATGACATGTCCAAAGTGGCCTATCTCTTTGTCATATCTTTGATGTATTAGTTGAGTTAAAATTCTTTTTTTTTATGGTGTAGAAAAATGCCTTGAAGGTTTCATCAAATCAACTTTAGATATAGTCATAGATATCACTCTAATAGCAAGAAAAGAACAGAGAAAACTACAATTCAACACTCCATTACTCAGGAATTGAGACCAACAATCAATAGTGGGTATCTTGAAATTAAAAAGTACTTGCACATTAGAAGAAATAGTTATTTGAACAAAAAGACAACCATCAGAATGGGAGAAAAGTTTTGCCAGAAGATTATATACAAAAAATTTAAAAATAGAATATGTAAAAAATTTAAAAAGTAAGGAGTAAGAAAAAAATTATCCAATAAAAATGGGCTATGGATCTGAACAAAGTTCTCAAAAGAAGAAATACAGATGGCAATAAATACTTTAAACAGCATTCAACATCCTTGTCCACCAGAGAAATATATATTAAAATGACTTTTGATTCTATTCCACTCCATCTAGGATGGTAGTTATCAAGAAAACCAATGACAACTGATTCAGGTAAGAATGTGGGGAACAGAGAGCCCTTAGCATTAGTTGGCATTGAGTGTAGGCTGATGCAGCCACCTTGAAACTCAGTGTAGATGTTTCTTTAAAAATAAAGATCTACTGTTAATCCAACTACGACACTTGAAGGCATACACCCAAAGGAAGGCATATACCCAAAGGAAGGCATATACCCAAAGAAAGGCATATACCCAAAGAAAGGCATATACCCAAAGGAAGGCATATACCCAAAGGAAGGCATATACCCAAAGGGCTTCACTTCCTACCACAGAGATACCTGCATGTACACGTTTATTGATACTCTATCATAATAGCTATGAAATGGAATCATCCTAGCTACCCATCAACTTGTGAGCAGATGATGAAGGCATTATACCTAAAAACAATGAAATTCTACTCAGTTGTGGAAAATGAAATAAAATTTGAAGAAAAAAGTGTGGAATTCGCAAATACATTGAGCAAAGTAACTCAGGCTCAGAAACACATGGTGTATCTTCTCTCACAGAATCATATATCCTAATTTCTATGCTGGTATTTATATGAATTTGAGTGTGCATTAGAGGCCAGGAAATCAGAAAAGGAGCCATGAGAAGAAGGGTAGAAAAGAGGCTCTAAGGGAGATGTGATCACCTGTGATGTGGAGGTGGAGAGCAGGAAAGCAGATGACAGGGAGCTGTGGGGTGCAACGCAAACCACGTGTGAATTAGCATGCCACAAGGAAACAACTTCAGGAGATAATTTTTTAAATTTAAAATACTTTTTTTAAAAAGAAAATTAAATTGACTTTTTTGCATACAGGAGTTCTGAGTGACTGAGCACTTCCTGAGCACTGACAGAAAGAGGAGAGAGAGAGAGAGAGAGAGAGAGAGAGAGAGAGAGAGAGAGAGAGAGCCAGGGCCAGGGCCAGGGCCAGGGCCAGGGCCAGGGCCAGGGCCAGCATCCTTCCTCTTTGTTTTCACTGACAGTCAGAAAAGGCCTCCAGGTGTCAGGTCTCTCCTTACAGTGAAGAAAAGGAAGAAATGGTGTGCCAGTCTCTTGTCTGCTTTGTCAGAGGAAGAAAAGACTTTAAGGGAGATCATTTCAACAGGGTATCCCTGGAAAGCAGAGATTTTTGACAGCTTAAGTACCAATGCTTTATTGAAAAGGTCTATCCTAGGCTAGAAAGAGTGAGGTGGGAAGTAGCACATAAAACACTATCATTTTTCGTAGCCGCTGCTACGCTGCACCATGTCAAGAAAACAGCCATTGTTTGAGCAGTTCTGTCCCTTTGGCCCCGTAAGGTATTGTCAATGAGTTACATGTAGAAACCATGCCTTAGAACATGCAGATATCATGCTTTAAAACAGGGAGAAACCATGCTTTAGAACAAGCCAATAAGAGCAATTGACAAAATCTGGTTGTGGGAGCATTCACCTTTAATCTCAGGGATTGGGAGGTGGGAGAGGCAGACTGATTTACCAAGTTCTAGGCCAGCCTGGTCTACATAGTGAGACCCTTTTAAAGGGGTAGAGGAACAAAAGAAAGAAACAAATTACCTTCTGGTTTTTATCCATTTCAGCCTCTCTCCTGAAAGCTAACCCCCTTCTGCCTCTGGATTGCCTTACCTAACCTTAACAGCTACAGAGAAGCTGATTTCATTTTATCAAAATGTCCTTCTGAGTTTGAGAATGATAGGAGGAACCAAAGATTCTGAATGCTAAAACCAGGCTGTAGAACTTCACAGGACATTATGTTGGAGATTGGTGCTATTGCTTTGAATCTGAGTGCACAGACACTGAAGGTTCTTGTCCCCAATTGGTTTTTGGTCCATCAATAAAGATGCCAATGCCTAATAGCTGAGCATGGGGTGAGACACTGAGAATTGCATGGGTAGGACAAAGGAGAATCAGGAGGACTCGGGAAGAAGGGGACACAATATTGGCTGGAGATAAAGCCACCCAGCCATGTGAAATTTGGGTTCAATGGCCACTGGCCACTTTCCTGAATGGTCCTAGGGAAGGATTACGAGTGTCCAGTCATTGAGTAGGCCAAGGCATTTCAAGATTAACTGGCATGAGTGTGTGCGTGTGAGTGTATGTGTGTGTGTATATGTCTGTGTGTGTGTGTGTGTGTGTGTGCGTGTGCCCACGCGCGCACATGTGTTTCATCCGAGGATCCAAAGATTCCCTGGGCGGCACAGCCAAAAACTCCCCCAACAGAAATGGAACTCTTCAGCAAAACATGACAGTAGGACCAGCAGTTGAAGGTCTGGGGACAAGTGATTCTGAGACAATATGAAGAAATGTACAAGATGAATCTCATACTATATTAGTAGACTTCTGATTCTAACTTGTTAATCAGATCTGTATCTCTTGGGAACATTAGCTGGATGAGAGGTGGTGGTGTGAGGAAGTGTGTACACAGTTGGCTTTTCAGAAATCTAATTTGATTGGAAAGGAAAACAGATAAATTGATACTGGTAAGTAATGATTGATTATACAAAATAATGGCAGATTAGTGTAGAGTTGTTGTGATAAAAGGGGAAGGAAAGGGTTTATTTCACTCATGCTTCCATATCATCCAAAACAATGAGGGCAGGAACTCAAGCAGAGAAGGAACCTGAGGGCAGGAACTCAAACAGGGAAGGAACCTGAGGGCAGGAACTCAAACAGGGAAGGAACCTGAGGGCAGGAACTCAAGCAGGGAAGGGATCTGAGGGCAGGAACTCAAGCAGGGAAGGAACCTGAGGGCAGGAACTCAAGCAGAGAAGGAACCTGAGGGCAGGAACTCGAACAGGGAAGGAACCTGAGGGCAGGAACTCGAACAGGGAAGGAACCTGAGGGCAGGAACTCAAGCAGGGAAGGAACCTGAGGGCAGGAACTCAAGCAGGGAAGGAGCCTGAGATCAAGAACTCAAGCAGGGAAGGAGCCTGAGGGTGGGAACTTAAAGCAGAGGCCATGGAGCAGTGCTGCATACTGACTTGCTCCTGATGGCTTGCTCAACCTGCTTTCTTAGGGAACCTAGGACCACCAGTCCAGGAATGGCCCCAACCACAGTGGGCTGGGCCCTCCCCTGTCAATCTCTACTTAAGAAAATCCCCAATGGGCTTGTCTACAGCTGGATGTTATGGAGGCAGTCTCTCAGTTGGAGTTCCCTCCTCTCCAGTGACTCTAGTCTGTGCCAAGCTGACATAGAACCCAGCTGGCACAGACAATCTTCATTGTGACTTTTCATTCATGCATATAACATACTTTGCTCAAATTTACTTTCTATTACCACCTAACTCCTCCCCCTCTCCGTCTGGAACAACCACTCTTCTGTTTTCACCCCTGCTCCTGGATTTCACAATTTCATATGGCAGAGAAAAGACATCTCTCAGGGTTTGGCTTTTTTCTTTCTTAACATGATTTTCTCTGGTTCCATCTGTTTTCCTGTAAACTGTATGTTTTCAATTGTCCTTGGGTCACTGTGTGTGTATATACCTCTTTTCTTTATCCAGTCATCCACTGATGGCACTAGGCTGATTCTATAATGTAGCTAATGTGAGTGCGTGCTGTGATAAGTGTGGGTGAACAGGCATGGCTGTTAAGTGCTGACTTTGTTTCTTTCCATATATACCCAGGAGTGATATAGCTGGAGCATGTGGTAGTTCTACTTTTAGAGTTTTAGGAATCTCAGTGCTGGCTTCTATACTGGTGTGGATACTGTTGTATTTACAGCAGTAACAAACTTTCCAAATTAAGGGAAAAAGAATTTTGTTGGCAAAATGTCAGCTGTTGTCAGGCCTGACAGGGAAGACAAAAGAGCAAGTTATTGCTTCTTGTAGAGAATGTGAGAATATACAAATCCAAGTGGCCATTGTTGCCATCTCTAGACACAGGCTGCTGCCACCAGACCCATGTGCCACTGTCCTTATCAGTGGGATGAATTAAATGCTTACCCACAGCTTTTCAGAGTTAAACTTCTGGGCAAGAGCATAAAACCTTGCGCTTGCCCCTAACGGATGTGACATGGAGAAAGTCATTTCCATCATTTCCAGAAAGCGTCTGGTTTCCATCAAGCTGGACAAGATCCTGGCTCCCACCAACCTCACGGCCCGTCACTGGTTCTCTATACTCACCAATGGGTTCACCTGTTGAAGAGTCACAGGATTTAAAGATTTCTATGATGGTTCATTACTTTCTATTCAGTATTCTCCTTCATGTCAATTCAAACTAATCACATCCCTGAATGTCCATAGTAAATTTAGCTCAAACAATCATGAATGTGTTCACTCTGCTCTCCAGGTGAAAGACCCAGTAACTAAGCACATGCCTATGACCCCAGTACCCAGAAGGCTGAGGAAGACCATCATGACTTTGAGGCCAGCTTGGGCTACATAGTGAGACCTTGTCTCTAGAAATTATATTTATAATAAAAAAGTCCTCCTAGGTACCATATTCTCCATCCAGGTCTGATACAGAACTATTTCAGAAGTCAGTGCTGGACGGGCTACATCATAAGTTATAGCCCTACCCTCCTGGGATTGTTTGAATAAGTTTGAATGAGAATGGTTCTATAAGTTCATATATTTTAATGCTTTTGTCCTTAGTTGGTGGAAACAGTTTTTAGAAATATTAGGAAGTGTGGCCTTGTTGGAGGAAGTGTGTCACTGGTGGGGGTTGGGGGTTGGGGGTGGACTTAGAGGTTTCAAAAGTGTAGTAGAATAATAATTAATAAATTCTTGCACAGAGTTCCTTACTGCCTTAGACCATTTATTTTCCTGGATGAAACACACACAACCTTTATTATTTTAACATGCCTTAAGCAGCACAATAGCTGGGCCACTGCCTACTCTCCATGCTGTTAGAATCCCCTTTCCTACCGACAGCTCCGAGTTACTACTTACTAATATCTATGCTCCATCCTGGCTGCTCTTGGCCCAACTGAGCAGCTGTCTGGGCCACGTTCTCTTGGCCCTTTTACATGGCAACTCTCCTCCCTCTTGCACATTCTTCTTCCATGGAGGCTCCCTCCCTCTCTACTTCCTCATGGTCTCTAGGCCAGGAAACCCAAACTCTGCCCATGTCTCTTTTTACCAGCTATTGGCTGTTGGCAACTTTATTTACCAATCAGAATTAACTTGGGGGCAGGTTCCCAGAAGCTATGTGGAGACTCTCTTGTAAAAATAGTTTTGGGGGATCCAAATTAGCATTAGAATATAAGCAGCATTAGGCCAACCTACTATAAAAAAGCTCAAGCCAGGCCCAGGCTCACTCTCTCTGCCTCCTGTTTGAGAATCAGAAGCAAAACTCCAGCTCCTCCTAGCACCAGGCTTGTCTGCATAATACCACACAACATGCCACGATGGTCATGGACTCACCCCTGAAACCATAAGCAAGCCCCGGCTGAACACTTTCTTTTGTAAATTGCCTTAGTCATGGTATGTCTTCACAGCAATAGGATAATAACTAAAATACCATCTTATATCTGAGACGTTTCTTTTGAATCTCTTTATGTTCTCTTAATTTCAGGTGCCGTTGGGCATTTGCTTTGCCTCTGTGTATTGAGTGCCTTGAGTGCATCTTCTGCTTACATCACCTTCTGCTAGTCTAAGTATCTTGAACCATAGCTTTCAAGCTGAGTCACCTGCATAGAGAAGCCATCAGTGAGCAGAACATGAGTTGAGGAAGCTATGGTCTGAGAAGACCCATGAAAGAGAGATAGATGTGCTTGTACGTGCTTTACTGCATTTGAAATCTGATGAAGTGTTACTGTAGAGTTGGGAATGGCAGTGGATGGGGGAAACTGAGTCCTTGGGAAGTTGAGAGGTGGACCCCTTGTTATAGCAGATCAGGCTATAATTTACTTTCCCCAAACTAAACATCAATGTATTACATTTTATTAAAGAAATGTGTGTCTTGGTTAGGGACTCTATTGCTGTGATAAAACACCACGAACAAATGCAACTTGGAGAGGGAAGGGTGTATTCTATCTTTGAGTTTATAGTCCATCATCCAGAGAAGTCAGGTCAGGAACTCAAGCAAGGCAAGTAAGTACCTGGAGGCCACAGAGGGCACTGCTTACTGCCTTGTTCTTCATGGCTTGCTCAGCATGCTTTCTTATAGCACCAGGACTACCAGTCCAGGTTGACAGCATGTCCTCTTCCCCTCTCCCCTTCCCCTGTGAGCTGCGTCTCCCAACATTAATCATCAATCAAAAAACTGTCAAGCTGACATAGAACTAGCCAGTACAAATGGTGAGAACTAGACTGGTTTTAGAAATACATAGAGGGCCTGACATGTGGGTGTACACTCTAAAATCCCCTAAAACATCATATCTTGGACTCTCCAGTTTCCAGGGTTGCATTACTGTCTTCTGAGTCTTATGACAAGATCAGGATAGCCAAGGCAGCTAAGAAAAACACAGAGATGCTTAGCATGGAAAAAGACCCATCACAACAAAGGCTGACTTTCCTTATCAGTGTGAACCCACGAACCCAGTGAGTACCCCAAATCTGCATCTGGGATGATGCTGTGAGTCACGGCATGACTCATGGCTCACTGACCACCACAGAACAGAACCATGAGGAATAATTTACTGCCTAAGCCAAAGGGACTTGAAAGAGCTTTCCCACCCACCACATGAGTGATACATCAAATTAAGGGTAAGGCCATCCTTTCTTCTTCCTCAAGTGGATTAGTTCTCCCTCTGTGTATCTCCCCCAGAGACCCAAGGCCAGATAAGCCTCTGGTTTTACTAATAATCTCGCAGTGAACCGGCCTGTGCCTGTACCTGACTACTCAGGCTCCTCCTGCATGGCAATCTAAACCATAAGAGTGCCTCAGCACACAAAAATGTACTTCATCATCCCTCAGAGCAAGATGGCTTCTTGGATCAATGTTTTATGCCTTCCCTCCCTTGACCGTGACACTGAACAGACTCATAATAAACTGTCTTCGAGTGAACAAGCAAGAAATTATTCTCAGACCAAGACACTTTGTTCTTCAAAGCTTTTTCGCTGTTATGTTTGTAAGAATCAAAGTCCCAGAGACCACATTTGGGGGCACACAGAAGAGTGCTCACGATTCTGAAGGGATAAAGCCTTTTCTCCCTCAACACCTTTGTGGTATGGCTTCTGATTTACCAGAGGATCTATGTGCACTAGCCAGAGCTTCTGTTCTCCTCGGGAAGCTGGGGTACTGTTTGGGGTCACAAGGCAAGGCAACGGGAAAGGAGTGGGGAAAGGCTCACTCTTAAGTTCTTTTTCTCTCCTGGGCTGTGCCTGACACCTGACCAGGCTGTCTTTCAAAGTTCAACCATGCCACAAAGTGAGGCTAAACTCTCCTGATGCAGGAGATCGGCTGGCATCTGGATTTTTTCTCTTTCTGTAGGCCACACTGTGAAGAATGGTCTTTTACATCCATCAAATGTGCGTTCCTTTTGTAACAACAGGAAGCAACTGGAAGAACAGTCTTCCGCTGTTAATCTGGGTTTTCCTCTGCTTGGGGACTTGAGTGACCCTCAATAACCACCTCACAGCAATGAGGCCCCGTGGGAACAATGAGACACCTTGATTCAGTCTTATGCAGGGGCTGTCCCAGTGTGAATGCAGAATCCTAGATTGTTTTCATGATCTCATGGGTGAAGAATAATTAGGTGGTCAGTATTTTTTTAATTAATTAATTAATTTTATTGGGTATTTATTTCATTTACATTTCCAATGCTATCCCAAAAGTCCCCCACACGCTCCCCCACCCACTCCCACTTCTTGGCCCTGTCGTTCCCCTGTACTGAGGCATATAAAGTTTGCACGACCAATGGGCCTCTCAGTGTTTTTCTATGGAGAAAAGAATGCACTAATAACAGACAGGAGAGTCGCGGTTTCGGGGACTGGAGCCCTGGAACAGGACGCCTGTGTTTCTTCTTCCTTCACTGGGATTTCTTTGCTGTCTTCATAACTCTATAAGTAAGCATTGATTGAATTCTGACTTTAAACTGGAGTTAAGCTCGACTTGTAGATACAGAGATACTGTCTGAAATGGCCTGAGGAGAACCACAGAGACTAGGTAAGTCTACATTTCTTGATAGCAGGCTGAACCCGAAAAGCAAAAGTTGAAACAAAAAAACCTAAAGCAAAGTTTAGAAGGCAGAACTTAAGCAGACAGATGAGCTTGGTGCTTCCTAAGGTTGGAGCTGAGGCTTCTGAGATCTTCCAGATCTTGGGGGAGGGGGTATTTCCCTGCTGAAAGATAGACTAGTGTCTGAGGCATGACCAGATCAATGGAAACTTTTTTTTTAATTAAAAATTATAATTTTCTTTTAATCTGTTTCTCTTTGCTTGTGTCAATCTCTTCAAATTTCTCACTCTGACTTTTGGTTTCTTTCTGGTTTTTTGTTGTTGTTTTTTGTTGTTGTTGTTTTCTCTCTCTTTCCATGTCTCTCTCCCTCTCCATCAGTATTTCTTTATCTCAGTCCCATACTTTCCAGCCCCAAAGTCTTCTGGGAACAAGAGATCTTCTGAAATGGTCCAAACATTGTATATTGTCTCTTTCATTTTTTCTAGTCTCTTGCATGCTTAGCCTGCCATATAGTTTACAAATACTATAGAAGTTCATCTAATTAGAGAACATTTCTGTTTCTCTAATAGAGGAGAGAGACAATGTCATGATCATTTATTTTATCAGCTCTTTCCCTGCAGTATCCTTACCCAGAACAATCCCATGACATTTCCTGTGACTTGCAGGCAGTGTGAAGTTCAGAGTCCATGATATCAGAAGCCCAGGGCAGAGAACATTTATTAGTGCTGATCTGAAGGCTGAGGGGCAGTAATGCCCTGGTTGCTTTATAGCTGCATGCAGGTAGGTCTAGCTTTTGACCACTGGACGCAAAGAGATACAAATTTACCTTTTAGTGCCAGCTGGGATTGTCATCTCCAGAGGCTTACTGCTGGATAAACTTTTAAAACACAAATTGATAATCTATTGTTTTTTAAATTGAAAACTCATTTCAAATTGGTAACATTTTATTCATAATTTAAAATGTCATTCTTTTTTTAAAGTTTAATTAATCTAAACTGTTATCTGGCTTTTCAATGTAAGAGTTTGTCATTTATGATGTGGTATTTTTCAGGAGTTTGTTTTAGAGTAATTTGGTAGGAAAAGATGGGGTACAGATGGACCATAAGCAGTTCCCAGCTAGGAACAGTCCAGAGTGGGTGACAAGTGCATGGTATGTCATTACTTCATTTTCTCTGTACACCTAGGTGTATGCTGGGTATGCTTGTGCCTATAGAAGCACCTCCCACATATGCCATGTCATACCTGCTATGACCTGACTGCAGGACACTGGACAAGTCCTTAGCTACAGGCCTGCATGTCACTTATCATTGGTAACTAGTTGAAAGTAAATGCCTTGTGGACTTTGGGGGAAAATGTGGTATTCTAGAACAATATTCTAATCAGTAATGAAATTCATTTTATTTCACTCTGCCTTTTGTGTAGACAAAATAAATGAAAAGGATGCATGAGGGGGCTGGAGAAATGGCTCAGTGGTTAAGAGCATTGACTGCTCTTCCAGAGGTCCGAGTTCAAATCCCAGCAACTATATGGTGGCTCACAGCCATCTGCAATGGGATCCAATGCTCTCTTCTGGTGTGTCTGAAGACAGCTACAGTGTACTCACATACATAAAATAAATTATAAATCTTTTTATTTTTGGGGGGGGGGTTGAGACAGGGTTTCTCTGTGTAGCCCTGGCTGTCCTGGAACTCACTTTGTAGACCAGGCTGGCCTCGAACTCAGAGATCCACCTGCCTCTGCCTCCCGAGTGCTGGGATTAAAGGCGTGCACCACCACGCCCGGCTTTATAAATCTTTTAAAAAGAGAAAAGAATGAGACTGGAAAAGTGCATGCATCTGTCTGTCTCTGTCTCTCTGTCTCTCTGTCTCTCTGTCTCTCTGTCTCTCTGTCTCTCTGTCTCTCTGTCTCTCTGTCTCTCTGTCTCTGTCTCTGTCTCTGTCTCTCTCTCTCTCTCTCTGTGTGTGTGTCTGTGTGTCTGTGTGTGTGTGTGTGTGTGTGTGTGTGTGTTTGATCCAGAGATCATGAATCCAGCACAGAGCCTTTGCCTCTATTAATTTTGAAGTACTGGACAGAAAAATAGAAGGTTTAGATAATATTTGCCAATATTTTGAGCTAGCTCTCTTCCTTCATGTGAGGGTGTTGGTTTGAATCATTCAAAAAGGAGAACTCCTCCCCATCCTGCATGTCACTTGTCATCGGTAACTAATTAAAATTAAATGCCTTGTGGACTTTGGGGGAAAATGTGGCATTTTAAACTTTAAAAACACAACACACACACACACACAAGAACACAACTGTCCCAATAAATACCTAAAAATATTTGGAGATTAATCCATTTAAAGAACATGACAGGCCATAGTAAAGTTTGGCATAAGGAAGCCCTCTCATACACTTAGAGGTTTTTAGTGCCTCCATTTAAAATATGAGTATCAACCAATAAACATCAGATAGAAAAAGACTATCTGTAAAAATCAAAATAAGGAGGAAAAGGCAAATATTGATGAAAGCTTTATTTTATTTTTAAGATTAGAAAAACGTTATTTATATTCATGAATGTGTCTGTGTGAATTTTGGCCACATGAAGGCAGGCACCCAACGAGGCCAGAAGGGGGCGCTGGATCTCCTGGAGCTGGAGTGACAGGAGTCTTCTGAGGTGGGTGCTGGGAACTGAACTCCAGTCCCCTGGAAGAGCAGTAAGAGTTCCCAATGGTTGAGTCATTCCTCCAGCCCTAACATGAGGGGATTTTAAAACCTATAAGCAAATTATTTGATGCATCTTATATCAAAAAATAGAATCTATTTCTTCTGGGGCTAGATATGACTTTAGCTGTCTCTCTGAAGAAAGCATCAACTGTGTCTCAGGGAAAAGGAGCTCCGTTTTATTTAATTGCTTTACAAATGGTTTATCCCAGATGCTAGGGACTTCCCTTAAGAGGCAGAGTGCAGGAGAAGTCAAGAGCTTCTCCCAGAAAGTGCACCATGGAACGGCCGTTGTTTAAAGATTGCAGGGCAAGACTCAAATTCATAGCATATCAGGTTGATTTTAACGATGGTCTGCTTTAGGGGCAGTGAAAAATTAGCTGTCAGTCAAATGATTCTATGGTCTCACCTATCAAAGCCCTAAAGCACACGCTGGAAGGTTGGACTTGTTTCTAAGGCACTTTACTGGATCCCAGAGGGGAGTGTAGCAGGAGAAACATTTGAAGAAATAATAGTTGAAATTTGTAGACTTAGCAAAAATTATAAACTACTCGTCTAGGAAAGCAAATGAAATTCAAGAAAGAAAAGCAGGAAGGAAATACTGTAATTAACACACCTCAAGTTGAAATCAAATGGATTAAAGTTTAAAAGGAGCCAGAAAACCAAGATCCACCTGTGGGAGATTACAGATAAGGGGAAGGGAATATTTGTTTCACAAATAACAAAAGCCACATACAGTAGAGCAGTCTTCTTAATTTATAAAAAGAAAAACGTTGTCAGCTTACAATTTACCAACAAAGATGGCTTACAAAGGGGCTGGAGAAATGATGGCTCACCAGTTAAAAGCATGTGCTACGCTTGCAAAAGATCTGAGCACCCACATGGCTTCCCACCACCCATCCCAGAGCCAGTGTATCAGACAGCTAATAACCACCAGTAACTTCATCTCCAAAGCATCTGACAAATTCTTCTGTCCACCACAGATACTGCACACACACACACACCCCACAGATACTGCGCGCGCGCACACACACACACACACACACACACACACACATGCGCACACACACTCACACAATTCAAAAATTAAAATAAATATTTTTAAAACTTTTTAAAAATGCACAAAAGGGACTGAAAATGTGAATCCATGGCTACCAGCACTTGCTGCTCTTACAGAGGACTTGGGTGTGGAGACAGCCATCTGTAACTATGGTTCTAGGGCATTGACATCCTCCAGTAGTCTCTGTGGGTACCAGGCATGTGTGTATATGTGAGCATGGGCAAGAAGGCACTTACACATACACATAAAACAAAGATAAACCTTAAAGAAAGTACAACAAAACCAGACAGAAATAATCATCCCCAGACCTGTACACAAAGGATTTCTTGTACAAGAGAGAAGGTATAAAATAGAAAAATAAAAAAAAAACTCATTCCACAGAGAAAGCAAGAGAAGCATCAGGAAAAGATGACAAAGAAAAAAAATAAGGAACTGTCTGCATCTCACACACACACACTCACACACACACACAGACACACACACGAGAAAAGGAACTGTCTGCATCACACACACACACACACAATAAAGAAAAGGAACTGTCTTCATCACACACACACACACACACACACACACACACACTAAAGAAACGGAACTGTCTGCATCACACACACACACACACACACACACACACACACACACACACACAAGAAAAGGAACTGTCTGCATCACACACACACACACACACACACACACAAGAAAAGGAACTGTCTGCATCACACACACACACACACACACACACTAAAGAAACGGAACTGTCTGCATCACACACACACACACACACACACACACACACACACACTAAAGAAACGGAACTGTCTGCATCACACACACACACACACACACACACACACACACACACACAAGAAAAGGAACTGTCTGCATCACACACACACTAAATAAAGAAAAGGAACTGTCTGCACAACAGGCCCCATATTTATCCTTTGTTTAAAGTCAATCAAATAAAATATATGTTTAAATATACACACGCATCCGCATATAAAATTCACATTAAATGTAAATGGTCTAAATGCCTCGGACCTGCGGGGCAGAGATTGCAGAAAAAACAAGAGCCTGAAGATGAGTATATTTAATTTCTCCACTTGTACGCAACATTGTCATGGAATTTCTAATTCGCATTAGACACAGAAAATAAAGAGAAGACATAAAATGGAAAGAAAGAACTAAGGCCCTTTTTATCTACAGATTGCATGATCTAGCATGTAAACAGTCATAAAAGAATTTACCCAGAACCAATTAGACCTCATACATGAGTTCAGCAGAGTTGCAAGACGCAAGATCAATATGGAAAAAAGTCTATTCTATTTCTATAGCTTGGCAATGGAAGTCCAAAATGGAAATTGCAAAAGCAATTTCAAGCCATTACCATCAAAACCAATTAAATATTTAGGGATGAATTTACCTAAAAAGCTAAAAAAATTTCTTAAAACTACACCACATATTTGAGTGAATTACAGAAGCCCTAGAGAGGTGAACGTGCCGCCCGTGCTCAGGGGACCTCGGGAATGGACGACTGTAGGACGTGCAGCCCGTGCTCAGGGGACCTCGGGGAATGGACGACTGTAGGACGTGCCGCCCGTGCTCAGGGGACCTCGGGAATGGACGACTTAATCCTGTCAATGTGCTTCTGCTTACCAGGTCACGGACAGACTCAGCAGAACGCCTATAGATTTTATTCAGCTATTTATTAAATAAAAGTTGTCATACAGATCTCAAAACTTACAAGGCAGTGAGGAAAACCAAGTAGCTAAAAACAATTCTAAAAATAAAGACTAGTTCTCACACCTCCATGGCGACCTGGTCCATTGCTAGGCTAATTCTCATCAGGGTTGTGGGTCAGAGAACTGCTGACTTGGAGACACTTAGTGATGTTTTGTGAGTTAGGCTTAGGTGAAGTATCATTAGCTACTAATTTGGTTAGCATTCTATGAATATAATAATTAACAACAATTTTATGAATACTACTTTTTATCCTTAGCATTAGGGACTTTGAGAAGGATAAGGACCACCTTGCTAAGAAATGGTTGGTATACAGGATGTTGGTTTGAAATCAAAGCAAGGCCACCCAAATACGGTTTTCTGCCATATTTGAGAGTTATTTCGACATCCGAGCATCTTCTTTTCACAGATGCTATTGAAAGTAGCCCCAGATCACTGAGAAACCACAGAGAAAGACAAGGAGTATACAGGCTCAAACACCAGAGGGCTAAACTACTTTTTGAGCAATAAAAACACCCTGGGTCTTCATGAACAGCCATATTCCCCCCAGGTTTATAGCGTTTCCATTGGTGTTTTACGCAGATTCTTAGCAATGCCTCTCCTTTTGGCCAGGGTCTGTCTCTACAGGGCATCGGTTCCTTTTGCAAAGGAGCTGCCGCTCTTTGCTATTCCCAGAATGCCCTTCCAGGTGTTACCTGGGGAAGAATGACTTCTCTCTTTCCCCAGTAGTTATTTTTATTTTGAAGCTGAACGCAGCAGTGAACAGTCAGCCACCGACCCAAGATTCCTCCCGGTTGCTTTGAGGAGGAATGTCAGGTGATGCCTGCTAGTTTACAGAGACTGGAAGCAGGTCAGTTGTTGTGAATTGTTTCTAATCAGCTCTTTGCATCTAGTCAGGTGGTTTCTTCATGTACCACAGCCCAGTGTTTCTGCGGTTTGGGACTCTCAGTGATTGTCTTGGAATTCCTTTGGTCCCTTGGTAAAGGCAGTTGGCTTATTCACTGAGCAGTTGAGCTGGTTCCACCAAGTAGGGACTGTTGGCTGAGAAGAGCGTCAGTGTTGAAGCTAAGGATAAAGTTGGCTCATAGAACATTTTATCTGTTTTCTGAGTTTCTTGTCTCAGTACATCAACAAATTTGTTTATACTTAAAGAGTTTCCCACAAGGCTACTTGCCAAATTCAGATGACTGCTTTTTTAGATTGATCTTGATTTTTTTTGGAACAAGAGTTGAGATTATATAAGCTCACTTGGTCTCAGTGAGAAAATGCTGGGAGACCCTATTTCTATATACACGAGACAAAGCTACACATAGAAGAAAGAAAGACCTGTAATCCAGTGGATGTGAGGGAGAGAGCCTGGGGCAGGAAATGTCACCCCTGTCTCCTTTGCCCATGTGTACGTCTCTGAAGCTCTCAGTCATTTGGAGGCTAGGTCCTGGGTACTAAGGTGTGTCATGTTAGGGGAAATTCTGGCCACATGATTTGAATTAGTTTATTTTTATTTTATTTTTTAAATAAATGACCTTTAGGGTTCTTGATTTTTTTTTTTCTTTTTTGAGAGAGAGGTCTTTAGCTCTGGTTGTCTCAAAACTCCCTAAGTATGCTGGGCTGGCCTCAAACTCACAGAGATCCACCTGCCTCTGCCCCCAGAATGTTAGGATTAAAGGGTGTGCCACCACACCCAACCATAGGGTTTTGATTTCTATATTGGTAGAAACATTGCCAGGAGCCACAGTAGCTCCAATGTTATACATTAGAATGAGAGGACTCCTTTCCTCTGAGCCTTGGGGAGCACTCCATTGTGAAAATCTCACTAGCCAGGGCCTGTTTAAAGAAAAGAAACTCCCTCCATGAGGGGATGCAGTGGTTAGTTGCTGTGTACTGCTGTGTATGCCCAGGGTTGATTTATGGTCGCAGGCCACATGGCACAAGAATAAAAAGATCCTGGAAGTTTATCTGAGACTGAAGTTTTGGGGGACCGCAGAGGCCATCGTGGGTGTTAACTTAAAAGAAGCTTTCGGGAAGGAAATGGATGCCTGCCACGCCCACATTCAGAGGGCGCATTATCTTATCCTCTTGCCTTCTGCACTGGTCACATGGCCAGTGCTGCTAGGGCAATTTGGAGCAGACTGGGTAAAAAACAGTTTCTTGACTAATTTTATGACAAAAAAAAAAAAAAATGAGTAAGTAAGATAGATGCCAAGATGGCAGCTGGTGGCAACTTTGATGTAAGGTAGGGAACAGCTTAGTGTTAATTCCTGAACCCAGACTGCTCTCTGATGGGCCCTCACCTGCCAAGCTTCTAGTAAGGAAGGTGCTTCATAATACTTGCTCCTAAAAGAAAAGGCGCTAAGAAAGCACTGAGCTGTGTGTGACCAGCTCCTGTCTCACTCAGTGAACCAGGTAGTCAAGGTATAGAGAAATGCTTTAAAGAAATCAGAGGCATGGAGTGCACACAGTCCTTCTTCATAGCAAGGCTTTTAAAAAATCCTTTATGTGTAGGAGTGTTTTGTCTACATATATGAGTACTGAAGTCCTAGGAGGCCATCAAAACCTTCCAGAACAAAGACACGTTGGTTGTTAGCCACCATGGCAGTGCTGGGAATCAGACCCCAGGTCTCCATGCTTTCAGCACCTGATCATCTCTCTGGTCCTGAGTTTTCTTGGTATAGACGTTGGGATTTTCATAACTGACACTGTCAGGAGGAACACTGACTTTCCAGGCAGCTCTGAGAGACAAAAGCACACCAGTGGAGAAGCAAACGGGGAAGCAGTGGCTCACTACAGCCAGTGTCCTTTATCTGCAGCCCCACGAAAGGTCTGTATGGTATAGTTTGGAGAAAGGAATTAAAGTTATTTTTAAAAGGATAAATTCATGTATATACATAATCAAAAATTCAAATTAATCAGTTTGAGACACATGTCAAATTATCAAAATTAGAAAAATTAGTAAAGACAAAAATTTTTATAACTTTTCTACTAGAGAAGACAAAGCAAATTGATAACAGGAGGTTATTTTCTAACATAACTTTTATTGTTGTGAGAATTAATGATTTTTTTGGTAAGCAGAGTTCAAGGGAGGTTTATAAAGAAATGATTCTTGAGCTACTCCAACGAGGAGATGGAACTATGGGAATAGTGGCCAGATGGCCAAAATTCTAGAAGCATGCTTGGGAGTCTGTCTCTGATGTCATCTGGGCTTGAACATGAAATATGCCGATGGCCGTACTGCTGATGATGGGAGGAAGACGAATGTCGTGGCAGCCCACAAGGGTTTTGGCAGAAAGCAGGATTCCATTTGGTATGATGCATCCGAAGGGAGGGACCGCAGCATCATGCATATGTGGCATGTTTTTGGCTCACTGTTAAACTATGGAGTCTGGGATCTATATAACTGCGGAAGGTATCAGGTTGACATTCAGCAAAATAGCTCTTATCGGAATTAACTGCAAAGCATCATAACAGACATCGCGCCCCACTTGCCAGGACGGACTTCCTTAACAGAGGAGGAAGTGAGAAGCATTTGAACATATAATAAAATCATCTCTAAAATTAGAAAACAACTAAGACTAAAGAAAGTGAAAAGAATGAGGTGATAAAGGTAAGAAAATAATATTCAACAAGAGAAAGCAAGCAAAATAGCTTCAAAAGGATAAAACTGCTGCATCTGAAACAGCGAATAAAGTTGTTAAAGTTCTGGGGAAAATGATCATGAAAACTGTAGAAAGCAAAGCAAACAGCATTGAAATGCTGTGATGGCAAAATCTAGAGTGACATCACAGCACAAGGTGACATGATGAGGCAGAGTGACGCCACAGCACATCTCACAGCCACATGACAGTAGCAGTTAACACCACCGGTTTGAAAATTAAATGAAATGGGTTTCTAGAGAATTCCAAAATAATCTCAAGAAAATTCGGAAGGTTTTGCTGTCCTTATAAGCCAGTACACTGCCCACATCTGTGGGCAGCTGCCACCATGTCTCTGACTTCCAGGATTTTCACTCAGGCATCATACTTCCTGGTAGACACAGATAACAACTAGATCCAGAGTGAAGGCTTACTGGAGCTGTCTGGCTCTGCTGAATGGTGACCTAATGCAGGATATCTAATAAGAAAAGGAAGACAGCAGACATCAAGGAGTCTGCAGCTGTTCTGGAAATTGCAGTTTGAAGACAACTTCAGAGAGTCTGTCTTCTTATTCATGCACATACACTCTGTGAATGTAAGCAGGGAGACTGGCTCTCTATTGTTATAGCAACGGTGTCCACACACTACAGCATCTTCAGAAGGAAGGCAGGTAGGACCACAGCCTGATTGGAGCTTTCAGAAGACTGGCTAGAAGACTTTGCAAAGCTATTTAGGGAAATAACGTACATGTTTCGATTGAAGTATCTTGTATTAGTGAGAATAACTCCTGAAACCTTACATTCCAATGAGAAAAGAACATAGCTTGGCTTGTGGGGTCAAGTTTGGGGGTGTCTGTTGAATGAAGAGAGAATGATTTCACAGTGAGACATGTACTTAATGTAGAAGAAAACAAATTGCCTTGTTTCCCAGAACATTTGCTAGGGAAAGTGGAAGAAAAGGGGAAAGGTAACCACACAAAATCTGCTGGCTTGTGCTTGGTGTTCTAACTACCGTGCCTAAGAGGTGATTCAAGGAAAGAGAAAGAGGGAGAAGAAGGGAGGAGGAAGGGGAGAGGGAGGAGGAGGGGGAGGGGGAGGGGGAGGGGGAGGGAGAGGGAGAGGGGGAGGGAGAGGTGGGTGTGGGAGAGAGAGATGAAGCAGATTCACTGAAGTTTGTTAGGAGTGTAACTTCTGCCTATGCAGTGGATGTACACTCTAGATAGGACAAGCTTTTGAGCAATTAGAAGCAGCAGATAAGATTATGTATTCCAAAGCCCCACATCCACAAACCCAAGGACTTGCATCATGCCCAGCCTCCTTTGCAGCCTCAGCAGCCTTTCATCATCCAGTGAGGTAGCAGTGCCCAGTTTCCACCCCAGCCTTGGGAGCATCACACAACCCCTTGTTAAACTGCAGAGTTCAAGGTGAGCAAGCAGGAGAAGTGGCTGTTCTGTTCAGTGGCACAAGTGCACCTGGCACTGGTTTCCTTGAGACCCTGTGTTCTCTGTGGCCCAGTGGTGGCGGCCTGTTCTGAAACCAGAAGAATACAAGAGAGAGAGGAGGGGGGAACCTACAAATTATTCCTGCTTGGCTTTAGAAACTTGTCTTAATATAGGAAGGATTATTGTAGGAAAATTAGCTAACTGTGGAAAGTATCTCAACTTTGTTTTCAACTTAGCAAGTATTTTAGTGTATGTTTGGAAGTATGCATGTGTACATGTATCTACACATAAATCTGCACACACATGCACACATATACAAGGCCTTTGAATTGGTTTCAGTGAAACCTGCATGTGTGCCAGGTACTCATGGAACGCCTTCAATAAAAAGTTACCGTGTGTCTGAGGTAACATTGAACAGACTACAGAAGGCCTCTTATCTTGCATGCTCAGTAAAGCAGCCTAGCTCAGCCCATAGGAGAAACATGCATTCTGTAACAGTAGCCACAGTAGCATGTCAGTGAAGCAATAAGTCTCCTGCAGGATAACCCAGGATGGGTTTTATTGAATTTAGTTTACTTAGCTGGAGTAAACCCAGATAGGTATCACATTTACAAGAAGGTGCTAGCAAGACGGAAGCTTATTACAGGCACATGAGAAGATAAACAACAGAGAATTGAATGAAGTCAGAGATCAGAGAGGAGGCAGAAGTGGCCCTGGCTCAGTTTCTTACCTTGAATAGGTCTACACATAGTTTGACTAAGAAAAACCATTATTTCCCACATATGCAGAGAGGAGCGGAGTGTTTAGAACTCGTTGTTACAGTTACTCACAAGCCTTTTAATACTTAATTGAAGGTCTGCTTTTTTGCATATAAATGTATTTTCTTTGTTTCTATGCTCTTTATAAAGTTAAAACATTAGTAAACATTTCCTCTTAATAATTATTTTTAAATGTGTTATAAACATGGCCATCTATTAGTTTCCTGGCTTCCTTCACAAAATTTCCTTGAATTTCTGCTATTTTCCCCCCTTTGATTTTCAAAATTCATCTTTTACATGTCCGCATTATTCTTTCTGTATGTGAAGCATACCATATGGCCGGGCAGTGGATGTGGAGTCTCTCCTGCTCTGGAATCTTTCCCACATCTTGGTTCTTCGCTGCCTTCAAGACATCAGATTAACCGGGTGGCTAGTGGAAGCTAGCTTGAGCATCTTCGCTGGTGATTTTTATCCTTTGTGATGGAAAGGTCACATCTCTACTGAGCTATCTTTTACAGTAAGGCACCATGCCTCGAGAACTACGATTTACTCACTGATGCCCACTGGTCAACATCTGGATCCTTCTGTGCAGATGCCATGGAACAATGCTCTATTCTCAGAGTTTGCTGAGGTGCCCACCACTGCCAGTGTGTTTCACGGCTGCCCTCTTCACCAAAACCCGTGGACTTTAAAGTGTTTCTAAGGGTTTTCCCAGTGCCTCTTACTTGTGTGCATGGCTTCTGATGCACCCCAGACCTCAAGTTTCACAATACAAAAACACTCTGTGTGTGTGTGTGTGTGTGTGTGTGTGTGTGTGTGTGTGTGGTGGCACACACTTCATCTTAGTGGAAGGGCTGAATCAGTGTGCTGTGACCCTGATAGCAGGATGGTTTTGATGTCAGTGAAGGGGTAACACTGAGAGCAGACGGACAGACCTTAGTCTCTGCTATTTCATTTTCATTCAGATTTGTTATCTTCCCTTCCAATAACGACTTCGGTTCTCTCTGGATATATTCTTCTTAACAGATCTTGACCTGTGAGTGGGTTTTCTAGAGAAAAACCAATCAATTTCTGTGGTCTGCAACCCTTTTGAACTATTTTCTCTTGTCTCACTGAAATTCTTTTTCCTTTCCTAAGGAGCCTGTCTTATTTTATTTTATGTTTGTTTTGCTTTCTCTTTTTTAAAAATTTATTCTCTCATTTATTATGTCCTGAGTTCAGTTTCCCTCTCTTCTCAGCCCCCCGCCCCCTTTCACCTGATCCACTCCTCCATTTCGCTTCAGAAAAGGGCAGGCCTCCCAGGGATATCAGCCAAACATGGCATGTCAAATTGCAGTAAGACTAGGCCCCTCCTGTCTCATTAAGGCTGGACAAGGCAGGCTGGTTTATGAGACTCTTGTCTCAAAAGTTGGCAAAGTCTTCATAAAGAACCTTAACTCCCTCTGTTGGGAGTCCCACAAAACCACCAAGCCCCTCAACTACACCAGATATAGAGAGTGCCTAGGTTAGACCCATGCAGGCTCCCTGATTGTAGGTTCAGTCTCAGTGAGGTCCTATGAGTCCAAGTTTGTTGGTTCTGTCTGTTTTCTTGTGGTGTCCTTGTCCCTCCTGGCTCTAACAGTTCTTCCTCCCCTTCTTCCATAGGATTCACTGCATTCTGTGTAATGTTTGGCTATGTGTCTCCTTATCTGGTTCCATCAGTTGCTGAATGGAGCCTCTCTGTCAGTGGTTATGCCAGGCTCCTGTCTGTGAGTATAGCAAAACATTATTAGGCATCATTTATTTACTTTTTTTCCCAAGTGTGTTTGGTTCTATCCTAGGTCTCTGGGCCATCTGGCCTCTGGTTTCTGGTCTTCCAGGCAGTGTCAGGTTTGGGCTCCCTCACCTACCATGGGTCTCAAGCTGGACCGGTCATTGGTTGGCCATCCTCACAATTTCTGTGCCACCTTTACCCCAGCACATCTTGAAGGCAGAACAATGTGTAGGTCTAAGGTTTTGTGGCTGGGTTGGTGTCCCAATCCCTCTACTGGAACTCTTGCCTGGCCAAGAGATAGGAGAAGGCGAGCTCAAGCTCCATATCCCTCATTACTAGGAGCTCCCTACTTAAGAGCTTACTTTATAGCAGAAAATATTCACTAGGCATCTACTCTGCAGTGGGGCCCAGACATGGCACTGAAGGAAACAAGAAGGCAAGCCTGCAACTTGTTCTGTTTTTGAAGACTGAAGAAGTATCAGAAGCCACCCAGGAAAGGCTATGGCAAGTAAGTGAATCCTGGAGGTGCATGACTGCAGTGTGTGAGCTCTGAGATGCTGGGTCCTCAGAGCCTTCACCCCAGGACTGCTTCTCACTGCTGATATGCCTTTCCTGCTCCTGTGACACAGCCTTATGACTCCTGGGCATGTGCCCACCCTATTGGACACATTTCCTGCAAATGAACATGAAGATGAACTTTTCTGAATTGATACAAGATAAATTAATGATAGCATTCCTAATTTGATTCAAATAATTTTAAGATAAAAGTTTAAGGAGATGATCTTAGTTGTTTTGACAGAGAGATGTAATAAAGGATCAGGGATAGAATGTCCCTCCTTCTCATAGAATAGGAAGTAAAGGCTATGTCATAAGGACTACAATGAGCTTCCTTAATTGCACTAGAAGAGAAATAAGCTTGGGACAGATTTGTGATCAGGGAAAACATTCATTCTAGGCCCAAGGATGAGGCCACAGGTATGCACTATGATAAAGCAAGGCCATGCAAAACTGTTGCTTTGAACTAATAATGAATTTATAGAATGAAATACTGCTTTGAACTAACTATCAACAGCCTCTGTAAGTCCCCTTTTGTGTAACATTTCACCTATGAGGTAATTTTTAAACAGAACTTTTGTCTAAGAAGGTATAAAAAGGCCAGATAGAAGAAATAAAGTGTGATTGTTGGGGCTCTGTCCAATCTACCAAATGTATATAAGCATATGTCTGTCTGTCTATATGTATTACATACATACGTGTTGTAATGGTTTATATATCCTTGGACCAGGGTGTGGCACCATCTGGGGGTGTGGCCTTGTTGGAATAGGTGTGACCTGGTTGGAATGGGTGTGTCACTGTGGGTGTGGGCATAAGATCCTCACCTTAGTTGCCTGGAAGTCAGTCTTCCACTAGCAGCCTTTGGATGAAGACATAGAACTCTCAGCTCTGCCTGTGCCATGTCTGCCTGGATGCTGCCATGCTCCCACCTTGATGATAATGGACTGAACCTCTGAACCTGTAAGCCAGCCCCAATTAAATGTTGTTTTTTATAAGACTTGCCTTGGTCATGGTATCTGTTCACAGCAATAAAACCCTAACCAAAACACGTGTGTAGGTATATGTGTATGTATATGTATGCATGAACTCTTGTGGACTTGATGAAACAGGTGGTTGGGCCTGGCCAAAGTGTGTGTGTGTGTGTGTGTGTGTGTGTGTGTGTGTCTGTCTGTCTGTCTGATAAAGAGTTAATGAGCCCTGAGCCTCTTGCCTGGCCAGTAGGGAGCCCTAGAGCAAGAGAGAAAAAAAGCTCAGATAACTAAGCATTTTTTCTTAATCCTCTACTTCTGTCAGCAGGTGTTAAATTGCCAGAAGCCAGCAGCTTTAGGCCACAAAATAGAAAAGAATTAAAGAAGGTAAAAATTGCTAAAAGGCAGCAGCTTTTGGCCACACAATCACCGAAAGAAATAGCCAGAGGTAAAGCAGCTTTGACCACGATTGCCGACTCCATACTCCTTCACTGCCTTCCTGGTGGACTGGGTGCTGAGGTAAGGGCCTGGCAAAGAAGAGAGGGTCAGACGCAAGTAAGTGAGACAGATCATGGGGCAGACCATAAAAAACACAAAGAAAAAAGTTAGTAGTTGAACTAGGAACAGATCTATGGACGGGCTTTAAAGGAGTATATCATTTCTTTTCATGTTTTACACTGTCTGACTCCTTCCAAGAGGAGCAGTCCTCAACACTTTTGTTGCTTCAACCAAATCATTCATTCATGTTTTACTCTTAATTTGTTCTTTCTCTTGCTTTTAATTCCCTCTCCCCTGCAGTGTATACTACTGAGGATTGCCTTGTCTCAAACCCATCGGCTGAACTGCTTAGGTACCGGTAGCCACTGAGGCTATATAGAGTTGGGGAGCAGGATGGGGGTAGGGAAAGCTCTCCCCATATTTTGGTTTTGACATAAAGGTTACGAATGAGCATGATCCTAATGACAGATTGACCTCTTATTTTAATGAACAAAGTTCAACTCACTCCAAAAGCTTTTGGAAGTCCCTGGAGGATGCTACACATAGCCTGGGGCATTTGAAGTGTTAGCCTACTTACTTTACAAAGACTGCCACGCCCATTGTGGGATGGAGTCCAGTGCTGAGGTATGTGGTATGCACTCGAGATTTTAAGATGTCAGAGGCATTCCCTTCATTCGGTGTGAGGTGGGGTGGACCCAGCACCTCTGAAAGGTAAACACAAACCCTCTCTCTCGCAGGGCAGGAGAGTTCTCCAGCCTGTTTACAGAGCATCGTCTTTGTCTGCACTGTGCATATTTCACATTTTCTCAGAGGTAACGGGCTATCTGCCAGTGATCTTGCTCAGCTCCTGAGCTGCCCTGTTTCTTCAGGAATGTAAGTAACCCTTTATCTGATTTGTCCTCTACCTTTGAGTTTTACATTTCCCACTTGCTATATATAATGCACCGACTAACACAGATGCAGAGATCTGCTCTTTTCTTCTTCATGAGATGACATCAACACGCTTTGTCTGGCCAGTTCATCACCTGTGAGGTGTGTGTCTCACCTGTGAGGTGTGTGTCTCACCTGTGAGGTGTGATGTGTCAGGACCTGCTTCTGTACTACACTGGAAAGTATGCCAGGGGCTGTTTTGTTTTATATGTTTCTCTTTCCTGCCCATACCACCCTCTTTGTTCATCCTCTTAAAGATTAAAAATGTCAAGGATATGAATAGCTTGAAATGAACTAAGTCAGTCACTGTTATTACAGAAGAACTTTGCCCAGAATCCAAACCTGACTCCATTTAGATACACTGCTGCGTCTTATACATAACTTGTCTTCCATCTCTTGCCTTAGCTTGGGACCCGACCTGCAAGCTTACCAGATGAAGTCTTCCCAGTTTCCTTTTACTTTGATGCACTGGGCTTGGGTCCGAGCACAGGGCACACATGAGGAGGGCCCTTCGACTACTAACTGCTGCAGAGGGATCTCCTGAACCCAGCACATGGCTTTCTTACTGCACATCAGAAAAGAGGAGAGTGGTTTCCAAAACAAACAAACAAACAAAAAAATGAACGAACCAACCAACCAACAAACAAAACAAGCAAACACCACACTTCCTCTGGGACATCACATGCTAAGACTGACCTCAGCAAAGTTAGGCACCTATTCCAGCAGCTAGTAGGCTTCATTTATTGAGGGAGTTTCAAGCTCAATGAAAGCCAAGGACTGAGCCCTCTAGTGAACACAGAGTTCCCCAGCCCCCTGTCCCAAGTTAAGCTTCCAGTGCACTGCGCTTTGCAGACAGGAGATAGCTGAGTATCTTCCAGGTGTTTCACCTGCAAAGGTACAGACAGCGAGTGAATTGAATGTCTTCTGGGTGTACCACTTGTAGAGGTGCCTTTTTCAATTCTCGTAAACTTTCTACTTCTAAAGCACCTCTTCTGTAGTTTTGTGAAGAATGTGATATAAAGTTAGTAAAAGTGACTTTGGAAAAAGAATTCACACAAGCACAAGTAAACAGGTGTCCTGGAAAGCTTGAATTTCAGAAGGAAGCAGAGGCTTTGCCAGCAGCTACTTGGTTGTCCTGCGTACGGTGATCTGCTGGAAAGCTCCAGAGGAGAGCTGGACTCACAAGGGATCTGGGAAAGACATGGAGCATTTGTGATATTTTAATAAACATTTTACAGTTTCTCATCTGTTCTTTATGATTGAAGAGTAGGGTTCACTGCTTCAGTACTGTTATTTTGAGTTGTCAGTGAAATCTTCCCAATGCTTTTGCTCTCAACTAGAACCCAGAAACATTTAGCAACAACTCAATTAGCAGTTGAATGGAGTCAGGCTAATTTATTCCAACTTTAGCTACATTTTTAGCTACATTTACCTGTGTGTATATATACACACACAAGTGTAGTATAGCACATGTGTGGTGGTCAGAAGACAACCTGTGGGAGCCAGTTCTCTTCTCCCACCATGTGATTCCTGAGGGATCAACTTAGATCTTTAGGTTTGGTGGCAAGCATCTTTACCCACTGAGCCATCTCACTGGCCAACCTGTTTAATGTCCTTGGTGTAGGCAAGCTACCAAGTGAGTATCATGGAGCACAGAAAGGTAGGTGGGACAGAATGCTTCCCTTTGGGAGGGAGGGGACACTGAGGATCTAAGACATAGCATCTCCATTTTTATTTATTAGATTCTTCTCCATACAATGAATCCTGACTACATTTTCCCTTCTGTCTACTCCTCCCAGATCTCCACATCTTTCCTCTACCCACGATCCACTCACTCTACAGAAAAAAAGCAGGTTTCCAAGAGACCACAGCCAAATAGGACAAAACAAGGTATGCAGAGGACCTGGTGCAGACCCATGCAGGCCCTGGGATAGGGGCTTCAGTCTCTGAGCCCATGGGAGCCCTGCTTAGTTGATTTATTAGGCCAAGTCCTCCTGGTATCCTCCATCCTCTCTGACCCCTAAAGTCCCCCCCCCCCCCACACACTTCTGCAGGTTCCCCACTCTTAGGCAAATACCCAAAGAATGTTCCATCCTATCATAAGGACATTAAGTCAACTCTGTTCATCCCAGCTTTACTCATGATAGCCAGAAATTGGAAAAAACCTAGATGTCCCTCAGCTGAAGAATGGGTAAAGAAAATGTGGTACATTTAGCACATAGAGTTTCAACCCAGAGCATTTCAAAGGTATAAATTAAGTATACAGGCTCTGTTTATGCTACTGTAGGACACAGAAACACAAGGGAGATGATTCAAATATATAAGCTTAGAAAGTAAAATTATCTAAGTTAAGTGTCGATCTCTTTTCCCTATCAGCCCGGAGACAACAAGCCCTCTCTTTGGCACCTTATTCGTGGCCGGTACCTGCACTGGGGTTAGCCATTGCTTACCCACAGAGTAAGGCTGTGCTCATCAGTCCCTTTGGAGCACAAGTATACGATTCATGCACCATTTGACTGTTAGAAACCTTTTTGTATGGCTTAAGGTTTGAGAGTGAGTGCTTTGGTGGAAGGGCCAGAACCCTTCAGAGGTGGGAGAACTGAGAGCAAATGGATGGATACTCGGCCTTATTGGAGGCACTGAGCTTCTCCCTCTTTTGGGCACTACTGCAAGGTTAAGTGTGTCACCTGAAATTGCACATGCTATATGCCCAGGAAAGAAGATTCTCTGTCCTCTGCCTCTTGGGGCCTGTCCTTGTAAGGAGAGAGTTACATCACAGAATCATGTGAGTTAGTAGGTAACCGGTTCCCTCCCCCATCATTTCAGAATTCGATATTAAAAAAAACAAACAAACCTTTATTTACCTCATATTTATACTAAGAATACCCATGCTCAAGAGAAATACCTTGAAATACATTGCAATCTGAGATACTCTACCAAATAAAACAGCTAAAAATTAAACAAAACTTTGCCCCTAAACCAAAGAAATTGATAGTGGATGCCTCTGAGCAAGTCCTCTTTCTTGCAGAGAGCTTGGTTTTCAGCTTTGTGACATGTAGGTAAACTTTCAGGTGTGTGGGGCTGTTACTCAAATCCTCTTACCAGTCAGCTTTGAACTGGTTCTCAGTGATAGTAGAGGCAGAAAAGGAGAAGAAAGTATTGGTCTAAGCATCTTATGGTTTATCCTTTAAGTTTCTTTTTTATTAATTTTTGAGAATTTCATGTCTGAGTGCTGATTTACGTCATTTCCCTCCCTTTTTCCCTTCTAAGCCCTCCTGTGTCATTCCCTGCTCAATTCCTCCCAAATTCATGGTATTTTCTTTAATCACTATGGTTATTATGAATACACAAACATGAATATATAAACGTAAATGGCTGAGTCTATCTAGTGTTGCTTAGGGCTGGTCACTGGGCATTAGGTAACCACTTAGAGAGCTCACACTCAGGAAGGCCTGACTCTCCAAATTAGTCATTAATTGCTTGTAGCTCTTCATGGAGAGGTGGAACTCTACGGGACATTGTTCTTCTGTGTTGGCACGTAAACTTGTTTTGTCATTGTTCAGATCTTGTTTAGGACCATGTTGAGATTTTAACAACTTTCCCTATTATATCTAGAAGATGCCACCTCACTGGTGATGGTTCTTAAAATCATTCCACTCCCTCTTCTGTGATATTCCCTAAGACTTAACTTTATTTTTATAGGGCATTTGAATAAAAATATATAAAGAAAATTGTCTCTGGAGATTGTTTGGGTGTTATAGAAAGATGGGATAAAGAAGGGTTTTCTTCACCCATAGTGTGTATCTGGAAGTTCTCTCTTTGTGGGAGAGACAAATTCTGAATTATTTTTAGTAGAACTAAAGCTATGAGAAAGAGGGTAAATGTTAATAATAGTCACTTGAATTATAATAATGATTCAATCAAAGTGCAAAATATGGGCTGGCAGTTTAGGTGGCTCATGGGGTTAAGGTCCTTTCTGCCAAGCCTGAAGACCCAGGTTTGATCCTTGGGGACCCACTGTTGGAAGGAAAGAACCAATTCCACAAACTTGTTCTCTGATTGTACACAGGCACTTCAGCATGCATGTACCCCTCCCCTCAGTAAATATTATAAAAAGGCTAACACGTACTGCAAATGAAGGTGTGGTGAGCGTTGTGAACGCTGGGAAGTGTGAGATGTTATGGTTACATCAACTCTTGGCTCCTTCCATGCCCACTTAAAGGCTACACTGGTTTTATTTACCCTACTTGTAATCCCTTTGGATAAAGCACACAGCTCACTTTAGCTTCCTGAGATGAAGTACCTGTGACAGCTCCAGATCGGCCCCCAACTTCCCTTCTGCCTCTCCCTGTGCTGACCCTGTTCTGGAAATGGGCCAGGGTGGTTGTGGGGGGTTTCAGCCCTCTGTCTGGCATTTTCCCTGGCAGCCTTGTCACCGACTGGCTTCCTTCTTTGCAGAGAAGCATCTTCCAAGGCGTTAGGACTAAGTGACAGAATTCGCCCTGCACCCACCAAAGCAAACAGTTCAGAAAGCTCTCTTTCATAACCAGCTTTTTCAGAAAGAAAACTTCCAATCACCTCGTGTTCTGGAGACCCAGAAGTACAATAAAAGGAAAATAGCCAGATGCCCCGTGGTATTTAAGAATCAACTCAACTTTGTTTTGGACTTTGATGGTCACAGTAGGGAGTTTCCCCTTTTCAGTAAGTTTTCCCACCCCTGCCCCGCCTGCTGGGTCTCTCAAGTTAGACCTAGTATTTGCAAAAAGGGGGTGATGGCTCAGATTTTCCAGAGGTTCCTGACTAAGACAGATCTTCATAAGAACAACTCTGCAAGTGACTGGAAGGCAATCAAAGGTGACAGACAGCTAGAGCTGTCTCAGTGTGCCCTGGCACTGCTCTTCCATGGCACAGGCTCAAGAACTCTGAGGGCCCAGAAGAACCAAAAGAAGAGGGCCTCCACCTATCTCTCCAAGTGAGCCAGAGCACATCATGTCTTCAGTGGGGCTAAGGGTACAGAAATGAATTTGTCTAGGAAGTGAGTAATTAAGCTTGAGTCTTACACACATAGGAAGGTAACAGACGAAAGAATGTGTTTAGTATTTTTTAGAAATTGTTCTAGAGAGCCTCTCTTCTTGCCATAGTGAGACCTTTAAAGAACAGAGCAAAAGTCTGAGTATATTGCTTGGTGCATAATAGGTACCAACCTACCCTCTTTGCCTTTCCTCCAAGTCAAATAACATCATTATCATTTGCTGTTAAGTTAATATTTTCTATTGTTCACAATGTAAATAATTCATATTGCATATATGCCTTTTTACTGGACTTAGTGAATAGCAAGGTTTTTTCTTCCAATTAATTTTTGTTCTGCAACTCCCAAATTTCCATTGTTTTGTTTTTATAACCAAATGGTATATTCTTGCATAAGTTTTTTGGTGTGTGTATATATATGTGTGTGTGTTTTTCTGTGTGTGTTTCTCTGTGTATGTGTGTGTTATTCTGTCTCTGTCTCTGTCTCTCTCTCTCTGCACACACACTCACACGCACACACACACACACACACACACACACACACACACACGCACACGCGCACGTTTATTGTTTAAAGAAAGCCAGGTCTGATGGCTCAGACTAGCCACTTAGGAGGCTGAGGCAAGAGAGTTGCTTGAACCCACAAGTTGGATGAAGATCAGCTTGGATAATAGGTAGACTGTCTCAGAAAACAGAGAAACAAAAAAACCTGAATAGTGTATAACATGTAGTTAATATAGAGGGGTCAAGTGTGGAGCATGTAGTTAGTGTGGAAGGTTCATGTGTACAACATGTAGTTAATATGAAAGACACTAAACTAGTGGCACTAGTTTTTCATGCTAAACTTTGAGAATGGGGGGTTCTGTTTCCTATACAGAAAAGTTACCTCAAAGACTCCTTTTCCAGGCCTCCATTAGTAGTGCCAAAGGGAGCTTACTCTGGTCCCAACTGTATTATCTCTGCCTTACCAGAAGCTGCAGGATGTATATTAAAAGTCCAGAAAGCCAGAAAAAAGAACTTGTCTCAGTGTTCCACTGAAGTTAGTTACCTTAGGACCCTTCTGCTACACGGAGACAAGACCTCTGTTGGGCTAGACAGATGGAACCAGTCCAGGGCGCAGAGCCAGGACAACCCTTTCCTGTCCGCCCTCCAGGAAAATGCTTCTTCTATTTGTCTAGGGACCGGGGAGGCTCCCAGTAGCAGGTGTAAGGTGGGTCTTTGAAAAGGTTCTTGGTATTCATAAGTTTGTTTGGAGAACAGAAGTAAGTCGAAGAGAAGTGCGCAAGAAGTCACCAGGCATGGCAGAGTCTATGGACCCCCCAGGACAGGACTAAGTCTAAAGAAGTACACATGGCAAGTTGTTGTTGCAATGAGACAGGGAGCCTGAGAGAAGATGCAGACCTACACATGGTCAGCTTGCTTTTCCTTGAATGGAGGTTGAGTTTATATGTTTGTAGGAGTGCTCAGCTCAAGAGAACTGAGCACCAATGTTACTATGTGTGCATGGGTAGCAGTTCCTAGAATACCAGGGCTGGGTGTGTATAGATGTATACTAGATGGATATCGTTTGTGGGATTACACCACCCCTAACAGCTAATTTCTCTAATAGCGATGCAAATCCCCTAGCCCTAACAGGAAAGGTCTTTCCTTGTCTTGTCTCCTCACTCAAATGGGACTCACAGAGAGGTGCTCAAGTCAGCCGCATAATGCTTGGAAGGCAGATGGCACACAATCAAACTTGAATACTTTACACAAAACAGCTGTCACAACTCTACTCTCAAACTGTTGCCAGAAAGCTAGAGGCAGAGCCATGGAAGGTGATGGAGGCACTTTCTAGTGGGGGCCTGACTGTAAGGCTCAGTAGGAAGCCATACATCCCAGTTTCTATGGACAGGCACAGTCTATGCCATTTATGTGAAAAGAAAGACAGCTTTAGGGTCTCCATGAGCTGAAGCATTACTACTTAGATGGAAAAGGATTTCTAGGTAATTTATAAATGAGTAAGGGCATAAGACAGAAACTGGAACCCCCACTTTCAGCAGAGTGGGGTTCTAGGAAGCCTGTGGATCTTGGACTTGAGTCTTGGCTCCACCCTTGGTAGTGGATGACCTCAAGCAAGTGAAAAATTATCTTAATTTTCTTCCCTTAGTAAACAGAACAAATACCCCAGGAGGCGTTACTGATGCTCCATTTGATTGAATGCATTAATGTTGGTAAACTAAGCCTTGTAGGTGTTCGCTATTACTTTGTTACAAGAAATAGATCTGTTTAGCCCAGTTGATCATTGGGCAGCATGCTTGATGCACTTTGCAGGTTGTAACAAATCACTTGTGACTTCTGTCACTTTTTCCTCTCAGGGGACATTCTCATGGCAGACAGCTTTTCCAAATGACTGGCTTTTTCTTCCAAAGGTCAGTGAAGGTGACTTTCCATTCTCCTGGAGTCCCACACCTCTGTTTTTCTGAGGAAAAGCACTTTGACCGGCCTTTCCTTTTGCAGCGTCCCTCCCTGGGCCTCTGTTCAAAGCTCTGGAATGGTCAGGGGTAGGCATGCAGGCTGGAGAGGGACTAGCCCGGGAAGGGGAGAGAGATCTCTAGTCCTGAGCTTCTAGGGGTGTGGTTTCCACAGAGTGCCACTGGTGAAGACACACTGAAGTCATCCAGTTTTAAGAATTCCTGTACATCTTTGGGCTGCCCGTGACGACATCTTTCTGGGCGGCCCAGAACAATAGGCGGGGGTGGGGTAAAAGGAATTAATCTCCAACGTGACAAGAACAGAAGGTAATAGGTTAAACAGAGGCGGCCGCGACCAGTGGGAACTTCTCTCCCTGTACCGGAGGGAGAGAGGGCTGCCCTCTCTCCCCAACAGGAATCTCTGACGTGACCTGAGAGCACACCCCCCCAGCCTCCCAGGTCCCTCCGCCCAAGTCCACAGAGCCCCTAGCTCCTTATTTTTCCACAGCATGGTGACCTCTGTGTTGCAGGGGACAGCAGCCAAAGACAGACAGGGAAAGTCATGTGACTTCCAAAGGCTTTCCTCTTCCAAGTTCAATAAATTAGCAGCCAAAAATTTTAATCAGATATTTAATCTTTCCTCGCTGTAAGGGGGATGCCGTGTTTACTGTGGCTCTGGGCCAGCTTAATCTCAGAGAAGAAAGAGAGCTGCTGCGTCCTGGGTGCTGGGAGGGCCTGAAAAAGAGGCTTTGCCTGTTGAGCCCTCTTCCTCTCATAAGAAGCTCTTGCCATTGAAACTCTAGTTTAGTGTCAGCCATATGTGAGGCAGAAAGGGTTGGCGGGGATGGAACTGTGTCGGGGCTCTGCCTTCCTTCCTGTTTGGGGACCACGTGAGCAGTTTGTATTCAGAGAATCACTTTGAATACCTGAGAGATTCACAGGGCATGGGTGGCCATAGTCAATGACGTAGCAGTGAGTCTTGTATATCCAGCAGGAGGCATAAGTAAGACCTATGATTTTCTTTCTATTGGAAATGATGAGGAAACAGCCACACGAATTATAGAAAGCAATTAATTTTGGGTATTGTGCAGGCAGACAGGATTTTAATTCATGCAAAAAAGGGATTGGAGAGTACAGAAGCTCTGTCGTCACGAAAGCATTGGGTCTGGAGGCAATTTCTAGTTTGGTCTAGACAAAGTAGAAAATCAAGGTTTGGTTACTTTTCTGGTTTTAGTAGAAGGACATCAAACTTTTAGAAAACTGGAATCAGATAACAGCCATGCAACATGATTCCGTTGCCTACTTACAGGGCCCTTTTCCACCTATGGGGCTGCTTTGTCCAGCCTTGATGTGGTGGTGTGGGCCTGGTCTCATTGTAGCTTGTTATGCTTTGTTTGTTGTGTGTGGGTGGGTGGGTGGGGGCACTGCTCTTTTCTGAGGGGAGGCAGAGGGAGGGTGGATTTGGAAAAGGGGGGGGGTGGAAGCAGAGAGTGGGAGGAGGGGAGGAAAGGTAAATTGTGGTCAGGATGTGATATATGACAAGAATTAAAAATATTTTAAAAGTAAAAGAAAAAAAAAGAATAACTATCAAGGAAAGAATGAAGAAAAGATGGGAATTGTCCTAACTTCCACTGACTGGAAAGCATGGACTATATCCAATAATCAAGTGCTTCTTAGGTATTCTTCAAATCATGAGTGCTGTAAAGTAGGAAGAAGACTATATATGTTAGAAAACAAACCTGGTTCCCTCTCCCACAGCTCCTTATCCCATTCTTCCTCCTCCTGTCTCCAAGAGGATGCCCCCCACCCCACCCCAACCAGGCCTCCCCACTCCTTGGGGCCTTAAGTCTCTGAAGGGTCAGGCGAGTCTTCTCCCACTGAGGCCAGACCAACTTCCCATCAGCTGCTGCATGCTGCCTGGTTGGTGGCTCAGTGTGAGAGATTTCAGGGATTAGTTGAGACTGCTGGTCTTCCTCTGGGGTCCCCTCCTCCTCATCTTCTTCTAGCCTTTCCCTGATTCAACCACAGGGGTCCCACTTCAGTCCAGTGGTTGGGTATAAGTATCTGCATCTGTCCCAGTCAGCTGCTTATTGAGCCTCTCAGAGGACAGCCATGCTAGACTCCTGTCTGTAAGCCCACCATAGCCTCAGTCATAGTGCCAGGCTTTGGCACCTCCCCTTGAGCTGGATCCCATTTGGACCTGTCACTGGACTACCTTTCCCTCAGTCTTTCTTCTCCATCTTTGTCCCTGCAGTTCTTTTAGACAGGAACAATTCTGGGTCAGAGTTTTTGACTGTGGGATGGTAATCCCATCCTTCCACTTAATGCACTGTCTTTCTGCTGGGGGTGGGCTCTACAAGTTCCCTCTCCCAACTCTAGGCGTTTCATCTAAGGTCCCATCCTTTGAGTCCTGAGAGTCTCTCACTTCCCTGATCTCTGGTACATTCTAGAGGGTCCCCACCTTCTACCCCCAAGGTTGCCTGTTTCCATTCTTTCTGCTGGCCCTCAGGGCTTCAGTCCTGTCTCCCCAACTCCTATACCTGATCATCTTCCCCCTCCACCCCCCTCCCCTCTCCTACCCAGATCTTTCCCTCCCTCTGCCTCCAGTGGTTATTTTCTTCTCCCTTCTAAGTGGGATTAAAACATCCTCACTTGGGAGCAGTGAAAATGACTCTCAAAGTTCTCATATACAGTTTTGAAGTTGCAGATATTAAAGTTGTATGCTGATTTAAAAAATTGAGAATATAGAAAATAGAAAAGAAAATATACAAATTACTCATAAATATTTGGAAGGCAACTTGACAGGCACAATGTGTCTCCATAGGCTTGCCATCTCTAGCCACAGGTTTTTGACCGGCTTTATATTATTAAGATGTGACTTCTCTTTCTAATCAGAAAGCGGTTGGTTACCCCATAACAGTGAACATATCTCATCTAGCAGGTCAGTAATGTAATATGCAGGGACCCAGTTTGGTAAAACTCACTTCTATCTGAAACTAAGGTTTACTTAGTAAACAACAAGGTCTCTTACTACCTAGTCCTTACAGACAGGTAATGTAATGGCAGTTAACTCTTTGGGGTCCTTCTGACTTGTAGGAAGCCGCCCTCACATTCGCCGTTGCAAGATGGCGCTGACATCCTGTGTTCTAAGTGGTAAACAAATAATCTGCGCATGTGCCAAGGGTAGTTTTCCACCCCATGTGCTCTGCCTTCCCCGTGAAGACAACTCAGCCGATGGGCTGCAGCCAATCAGGGAGTAATACGTCCTAGGTGGAGAATAATTCTCCTTAAAAAGGGACGGGGTTTCGCCATTCTCTCTCTTGCTCTGGCTCTTGCTTCTTGCTCCTGAAGATGTAAGCAATAAAGCTCTTGCGCTCTTGCGCTCTGGCTCCTAAAGATGTAAGCAATAGAGCTCTTGCTCTGGCTCTTGCACTCTTGCTCCTGAAGATGTAAGCAATAAAGTTTTGCCGCAGAAGATTCCGGTTTGCTGCGTTCTTCCTGGCCGGTCGCGCGAACGCGTGTAAGACTGACTAACAATTCCTAGGGAGTTAGCCCACTGCCAGCACTGAGACATTCATTTTAATACTCAGTGGCTTCTGGGAGCAGCTTTATCCACTCACACAGGGATTCCCATTGATATTTACTATCAATGCATTGGTATATCAGTTCTATAAGACATACTAAATAACAAGTCACATGAGAAGTTTGTAGTTAGAAATGATTTCTAGAAAATGAACAAATAAAGTATGGTGAGTGACTGCCAGGGATGCAGTAAATAAATTAGATCAGACAGTCAAGAACTGCAGCTCCAAGTCAGGGAATTAAAATGGGAAGATATGGCTTGTGAGGAGAGGTGTGCTGAGGGCACGGCAGGCATGAAGCTGTGGGAGAATGGCAGGTCAGCAAGCATAGAACCCAGGGGCAGTGAGAAGGGCGTCTGGGAGGAGACTGGGGTTGCAGGGCCTTCCGGAGTGGGCTGCCAAGCTTTGCGGTGCTCTGTAAGAATGTCAGACAGCCACTGACTAGCTTTAGAATGGGAAGCATCATGCTCTGTCTTGGAAATACTTACGTTGCTTGAATGGGGATAAGAATGGAAAGGGGGCATTGCTTTGGCCATTTGGTCTTCTGGACAGAGACTGGATGACTTCAGCTTGGGCAAGAGGAGAAAAGAAAGAGACATGAATGCACTTGAGAAATATTTTTCAGTCATATATGTTGAATCGCCTAAAACTGCCACTTTGGGATATGTTACAAGATTTCATCTTGTCCATTTCACATGGTTGGACCGATAACTAGACTCTAATGTTCATTAGATGTAGGATGAGAAGGGTCAGGGTGAAATGAGATGCATCCAGCTTGTCAACTCAGAGAATTCAGGAACACTGAAGTGAGAACTGAGAGAAATGTGTGTGTGGTGACCAAAGTGGACCCCTCCTGTCATCCATTCCTTTTCTCTCCCACAAGGAAATATAGACATCACTTCAGGAATCCATCCTGGGTTCCAGGATCATTAGTGATTTAGTCCAAGCCAGTTTTAGTTTTTTCTCTTTCTTTGCTGTGGCTAGCTTGGAGTCTTATATACTTGCATACATATTAGGCTTTTTCTTGGGGCCCAGTGGTGACTACACTACTTAATCTTAAGGAGAAACCTTATCCATTAGTGGGGGCTTTACTGATAAAACAAGGAGCTTCAAGGAAGGAAACAATGGAATAGGAAGAGTTAGACTGGGGTGGTTGGGATATAGGATAGAGGAGATGATGAGGGACAAGTAGCACAAGAGGCTTGAGAGGGACACAGAGAAAGCTACTACCGTGCAAGCTTCTTCAAACGTGTTCAATGAAGATGGGCTCTTATTGCATGTACACATATGCATGTGGGGTGTATATGTGTGTGTGTGGTATGTATGTGTGTGTTTGTAATGTGTTTATGTGTGCTTGTGGTGTATGTGTGGTGTGTGTGTTTATGTGTGTATGTGTGGTGTGTGTGTTTATGTGTGTATGTGTGGTATATGTGTGTTTGTGATGTGTATATATGTGTGTGTGTGTGTGTGTGTGGTGTATGTGTGTGGTATTTGTGTGTGGTATGTGTGTGTGTGTCTGTGGTGTATATATGTGTGTGGTGTGTGCATGCGCAGGTGGGGGCCACAGGTCAACACCAGGTGCCTTTGTCACTAGCTCTTCATCTTAATTATTAAGGCAGGGTCTCTCACTGAACCTGAGCTCACTGATTGTTATGCTGGCTGGCCTGTGAGTTCCACACATCCTCCTGTTTCTGACCTACTAGTGCTGAGATAGAGACAGACATGATGAACCAAAAGGCTTGAACACCTTATAGGTATTATTATCAATCAACTCCAGAACATGGGCTGCACTTGTGAGCTTTTGTATCAGCAGTGTACTGACAATTCACAGCATTGCTTCACCTCCTGGTAAAACAACCAGAGGGTGACTCTCAGGAAGCCACACCCACTCTAGACCAGTGCTCTGGTCCCTGACTACACGATTCTCTCACTTTGTAACGCCGCCTTTAAACCTGTTTCAAAAGTTTTTTATAATCACCTCCAACTATGCGTTTAAAAAGTTGTTGGTTAACTTGTGAAGCAACAATATGACGTCATTTATAACTTCTGTTTTGTGTTTAACAGCAATGTGTTGAACATTCCTCTGTTAGACTCTTGCATTTATAGCTAACCAAAAGAACATGGGCTCCAAATGCAAAGCATTCTTGTCTGGTGTCATCCCAAAGACACCTGGTTATGTTTACCCATGTGCACTGAGCCCTCACTGACAGTGAATCATACTTAAACAGAAATCACTTACATCTCCTCACCATCCTAGCAGGAGGGATAATTTATAAATGTGTAAATAAAGCTTTAAATGTGGTCTCAGGCTGTCTAACCTGTTTCACATCACTTAGGAGTTAATGCCAGTGTTACTATTTTTAAATTTTTTAGATTTATTTATTACATGTGTGAGTGTTTTGTTTTCATGTATGTGTGTGAATCTCTGAGCGTGCCTGGGGCCCACAGAGGTCAGAAGGAGATATCAAAATTCCTGGACCTGGAATTATAGATGGTTGTGAGCCGCTATGTAGGTGCCAGAGAAACAAACCCAGGTCCTTTGCAAGAACAAGTGCTCTTAGCCACATTTCCTTCTGGGGACAGAAAAATGTGGTAGTTTAACTCTGGGCTGTCATTCTATAATTCTCAGTTTCTCTTCTTGTAAGTTTAATAAACTAAAATAAACAGTTATTTACTACTTCATTAGTTTTTTCTCTCTCTCTCTTCACACACATACCCACACCACACACATACCACACACAGGCACACACATTCTGAGATGCCCTTCCCCATTATAGTACTGAGGGAGGTGTTCTGGAATAGCTATAGAAATATGTTTCTAATTTCTATAATGTGTCTTTATCCTAATACCCAAGGTATGAGAAACAACAGGAGTTGATCTTTCCTAGTTCAGTGGCTCAATAGAACTTTATAAGTGATCAGATAATGCTGAACATTTCTGCTTTAGCTTCAGCTGAAGTGCAAGTTCAGATACTGTGGCAGTCCACTTCTGTTCATAATGACACAATGCTCTAGTTTGGTCATGCCTTGTAAGTGTGTGTGCATGTGTGTGTGTGGTGTCTGTGTGAGTACATATGGTGTTAAGAGGCCAACATCAGATGTCTTTCCAACTAGCTCTCCATCTTGGCTTTTGAGGCAGGGTTTCCCCTTGAACCCAGACTCACTGATAGGCTAGACTGGCTGGCCTGTAAGTTCCAGAGATCCTCCTGTCTCTGTCACACTAGTGCTGGAATGAGAGAATTCCACAGTACTCCACTTTTACAAGCCCATATCCTCATGTTTATGTGGAAAACACTTTACCAATTAAAACATCTCCCTAATCCTGGTTTGTTTCTGTGTGTTCTTTTTAAAGACAGGGCTCATAAGTAGCCCAGGATGGCCTGGAATTTGCTCAGACTGATACCAAAGCTTTACATTAGCTTGCTGAGTGTGAGAGTTACGGGTAGGAGCCTCCATTCCTCACTACTGTTCTTTGTAACTTTCCTAAATTTAGTACCAAAGTCAGAAAAGACACTTAAAATACATTTTAATGTGCCAATGAAGTTGAAAGTCCACTAGCAGATGTTTCCATGAGATCCACTTCGCTTAGAACTGTTTCCACTGTAGTCCCCTTGTAGCTAAGTATTTATGGTAGAGAATGACTTTAAAATTAAAATAAATTAATATAATCAAGTGTTTCAAAACTCTTACCTCTCATCAACATATGCTTTCTCTACATTCAACTGTGTTCACTAGACTCTTGGTTGATAAATCGTCTTTCAGTATTTCCACTAAGTTGCTAGTTAGACAAAGCAAAGTCTAAGAGAAAGATAGCTTTGGGATGCAAATTATCAGGTTCTCTGTTTACATCACCCTTTGGTGTGCTGCCCAAAAAGATAAACTGTGCTTCAAAGAACTGACATAGCTTCCAGAATGGCAAAGGGGTACACTCTCAGACTTGGTGATTGTGAATACTTGGCCAGACAGTGTCCTCTCTGCAGAGACTCTGTGGTAGCCTGAGAACATTAGTGTGTGAAAATGTTCACTCCTAGAAATTCACACACATGTAAGTTATACATTGTGGACCCTTCCCACCAAGAAGGAAAAATAGCAGGGATGCCTCCTGTCTTGGATACTGCTGCTTAGCAGAGTTCATTACTTTCTGACATCCTGTTTTGTTTTTGAGACATATTCTCATTCTTTCGGTCAGGCTGGCCTCCAAGTCTTGGTAATTCTCCTGTCTCAGCCTCCAGATGCTTGGATTACAAGTATGCTCTATCACACCTAACCTCTCTGTGACTTTTGAACTGCCCACTTCTCTCCTCAGGCTCCTTAGGAGGAATAGGACTGCCGTGTTCCCCGTTAGAGTGCACTTAATGTTGTATTTTCTGGTTCTTCCTCTGTGTTCCCTTTTGCCCAAAAAGACACTCCAGACTGAGACTTCTATATCCTACCACTCTAATGTGTGTGTCCTGTTAAAAGCCACCAGATCCCCAAACCTGGGTAAAGGCCATCCCTTGAAGGTTTCCCTCCCATTCCACATACATGACTGCATTTAAGTTTGTCTTATTTATAGTAAGGTTACAAGTTTATTATTCGGGATGCCAATGCTATATTGAACACATCCATGCCCCTCCAGTTTTTTACCATGTGTGTTCATACATGAAGTTTTTTTTTACCATGTGTGTTCATACATGAAGAGATAGAGCAGCACAGCTGTACTTCCCTCGGTTCTTTATTTTGAGCAGGTAGCATGGTATAGTAAGAACTGTCCCACAGAATTGCCTTCCAGAACTGGTCCTCTACTACACAATAGAACGTTTAGCATCTTCTTCTCAGTGCACACAATAATTGGATTCTCACAGATTTGTGCAAAAACAAAGAGTATATGTCAAAATGACTAAACCATACCTGTGGTCTTTCAGTATCAGTTCTTTACTCTGGTTCCCATTCCCCAGCCTTTCCTCTCTCATCAGTGAAGTGTCTCAAATCTGGATGTGTTGTGACAGAATACTAATATTTGATTGTGGCTACTGTGTGGCCTGGTCTGTATACTAATCCTCAAATCTGCCTTCCAAACACTCCCAAAATTAGGTCCTGCACAAGGTTGTCTTTAAGGTTATTCACTTACTGGTAGCCTTTCTTTTACTCATTTGTAGTTCTTTTAGCTGGATACCCTGGGACATTGACCACCTCATGTGTCTCCACATGGATGCCTGTCCTGGGACATTGACCACTTCATGTGTCTCCACATGGATGCCTGTCCTGGGACATTGACCACTTCATGTGTCTCCACATGGATGCCTGTCCTGGGACACTGACCACTTCATGTGTCTCCACATGGATGCCTGTCCTGGGACACTGACCACCTCATGTGTCTCCACATGGATGCCTCTCCTGGGACATTGACCACCTCATGTGTCTACACGCTGATGCTCATCCTGGGACATTGACCTTCTCAGGTGTCTACAAGATGATGCTCGTATCTGAATGCTGCCCCTGCTTTCTTCTGTCTTTCTGAGTTATAACTGAAGTCATCTCTAAGTCTTAACTTACTGTAATCCTCTCCATCTGAGATTTGGTGAGGGTATTGCTTGTTCAATAACTACTTTAACTGAATTATTGGTTAACTTGTGTTCCATCTTGTCTATTGGTAAAAATAGTTAAGGCTTCCCTGCAAGCTCAACCTTTGTTGATATGGCGCCTGACTCAAGTGGGTGCTGTTTTCATTATTATTTCTGTATTGGTGATAAGTGGTAAGAGTGCTGAATATTATTCTTTCAGAGGACCTGAGTTTGGTTCTCAGCATCCATGTCACGTGGCTCACAAGACCTATAACTCCAACCCCTTCCACAGACCCACAAATAATATTAAAAATAATACGTTCTTTAAAATGTCCTAGGCGACAAAGTATTGTTCCAGTCTTATCTATAGTTTTATTGCACTGTAATCAGAAAGTGTATGATTTCTACCTGGAAAGAGGCATAGAAATTCAGTTTTTAGTTTCAGATATACTTTGTTTCTGTGACAGCTCCATGAAGGCTTGAGAAAATATGCATTTTCGGTTTTCAAAGTTAATTTTATAACAAAGTACCATATAGATACTTATAGCTACATCATACTTACAAAACACTGCATTATAAAATGACATATACAGATATACCTGTCAAATATTATTAAATACATATCACTAAGATTTAAACGAAAATATAACAAATTTTTGGCCATTGTTATAGCTTGGTGATTTTACCCATATAATTTGTTTTTTATGTTACTTCATATATTTTCAAAATTGCTTCTATGAAATCTTTTAGGACCTGTTAATTATAACACTCTTCTCAAAAGCAGCTCTATTTTTAAACAAAGTATTTCTAAGAAACACACACCAATATTTTGGTCTTTTAAAAAATTAATTAATTAATTTTTAGTAGATATTTTCTTTATATACATTTCAAATGCTATCCCAAAAGTTCCCTATAACCTCCCTCCACCCTGCTCCCCTACCCACCCACTCCCGCTTCTTGGCCCTGGCATTCCCCTGTACTGGGGCATATAAAGTTTGCAATACCAAGGAGCCTCTCTTTCCAGTGATGGCCGACTAGGCCTTCTTCTGCTACCTATGGAGCTAGAGATACCAGCTCTGGGGGTAATGGTTAGTTCATATTGTTGTTCCACCTATAGGGTTGCAGATCTTTTCAGCTACTTGGGTGCTTTCTCTAGCATCTCCATTGGGGGCCCTGTGTTCCATCTTATAGATGACTGTGAGCATCTGCTTCTGTATTTGCCAGGCACTGGCATAGCCTCATACGAGACAGCTATAACAGGGTCCCTTCAGCAAAATCTTTCTGGCACTGTGCAATAGTGTCTGAATTTGGTGGCTGATTATGAGATGGATCCCTGGGTGAGGTAGTCTCTGAAAAGTCCATCCTTTCATCTTAGCTCCAAACTTTGTCTCTGTAACTCCTTTCATGGGTATTTTGTTCCCAATCTAAGGAGGAATGAAGTATCCACCCATTGGTCTTCCCTCTTCTTGATTTTCTTGTGTTTTGCAAATTGTATCTTGGGTGTTCTATGTTTCTGGGCTAATATCCACTTATCAGTGAGTGCATATCTAATGACTTCTTTTGTGAATGAGTTACCTCACTAAGAATGATATTGTCCAGATACATCCATTTGTCCAAGAATTTCATAAATCCATTGTTTTTAATTGCTGAGTAGTACTCCATTGTGAATTGTACCACATTTTCTGTATCCATTCTTCTGTTGAGGGACATCTGGGTTCTATTCAGCTTCTGGCTATTATAAATAAGGCTGTTATGAACATAGTGGAGCATGTGTTCTTATTACCAGTTGGAACTTCTTCTGGGTATAAGCCCAGGAGAGGTATTGCTGGATTCTCCAGTAGTATTATGTCCAATCTTCTGAGGAAACTTCAGACTGACTTGCAGAGTGGTTGTACAAGCTTGCAACCCCACCAGCAGTGGAAGAGTGTTCCTCTTTCTCCACATCCTCCCCAGCATCTGCTGTCACCTGAGTTTTTGATCTTAGCCATTCTGACTGGTGTGAGGTGGAATTTCAGGGTTGTTTTGATTTGCATTTCCCTGATGATTAAGGATGTTGAACATTTTTAGGTGCTTCTCAATCATTCGGTATTCCTCAGGTGAGAATTCTTTGTTTAGCTCTGAATCCCATTTTTTAATGGGGTTATTTGAATTTCTGGAGTCCAGCTTCTTGAGATCTTTATATATATTGGATATTAGTTCCCTATCAGATTTCGGATTGGTAAAAATCCTTTCCCAATCTGTTGGTGGCCTTTTTGTCTTATTGACAGTATCTTTTGCCCTACAGAAGCTTTGCAATTTTCTGAGGTCCCATTTGTCAATTCCTGATCTTACAGTGCAAGCCATTGCTGTTTTGTTCAGGAATTTTTTTTCCCTGTGCCCATATCTTAGAGGTTTTTCCCTTCTTTCTCCTTTATTGTTTTCAGTATCTCTGGTCTTATGTGGAGGTCTTTGATCCACTTAGACTTGAGCTTTGTACAAGGAGATAAGAATGGATCGATTCACATTCTTCTACATGCTAACCTCCAGTTGTGCCAGCACCATTTGTTGAAAATGCTGTCTTTTTCCACTGGATGGTTTTAGCTCCCTTGTCAAAGATCAAGAGACCATAGCTGTGTGGATTCAGTTCTGGGTCTTCCATTCTATTCCATTGATCTACCTGTCTGTCACTGTACCAGTACCATGCAGTTTTTATCGCAATTGCTCTGTAGTACAGCTTAATGTCAGGCATGGTGATTCCACCAGAGGTTCTTTTATTGTTGAGAATAGTTTTTGCTATCCTAGGTTTTTATTTTTACAGATGAATTTGCAAATTGCCCTTTCTATCTCAGTGAAGAATTGAGTTGGAATTTTGATGGGGATTGCATTGAATCTATAGATTGCTTTTGGCAGGGTAGCCATTTTTACTATATTGATCCTGCCAATCCATGAGCATGGGAGATCTTTCCATCTTCTGAGATCTTCTTCAATTTCTTTCTTCAGAGACTTGAAGTTCTTATCATACAGATCTTTTAATTCCTTAGTTAGAGTCACACGAAGGTATTTTATATTATTTGTGACTATTTCTCAGTCCATTTATCCTTTGTGTAGAGATATGCCATTGATTTATTTGAGTTAATTTTATATCCAGCTACTGCACTGAAGCTGTTTAACAGGTTTAGGAGTTCTCTGGTGGAATTTTTGGGGTCACTTATATATACTATCATATCATCTGCAAATAGTGATATTTTGACTTCTTCCTTTCCAATTTGTATCCCCTTGATGTCCTTTTGTTGTCTAATTGCTCTGGACTGAAGTCTATAGGACTTCAAGTACTATATTGAATAGGTTGGGAGAAAGTGGGCATCCTTGTCTAGTCCCTGATTTTAGTGGGATTGCTTTGAGTTTCTCTCCATTTAGTTTGATGGCTACTAAATTGTCTACTGGTTTGCTGTAGATTGCTTTTATTATGTATAGGTATGGGCCTTGAATTCCTGATCTTTCCAAAACTTTTATCATGAATGGGTGTTAGATTTTGTTAAATGATTTCTCAGCATCTAACGAGATGATCATGTGGTTTTTGTCTTTGAGTTTGTTTATATAGTGTATTATGTTGATGGATTTCCGTATATTAAACCACCCTTGCATCCCTGGGATGAAGCCTACTTTATCATGATGGATAATCGTTTTGATGTGTTCTTGGAATCGTTTTTGTGAGGATTTTATTGAGTATTTTTGCATTGATATTCATAAGGGAAAATGGCCTGAAGTTCCCTTTCTTTGTTGGATCTTTGTGTGATTTAGGTATCAGGGTAATTGTGGCTTTATAGAATGAATAGGGTAGGGTACCTTCTGTTTCTGTTTTGTGGAATAGTTTGAGAAGAATTGGAATTAGGTCTTCTTTGAAGGTCTGATAGAACTCTGCACTAAACCCATCTGGTCCTGGGCTCATTTGGTTGGGAGACTATTGATGACTGCCTCTATTTCTTTAGGGGAAATGGGACTGTTTAGATCATTAATCTGATCCTGATTTAACTTTGGTACTTGGTATCTGTCTAGGAAGTTGTCCATTTCATCCAGGTTTTCTCGTTTTGTTGAGTATAGCCTTTTGTAGTAGGATCTTGTGATGTTTTGGGTTTCCTCGGGTTCTGTTGTTATGTCTCCTTTTTTATTTTTTATTTTGTTAATTAGGATACTGTCCCTGTGCCCTCTAGTTAGTCTGGCTAAGGGTTTATCTATCTTGTTGATTTTCTCAAAGAACCAGCTCCTGGTTTGGTTGATTCTTTGTATAGTTCTTTTTGTTTCCACTTGGTTGATTTCAGCCCTGAGTTCGATTATTTCCTGCCATCTACTCCTCTTGGGTGAATTTGCTTCCTTTAGTTCTAGAGATCTATGTGTTCTGTCAGTCTGCTAGTGTATGCTCTCTCTAGTTTCTTTTCAGAGGCACTCAGGGCTATGAGTTTTCCTTTTAGGACTGCCTTCATTATGTCCCATAAGTTTGGGTATGTTGTGGCTTCATTTTCATTAAACTCTAAAAAAGTCTTTGATTTCTTCCTTTATTTCATCCTTAACCAAGGAATCATTGAGTAGAGTGTTGTTCAGTTTCCATATGAAAGTTGGCTTTCTGTTATTTATGTTGTTATTGAAGATCAGCCTTAGTCCGTGGTGATCAGATAGGATGCATGGCATAATTTCAATATTTTTGTACCGGTTGAGTCCTGTTTTGTGACCAATTATATGGTCAATTTGGAGGAGGTACCATGTGGTGCTGAGAAGAAGGTATATCCTTTTGTTTTAGGAAAAAATGTTCTGTATAGATCAATTAAATCCATTTGTTTCATAACTTCTGTTAGTATTCTTTAGTTTCTGTTTCCAGGATCTGTCCATTGGTGAGAGTGGGGTTTTGAAGTCTCCCACTATTATGGTGTGAGGTGCAGTGTGTGCTTTGAGCTTTACTAAAGTTCCTTTAATAAATGTGACTGCCCTTGTATTTGGAGCATAGATATTCAGGATTGAGAATTCATCTTGGTAGATTTTATCTTTGATAAGTATGAAGTGCCCTTCCTTGTCTTTTTTGATAGCTTTGTGTTGGAAGTCAATTTTATTCAATTTAAGAATGGCTACTCCAGCTTGTTTCTTGGGACCATTTGCTTGGAAAATAGTTTTCCATCTTTTACTTTGAGGTAGTGTCTGTTCTTTTCCCTGAGGTGGGTTTCCTGTAAGCAACAAAATGTTGGGTCCTGATTGTGTAGTCAGTCTATTATTCTATGTCTATTTATTGGGGGAATTGAGTACATTGATATTAAGAGAAATTAAAGAAAAGTAATTTTTGCTTCCTGTTATTCTTGTTGTTAAAGTTGGGATTCTGTTCTTGCAGCTGTCTTCTTTTAGGTTGAAGGATTACTTTCTTGCTTTTTCTAGGGTGTAGTTTCTGTTCTTGTGTTGGTGTATTCCCTTTTTGTCCTTTGAAGGCCTGGATTTGTAGAAAGATACTGTGTGAATTTAGTTTTATCATGGAATACTTTGGTTTCTCCATCTATGGTAATTGAGAGTTTTGCTGGGTATAGTAGCCTGGGCTGGCATTTGTGTTCTCTTAGGGTCTGCATAACATCTGTCCAGGATCTTCTGGCTTTCATAGTCTCTGGTGAGAAGTCTGGTGTAATTCCAATAGGCCTGCCTTTATGTTACTTGACCTTTTTCCCTTACTGCTTTTAATATTCTATCTTTATTTAGTGCATTTGTTGTTCTGATTATTATGTGTTGGGAGGAATTTCTTTTCTGGTCCAGTCTATTTGGAGTTCGATAGGCTTCTTGTATGTTCATGGGCATCTCTTTCTTTAGGTTTGGGAAGTTTTCTTCTATTATTTTGTTGAAGATATTTGCTAGCCCTTTAAGTTGAGAATCTTCATTCTCATCTACTCCTATTATCCGTAGGTTTGGTCTTCTCATTGTGTCCTGGATTTCCTGGATGTTTTGAGTTAGGATCTTTTGCATTTTGCATTTTCTTTGATTGTTGTGCTGATGTTCTCTATGGTATCTTCTGCACCTGAGATTCTTGCTTCCATCTCTTGTATTCTGTTGCTGATGCTAGCATCTATGGTTTCAGATTTCTTTCCTGGGGTTTCTATCTCCAGCATTGTCTCACTTTGGTTTTCTTTATTGTGTTTACTTTCCTTTTTATGTCTTGTATGGTTTTGTTCAATTCCATCACCAGTTTGGTTGTGTTTCCTGTTTTTCTTTAAGGACTCCTACCTCTTTAGCAGTGTTTTCCTGTATTTCTTTAAGTGGGTTATTAAAGTCTTTCTTGATGTCCTCTACCATAATCAAGAGATATGATTTTAAATCAGAGTCTTGCATTTTGGGTGTGTTGGGGTATCCAGGACTGGCTGAGGTGGGAGTGCTGGGTTCTGATGATGGTGAGTGGTCTTGGTTTCTGTTAGGAAGATTCTTATGTTTGCCTTTCGCCATCTGGTAATCTCTGGAGTTAGTTGTTATAGTTGTCTCTGGTTGGAGCTTGTTACTCCTGTGATTCTGTTAGCCTCTATCAGCGGACGTGGGAGTGTAGCTCTCTCCTGAGTTTCAGTGATCAGAGTACTCTCTGCAGGCAAGCTTTCTTCTTGCAGGGAAGGTGCACAGATATCTGGTGTTGGGATCTGCCTACTGACTGAAGATGAAATCTCGAAACAGGGCCTGTCCCAGAAGATGTGTTGCTCTGCCTGTCCCAGAAGCTGTGTAGCTTCTGTAGTCCGCACACTCACCTGTGCAGACTAGTCACTGAGGGATCTGGGACCCAAGATCTATTTTGTTGATTTGCACACTTTAGTCACTACTCTGTAAAGTTGAATTTCTTAATTTAAAGTAAATTTTAACTCATTTTCTAGTTGGAATTTTATTCAAATGTGACACAATCAGATTGCTCTGTTCATCTCGCACCTCGTATTATTTTGTCTCTGATGGCATCGGGGCCTGAGCTGTCATTTGGTTACTTAAGTGAATGTTGATGACGTGCATATCTGGCCCCAGAGGGCAGGAGTGGTCACAGAATCGGGGAACCTGCCCTCATGGAGTTGAGTTTTGTTGAGGAAAAGGAGCAATAAGGATATCAGTGTACAGAGCATTTTACATGGTGTGATGGTTTGTATATCCTTGGACCAGGGAGTGGCACCATCTGGGGGTGTGGCCTTGTTGGAATAGGTGTGACCTGGTTGGAATGGGTGTGTCACTGTGGGTGTGGGTATAAGATCCTCACCCTAGTTGCCTGGAAGTCAGTCTTTCACTAGCAGCCTTTGGATGAAGACATAGAACTCTCAGCTCCTCCTGTGCCATGCCTGCCTGGATATTGCCATGCTCCCACCTTGATGATAATGGACTGAACCTCTGAACCTGTAAGCCAGCTCCAATTAAATGTTGTTGTTTTTTTTTATAAGACTTGCATTGGTCATGGTATCTGTTCACAGCAGTAAAACCCTAACTAAGACACATGGTAATGATTGCTATTAAGAGAGACAAATGTGTTGGAGTGATGAGTACTAGTGATGTGTCAGGTGATGACTTTAAAGCTGAACTTCCAAAGAATGAGAGAAAGCCAGGCATAAACACCATTAGGTAGATTCTAGGCTGAGGCAAACTATGGGCAATGAGCTTGTTCTGAAAGTGCTTGGTATAGTTAAGGCACTTAAATGAAATCTATGTAAGAAACATACAAGGTAGAGTGGGGAAGCATATCATATGGCATTAGAGGGGTGGGCATGGACTAGATAGTGCAGCACCCCGAAGACTAATGTGCAAGTTGTCACTTTTACTTGAATATAAGGGAAGTTACTGAGGGATGCCAGGAGGGGGAGCGACATTGAGGTACTTTATATTTTCAGAAAACTACTCTAGGTGCATAAAAAGGATAGTTTAGGGCCAACACAGTATGGTGATCAGGGATAACTACAGAAACACTGACTAGGAGCCATGAAGACTCAGACTAAGGCAACAGAAGTTGCAATGGAGAAAAGTAGATAGATTTGAGAAACTTTAGAAACAATTCACAGAACTCATTGGTAGACTGAATGTCAGACTGGAGGGAAAGGAAGGAATGAAGAACCACAACATCCCAGCTTTCTGATTGGAGCACTTTTATACAGGAAGTCCAATGGGAGGTCAGAGGGGTCGTTGTTGTTGTTTTCTCTAATGCTATTGTATGGGGAGTTAGGAATTCAGTTGGGTCATGTAAAATCTGAGATGCCCAGGAGACTTTCAGTAGAGAGTTAATCTTCTAGAATTTGAAAAAAGAGGTGATAAGTATAAGCTTGGAAGATGCCATATAAAGCTATAGGAATGGGTTAAAGCACATAGAAAAACATACATGGAAATAAAAGAAGAAGACTACAGAGTCTCAAGAAATATCAGTGTGTAAATAAGTTTCAGTCAAGAAGTGAGAAAAGAGAACTATCAAAAATTCAAGAGAAGACATGAAAACCCTCTCTATTAAAAACTATAAAGTATTACTTGAATAAGTTAAGGAATACATCATATTCATGGGCTGTAATTCTTTTTTCTTTTCTTAAAGTAGTAATTTCTTCTCTATAAAACAAATTCTAATTCCTCTCAAGTTGATCTATGAATTCAATCAAATCTCTATCCCATCAATGGGAGTGGTGTAAAGTGCAAATGAAGATGCAAAAGTCCAGGAATATTCAGAACAGGCCCAGAACAATGAAATAGAAAATTCTGTATGACTAGATATCAAGACATGTCATACAGCTGTAATAATTAAGACTTTGTAACATTGGAACAAGAGAACTTTGAAAGTCCTGAGAGCAGATAGTTGAGGCTATTCTGTTTCTAGGGGACAGCTTGACTTACAGTATATAAAGACAAGATGTGGTTCCTTCCGGTTGGTGCCAGCACCGGGACATCTTGGTCACAAACTCAGCATACAGTCCTATGGTCCTCAGAGGACTCTCTACTCCAGAGACGCCCTAGCAAACCCAGGATCTTAGGATCACTGGTGAGTAGAACACAACATCTGTACCAACACCACCAGGAGTGCCTGGGGCCAGCAGAAGCAGGGACACAGAAACCCTGCCTGACTCTGGGTCTGGTTCCTTCCAGCTGGCGCTGGTCTACCTTGGTTTCAAACTCAGTGGACAGCCCCATGTCCTCCAGAGGAGATACCACATCCAGGTGCTCTAACACTCCAAGGATCTTAGGATCCCAGGAACTTAGTCACACCAGGATCTCAGGGTCTCAGAAGAAGCTTGAATGCCAAGAACTCCACACCCAGAAACTCAGAATCACAGGATCCTGGAATCACAGGATCACAGAGAAAGCTGGGCTCTGAGGAGTTCTTACTCAACTGGGATTACAGGAAGGACAGGCTCCAATCACATATTGAGGGCAGGCAACACTTGAGATAATCAGGTGGCAGGAGGCAAGCTTGAGAATAGAAGCAACAGAACCAAGGTTACTTGGCATCATCAGAACTCAACTCTCCCACCAAAGCAAATCCTGGATACACCATCACACCAGAAAAGCAAGATATAGGTCTAAAGTCACTTTTTATGATGATGATGGAGGACTTTAAGAAGGACATAAATAGCTCCCTTAAAGAAATACAGGAGGATACATGAAAACAGGTAGAAGCCCTTAAAGAGGAAACACAAAAATCCTTTAATGAATTAAAGGAAAACACACCCAAACAGGTGAAAGAATTGAACAAAAACAATCCAGGATCTAAAAATGGAAGTTTTATCCTAAAACATTTTATCCTAAAACAAAAGGGTATACCGTTTTCTCAGCACCCTATGCTACCTTCTCCAAAATTGACCATACCATCGGACACAAAACAGGCCTCAACAGATGTAAGAAGATTGAAATAATCCCATGCATCCTATCAGATCACCATGGACTAAGGCTGATCTTCAATAACAACATAAATAATAGAAAGCCCAGATACACGTGGAAGCTGAACAACACTCTACTCAATGATAACTTTGTCAAGGAAGAAAGAAAGAAAGAAATTAAAGACTTTTTAGAGGTTAATGAAAATGAAGCCACAACATACCCAAACTTATGGGACACAATGAAAGCATTTCTAAGAGGAAAACTCATAGCTCTGAGTGCCTCCAAAAAGAAACTAGAGAGAGCACACACTAGCATCTTGACAGCACACCTAAAAGCTCTAAAACAAAAGGAAGCAAATTCACCCAAGAGGAGTAGACAGCAGGAAATAATCGAGGAGTAGACAGCAGGAAATAATCAAACTCAGGGCTGAAATCAACCAAGTGGAAACAAAAAGAACTATACAAAGAATCAACCAAACCAGGAACTGGTTCTTTGAAAAAATCAAGAAGATAGATATACCCTTAGCCAGACTAACTAGAGGGCATGGAGACACTATCCTAATTAACAAAATCAGAAATGAAAAGGGAAACATAACAACAGAAACAGGAAATTCAATAAATCATCAGACACCAACTACAAAAGTCTTTACTTAACAAAACTGAAAACCCTGGATGAAATGGCAATTTTCTAGACAGATACCAGAAACCAAAGTTAAATCAGGATCAGATTAACTATCTAAACAGTCCTGTATCCCCTAAAGAAATATAAACAGTCATCAATTTTCTCCCAAACAAACAAACAAACAAACAAACAAAAAAGCCCAGGACCAGATGGGTTTAGTGCGGAGTTCTATCAGACCTTCAAAGAAGACTTAATTCCAATACTCCTCTAACTATTCCACAAAATAGAAACAAAAGGTACCTAACCCAATTCATTTTGTGAAGCCACAATTACTCTGATACCTAACCCACACAAAGACTCAACAAAGAAAGAGTACTTCATACCAATTTCTCTTATGAATATCAATGCAAAAATACTCAATAAAATTTTTGCAAACCGTATACAAGAACACATCAAAACAATCATTCATCATGATAAAGTAGGCTTCATCCCAGGGATGCAGGGATGGTTCAATATATGGAAATCCATCAACTTAATCCACTATATAAACAAACTCAAATACAAAAACCACATAATCATCTCATTAGATGCTGAGAAAACATTTTACAAAATCCAACATCCATCCATGATAAAAGTTTTGGAAAGATCATTAATTCAAGGCCCATACCTAAACATAATAAAAGCAGTCTACAGCAAACCAGTGGCCAATTTAGTAGCCATCAAACTAAATGGAGAGAAGCTTGAAGCAATCCCACTAAAACCAGGGAGTAGACAAGGCTGCCTACTCTCTCCCTACCTAGTCAATATAATACTTGAAGTCCTATCCAGAGCAGTTAGACAACAAAGGAAGATCAAAGGGACACAAATTGGAAAAGTCCTAGTCTAAATATCACTATTTGCAGATGATATGATAGTATATATAAGTGACCCCAAAAATTCCACCAGAGAACTCCTAAACCTCATAAACAACTTCAGTGAAGTAGCTGGATATAAAATTAACTCCTACAAATCAGTGGCCTTTCTCTATACTATGGATAAACAGGCTGAGAAAGAAATTAGGGAAACAACCCCCTTCAAAATAGCCACAAATAATATAAAATACCTTATTGTGACTCTAACTAAAGAAGTGAAAGATCTGTATGATAAGAACTTCAAGTTTCTGAAGAAAGAAATTAAAGAAGATCTCAGAAGATGGAAAGATCTCCCATGCTCATGGATTGGCAGGATTAATATAGTAATAATGGATATCTTGCCAAAAGCAATCTACAGATTCAATGCAATCCCCATTAAAATTTCAACTCAATTTTTCAGAGTTAGAAAGGGCTATTTGCAAATTCATCTGGAATAACAAAAAACCCAGGATAGCAAAAAACTATTCTCAACAATAAAAGAACCTCTGGTGGAATCACCATGCCTGATCTCAAGCTGTACTACAGAGCAATTGTGATAAAAACTGCATGGTACTGGTACAATGACAGACAGGTAGATCATTGGAATAGAATTGAAGACCCATAATTGAATCCACACAGCTATGGTCACTCGATTTTTGACAAGGGAGCTAAAACCATCCAGTGGAAAAAAGACAGCATTTTCAACAAATGGTGCTGGCTCAACTGGCAGTTAGCATGTAGAAGAATGTGAATTGATCCATTCTCATTTCCTGTACAAAGCTCAAGTCTAAGTGAATCAAGGAACTCCACATAAAACCAGAGACACTGAAACTTATAGAGGAGAAAGTAGGGAAGAGCCTTGAAGATATGGGTGTTAGGAGCGGGTGTGGCGGCAGTCCCAAAGGCGCCAGGGACTGCAGCTAAGTCATATGACTTGCACCTGACTTCCTCATATAAGACACAAACATCTTGAGTGCTGCACATGTGTACCAGGATACAGGTGAATCCAATTTGGTGGAGATTTGCCCCTGCTGCCCTGATTAGCTGAAGCTGCGTGCCTGGTGAGGCGGCATGGCCTGCGGTGCGTGGATGAGAGAGAGTATAAAAGGAGTGAGAGGCCCAGGGTTCGGGGGAGATATAAACAAGGGAGATATAAACAAGGGAGATATAAACAGGGGAGATATAAAAACAAGGGAGATATAAACAAGGGAGATATAAACAAGGGAGATATAAACAAGGGAAATATAGAGAAAGAAGAAACAGGACTGAATAAACGTGTGCAGAAGGATCCTGTAGCAGCGTCGTTCTTCCTGGCCAGTTGAGCGCGCGCAACATATGGGCACAGGAGAAAAATTCCTGAACAGAACACCAATGGCTTGTGCTACAAGATCGAGAATTGACAAATGGGACCTCAGAAAATTGCAAATCATCCGTAAGGCAAAGGCCACTGTCAATAAGACAAAAAGGCCACCAACAGATTGGGAAAAGATTTTTACCAATCCTAAATCTGATATGGGGCTAATATCCAATATGTATAAAGAACTCAAGAAGTTGGACTCCAGAAAACCAAATAACCGTATTAAAAAATGGGGTTGAAAGCTAAACAAAGAATTCTCATCTGAGGAATACCGAATGATTGAGAAGCACCTAAAAAATGTTCAACATCCTTAATCATCAGGGAAATGCAAATCAAAACAACCCTGAGATTCCACCTCACACCAGCCAGAATGGCTAAGATCAAAAACTCAGGTGACAGCAGATGCTGGTAAGGATGTGGAGAAAGAGGAACACTCCTCCATTGCTGGTGGGATTGCAAGCTTGTACAACTACTCTGGAAGTCAGTCTGAAGGTTCCTCAAAAAATTGGACATTGTACTACCAGAAGATCCAGCAATACCATTCCTGGGCATATACCCAGAAGATGCTCCAACTTGTAATAAGGACACATGTGTCACTATGTTTATAGCACCCTATATAATAGCCAGAAGCTGAAAGAACCCAGATGTCCCTCAACAGAGGAATGAGTAAAAAAAGTATGGTACCTTTACACAATGGAGTAATACTAAGGTATTAAAAACAATGAATTTATGAAATTCACAGACAAATGGATGGATCTAGAGCATATTATCCTAAGTGTGGTAACCCAATCACAAAAGAACACACATGATATGCACTCACTGATATGTGGATAGTAGCCCAGAAGCTCAGAATACCCAAGATACAATTTGCAAAACACATGAAACTCAGGAAGAAGGAAAACCAAAATATGGATGCTTTGATCCTTCTTAGAAGAGGGAACAAATTATCCATGGAAGGAGTTTCAGAGACAAAGTTCAGAGCAGAGACTGAAGGATCGACCATCCAGAGACTGCCCTACCTGGGGATCCATCCCATAAACAACCACCAAACCCAGACACTATTGTGAATGCCAACAAGAGCTTCCTGACAGGAGACTAATAATGCTGTCTCCTGAGAGGCTCTGCCAGTGCATGACAAATACAGAAGTGGATGCTCACAGCTATATATTGGACGAGGCACAGAGTCCCCAGTGAAGGAACTAGAGAATGTACCCAAGGAGCTGTAGGTGTTTGAAGCCCCATAGAAGAAATAACAATATGAACTAACCAGTAACCCCTGAGCTCCTTGGGAATAAACCACCAATCAAAGAAAACACATGGTGGGACTCCTGGCTCTAACTGCATATGTAGCAGAGAATGGCCTAGTTGGTCATCAATTTTAAATGTCAATTGTTTGCATTTGGGTGGAGAGGCCCTTGGTTCTGTGAAGATTCTATGCCCCAGTATAGGGGAATGCCAGGGCCAGGAATCAGGAGTGGGTGTGTTGGGGAGCGGGGGAGGGAGGGAGGGAATAGGGGATTTCTGGAGAGGAAACTAGGAAAGGAGACAATATTTGAAATGTAAATAAAGAAAATATCTAATAAAAAGATGAAGAAGAAGAAAGACAAGATGCTTTCTCTATATGGATAAACAAGTAGTCTAGGCTCTGGGAAAAGTTTGAGGCCGAGATATTTGATAATAGGAGATGTGCATTTGTAGCTGGTGCAATCACTAAGCCAGGCATCTGTTGCATGACTCCTTTTTATAAGGAGTAGGTGTGAGTTATCTTAGTGTGATTCCATGCCTAACATCAGTGTGGTGGTTAGTGGTGCCTCGGTAGGAGACTGCTCTTAGTCCTATTGGGGACAAATAAAAGATAACATTTATTGTTTAAATTTTCTGAAAGCTGTAGCTAATGGAAGGTATGAGAGTTTTGCAAAATCGTTACTGGAAATCAAAAGTCAAAACCTAACATTTTCTAATAGTGTGACTGTAACACACACACACACACCATACCCCACACACACATACACACCACACACATAGACACACCACCCACCCACACACACACACACACACACACACGCACACACACCACACAATCACCTCCCCCCTTACACCAGCCAACTCTAAATGTATTACTAATGAACTAGCATAATGAGTAGTCTGATTAGAATGTAACTGTTTTATGATTACTCACCATCTCATATATCATAACAACTTCTGACTAAACAATAAAGTGAAAAGACTATATTCACAACTAACAAAAAATTGAAATTACAAAGAGTGTATGGGAACATTATGATAAAAACCTACATGTTTATTGAGAGATTCAAATAATTGAATAGTTGGGTTCACATATTAAGTTTCAGAAAAAATTTAAATGTCAATTGTTTGCATTTGAATTTATGGTTTTAATGTGATCCCAATAAAACCCCAGAGGACTTTTCCTAGTATGAGTAAAGTTTAAGTAAAATGCATCTGTGAACCAAGCAAAGGTGGAGAAAATGTCCGGAAAAGTTGTTTAAAATCAGAACATTCAAAGTCAACATTCCCTAGTAACTTCACTTGTAGCAATGTGTTAAAATAAACTTAAGTAGTTTGAAACTGGAATAAAAACTTGTTTACAAGATGATCAGTATTCAATGTGGACAAATTAGGTTCATTAAAACATCCCCTCCACAGTATTGAGATGGTGGCATTGGGCCTTGCATAAGCTAGACTTCTAGACAGTTGTTAAGATATCATGTTTATGAAGCATTTTCAATAATATAGTATATCAATAACAATGATCAACTCCACATGTAAAGAGAAGTCATAAACACATTTTGCGTTACTCCATTCTAAATTTTCTCTGGTGCCGTAACATTTCTAATTGATCTTTTGTTTTCTATATTTTATGTAATTCTAAGTTTATAAAATAGAAATGTGTTTCATAATGATAAAAGATTAAAATGGGATCTGTCTATATGAGGAGACATTAATGTCCTTTATTCCCGGGACATCCTTCCCAGTGCTGTGGTGTTATGAAGCAGACACCTGCCAAGCGTGGTCAACAGGAACTGATTGGCTGGCTTATGACCTGTCCAGTGAGGTCACTTGTGTAAGAAATAGCTGGTTCTCACCGAAGGACCTGTCTTTCCCTTTAGGGGTCAGTGAGAAGGAACTGTTGACATGAATACTGCAAATCCCCATGTCAGCATGTCCACCCTTCAGTAGACCAGCTTCAGCGTTTGTATTTTTAATAAGATCTTATCTCCCTCATAGGCTCCCGGATCATTTAGAGACCGCCTTATAGTGTTTATGACAGCAGGGGCGGTTGCCATGGAAAGAACTGAGCTTTCCCCAATCCCATAACAAATATGGGTTCAAAGCAGTTGAACTGGCTGAACTCAGGGCCTCTGTGAACCCTGGGAGTTCCAAGTTTCCAATTTTCTTGAATTGCTGGAAATTTGTTTGTTTATTGTTAGCAACACAAAAACTTGGTTTTGTTTCATTTTTTCTTTCAGAGTTTTTTTCAGAAAGGCTGTTGCTTTTAAAAGCTAAGAATTGTGTTTATAGACCATGCTATGCTATTACAGTGGATTTAGGTGATTTTTAAAAGCAGACACATGATTTTTAAAACTATATGTATATTTACATTTTTATATAACATTTTATAATGTTTTTATAATTAAAAAAATTATGTACACATCCACATATACATGTAAAATAAAAATAGGACAATTTGAAAATTTCTTTCCCCAAATGTGTGGTCCGGAACACTGGTAATGGAAAATGGGTTTAATTTTGATAGTCTCATGCAAGTGGGAAGGACAGTACACAGAGTGCACACACGATTTATTATTGGGATTTGAACACCACTGATAGTCGGTGGCACTGACAATGCTTAAGTGGGGATAATGTATAAACTGAAGCTGTTGTGGTCACCATGGGGTTAAGGGTGAACCTAATTGGAAGAAATGAAGTATGGGTATTATGGGCTGAAATTGTGTTATCCAAAGAACCGTATGTCCAAGTCTCAACTCCTACCATCATTGAATGTGACCTTACTTGGAAATAAAACTTGTTGCAGATAGAGTAAATTGAAATGAGTTTATAGTGGAGTGAACTGGGCCCTGCCTTAGCCACTTTTCTACTGCTGTGACAAAACACCATGACCAAGGCAACTTACAGAAGTGTATTTGGGCTTATGGTTCTCACCCTTCCTTATGCCCGACTGTTTAACACATTTCCTCATGTTGTGGTGACCCCAACCATAACATTATGTTCATTTCTACTTCATAACTGCAACATTGCAGTTTTGCTCCTGTTTTGAAATATCTGACATGCAGGTTCTCTGACCCCTGTGAAAGGGTTGGTACTCTACACAACTCTATTGGCCACGTCGAGCACCAGTCTAGTCAATACTTTCCCTTCTGTGCTGCGTGCCACATTTATAAAGAGAAAACCCATTTCTCTCACAGAATGAGGACAGACTTCTCGAGAGCAGAGGAGTGGAATGGCTTCTGTTTCCTCCCATTGCTGTTCCCTTGACAGTGACTAGGATGATGCTGTAGGGCAGGACTTCTCAACCTTCTTAAAGCTGCAACCCTTTAATATGATTCCTCATGTTGTGCTGATGCCCACAGAAATTTATTTTTTGTTGCTACTCCATAGCTGCAATATTGCTACTGTTACAGATTGTAATGTAAATACCTGTACTTTTCCAATGGTCTCAGGTGACCCCTGAGAAAGGATTCTTTGACCCTCAAAAGCATCATAACCCAGAAGTTGAGTTAAAGCCCAAAGTAGTAGAGTGAAATTGGAATAGAAGCCAGAAGCTGAAGGCTCACATCTTGAATCATATGAAGCCAAGAGTGCGAACTCTAAATGCCGTGTAAGTTTTGTTTTTGTTTGGTTTGGTTTGGGTTTTCGAGACAGGGTTTAACTGTGTAGCCCTGGCTGTCCTGGAACTCACTCTGTAGACCAGGCTGGTCTCAAACTCAGAAATTCGCCCGCCTCTGCCTCCCAAGTGCTGGGATTAAAGCGTGGGCCACCATGGCCGGCTCCGTGTAAGTTTTTAAACTCTCAAAGCCCACCTCCACTGACACACCTCCTCCAATAAGACCACCCCACCTGAGACTCCTCAAACAGCACCACCTGCTGGGGACCAAGACTTCCCGTGGGGGGGGGGGGGGCATTCTCAGTCAAACTACCACCTCTATGATACTGTCTTAGTTGAAAGAAGAAATTTAAACACACTGGAGATAAAGGCAGAGATCAAAGAAATTCCAAGCCAAGAAAGCATCAACTGCAGGACCAGAGGTAGAGCAGTCCTTACAGCCCTCAGGCAAAACACCCAACCAATATTGTGATGTCAGACTTCCAGCTTCCAGCACCAGAACATGTGAGATAACAACCTCTGTTGCTTGAGCTTACACTATGAAGTCTATAAGCTCTGACAAAGGAGAGACAGAGATGTAAGCCAGACTGTTTGCAGCATCAACACTTACCAGAGGACTCACTCTACAACACCTGAGAAAAGCTGGAAAGGAGAACACCAGGTTCTGATAAAGTTTGGTGAGAAGGGATAAAAATGTTTTAAGGGACCTTAAAAGTCAAAGTCATATATTTATATATGACATATATAAAAGTCACACACACACACACACACACACATCTATATGTATGTATATATATATATATATATATATATATATATAGAGAGAGAGAGAGAGAGAGAGAGAGAGAGAAAGAGAGGTGTGTGTGTGTGTGTGTGTGTGTGTGTGTGTGTGTATGAAGGCCAGCATCTGTGGAGTCCAAAGGCATTGGATCCTTTGGAGTAGGAGTTACTGATCATTGTGAACCTACTGATGTGAGTTCTTGGAATCAAATGGAAGTGGACAGTCTACAACATGTGGCATGAGAAGAAATAAACTTCTGAAAACCAAACTATTATCAAAACTATCAGATTCTATCTCTATACGTGAACCAGCTGAGGATACATGAAAAGAATCTAACTCAAATGAATTAATATGATGGTAGAGTTAAGATAGAAAGGCCAAGTGCAAAGTAGAGGAACCAGGAGAATCAAAAGTCAAAGACAGAAAATTTAAGAGAACGAATGAAAGAAACAACATAGCCCATCAATAATCATTATTAAAAAACAGATGCAACTTATCTGCATATAGCTTTTTTTCTGTAGCTGGAAAGAAGAAACTACCAAGGATCAAATCCATGACGTAAGGTTACAAGATGACTCACTCTGTGGCATATCATAGTGCAACCTTAGAATGCAGGGAATAAAGGTGAAATTTTTAAGTCTTTCAAAAATAGAGGGTAGTTTTCAGAACTGTAGGAACAAGAATGGTAATGAACTTACCATTTCCTGAGCCGGAAGAGGAATGGTGACCAGCAGTGACTTCATGTTCAATAAAGATAATATTTGAACTTAAACATGATACTCAGAGAAACTGTCAATCAAGAATGATGGTTGGATAAATGTATTTTCATACAAGTAAGGTCTCAGGAAAAGTCAACTCTCCTGCATTTTTTCTCAAGATACTCCTGAAGGATGTTATGATGAAATACAGGATTCCAAAGAGAAAGATACAACATTCTGGGGAGAGGAGGTACTGTAATGCAGAGGTGCAGAGGGAGATACCAGGGCAAAAAAATTGCACAGGAGATGAGAGAAGCCAGGGAAAGCAAGGAAACAGAGCATTGTCTGGCTTTCATTGTAGAAGATTATAGCAAAAGTTTTGACAAAGATCTTGGAGAATGTAGGATCATAGAAAATTAAGTAAATAAAAATATGAGGTAAGCAAGTAAAAATTTTATAAGACAGACAATTACATCAAAGAACAGTTCTCGAGGTCACTGTTTCAGAGCCCTCCCATACTTCAGCCCCAACACTCACTGTCATTTGAGATTCCTGTTGTTGGTACTGCACTCAGCTGTCACCACAGGTGCTTTGTACTGCACAGGTGACAGTTATGCAGAAGCCCTCATGGACCCAGGTGTCACTGATCCAGTAAGTGACAGTGGAGTACTTAGCTGTAAGCAGGGTGTCTATGTCACCCCACTGCAAGGCTCAGGGGATATCACAGAGCAGGGATGGAGGAATGTGAGTGCCAGAGGATGCAGAAGTGTGCAGGGAAGATGTCTGCACGTGAATGACCTGTTGCACTTTAAACTCTGCAACTGTGACTCTGCACAAGCTGTCTGCAAGATCAGGCTCTTGAACCTCTCACCATGAATGCTTCCCTGAGTCTTCTGTCAGGTGAGGGTTGCTGGGGCAGGGGTGTCATTTTATTCAGTGGTGTAGCCACCAGTAAGTCACCTTTCACACTCAATATGGAACTTCTAAACTCAGTAAGTTACACTCAAGAAGAAGGTCTGATATTTGGACAGGGAACAGCTCCAGGGAAGAGGGAGGGAGCTGAGACTCTGGAGCTGGGGGTGAAAATGACTGAAATGTATTACACACAGGTGTGAAACCATCAAACCATGATAAAAAAGAAACCACTTCTTTGCTGGACAATTAAGTAAAAATGTTTTCAGGGTGTTAATAATGAAACCATTGATTATTAAATTAACCAGAAGTTGGGAGGATGAGAAAGGAGAAGAGAAGTGTGAAAAGGAGTTAAACAGGAGTAAAGACAATATTTAGATAGATTGATCGATCCACAAGCATAATGTATATTACTTAGACATACAAAGGTGATGTCAGCATAGGTAGCTGAAAACACTGGAAACCTCTGCCCTCTGCATGCGAGAGTAGGGGTGTCTACACAATGAGGGAGAACAGAATGGTTATGACTTTTTGCTAAAAAAATTTTTTTGAAAAATTTGATTGTTAAAAAATGAATGATAGTTGTATTGTAATTAAAAAAAAAAGAAAACAAAATTATCCCTAACAGGCCAACTCTCCCTCTCAGCAGTCACCAGTTGCCCATCGTAGTTCTCTGTCCAGGAGTGTGACCTGCAGGGTTTTCACTCTCCGGAGTCACAGGAGTATGACCTGTGGGGTTTTCACCCTTCGGAAATCTTTATTGTTATTGTTCAAATCTTGTTTATGCAGCAATTTCTATGAGAAACCGTTTCCCATAAGATTTCCTGGTATTCTGGATCTTACAGTCTTTCCACCCCCTCTTCCGAGATGTTTGCTGAGCCATGGACATAGGACTTGTGCTGTAGAGGTAACCCATGGGGATGAGCGCCCATGATGTCTGTATACTGTCTAGTTGTGCTTTACTGTGAAAGTTTCCGTGCACTGTGAAGAGAAACTTGTTTAATGAGTGTTTATGGCTACATTTGTCCATGTGTAGGAGATTAAGAATCTAGTTAGGAATTAGTTGATCTAGCACAGGGGCAGTTTTCTTCTAAGAGCCATGATCTCATCGGCCCCTGGAAGTAGCTTCCTGGTTAGTTGTCCAAAGTAGTCATTCCTGAAATCATATGTACACAAACAACAAAAACAGACTCAGCAGGGTTTTAATATATGTGTGCACATATATGTATGTACACACACACACACACACACACACACACACACACACATTATTAAGAATCCAGGATGAAGGGGTCCTGGAAGGAGTTTGAGGGAGGGGAATTTGGAGAGGCTGGAAAGAGGAAAGGAAGAGGGAAAAGTGATGTAACTATGTTTTAATTAAAATCTATGAAAATTACATTTTGGAGAAAAGTCTAGCAACAATACAGGGACCTCTGGTAGAATGTAAATTGCTCTCAGCCCTGAGCACTTACCCTCTTCTTCCTGAAGACTTTCATTGCCCAGTGTCTGATTTTTGTGTTTGCGTTCACTTGTGAGCTGAACATTAATGCCTATATGCTGTCACACTTAAATACTGGATAATTTCAGGCAGCAAGAGGAGGAAGACACCAGTAAAAACCTGTGGTTATCATCATTTCTATGGAAAGTGAATGATTGTTTAATTTGTAAGCACTGTTATACATTATAAATTTTTGTTGTTATGGTTACAATGAGGGTTTTATGCAAAAGAGCTTTAAAATTAAGTTTGCCCAATCTCTAGATGGTAATATAAAAATCTTCCCTGGAACATCACAATGACTAAGCTTGTGAAGTCGGAGCTTGGACTGTGATTGGCTGTGTGTTGTAGTCGGTGACTGGGTGATCACACTGGTTCATTTGCCTTCTGGACTGCATCTGTCAAGTCTCTCATTGACCACTCTTCAGTCTCCACCTGCGAGATTAGAGGTGAAAAAGCTGTACATAGCAGACAGTCTCTTTGCACTTGCTAATGCTGTGTGTGTGTGTGTGTGGGGGTGCTGCCCAGGATTTGATCTCTTAAATCTAATCAACAGGTAGTAATTATGTGGTTTTAATGGAGTGTAGCATGAAGTATTAATTCATATACACATTGTGGAACTACCCCAACAAGCTACCTGGCATATCCATCACCTCACATATTTATCATAACTTTGTAGGGAGACCATTTGAAGCCCTCTTTCATCATATTGAAATATATCATTTTATATATAGTTATTAATATATAGCTTTAACTAGTCACCACCCAATGCAGCAGAACAGAGTCTATTGCTTCTGTCTTAACGGAAACTTTGTAACCCTGACAAGGTTTCCCTTTCTCCTCCCTCCTTACCCCCCACCTTCTGGTGATCACCCTTCTACTGCCCTTCTATGAATTCCAGATCTCTGCTTAAGAACTGTGAGGCTGTATCTGTTTGATTCAGTCAGAAATTGATTACTTGTGACTGTCTGGATCAGGAAGGAGGAAAGTGCCCATTGCTATACAACGTATTTGTCAGCCCAGAATTCGATGATCTGAAGGATTTATCTCAGGCTAACCCGTCTCATCCCAGCTCACGGTTATTTTCTACTTCAGCCTACTCAGTAAAACCCTCCATGCTTTCTCCTTTCTCCATAGTACATATATTAGATTATGGATATTTTTAAAGTAAAATTTATATAGTGCACTTAAAGAAAGAAAATCCTGTTAAATAGCATTTTATGAAGCCAATCAATTTGTTTTATGGAGTATTATACAAGGTACCCTTGAAATACATTTCTAAATGTTTTCTCCATCAAATTTAGTATAAGTAATGAATCCTTTCTCTTGGATATACAACCACAGTTATTTGAATAATTCAAGGACTAATACGAGGGGAAAATTGGAGTGCATCGCTCAGTGGGTGGATTTCTCTGACCTTAGATAAGCTGTTGACTGTAACTACCATGAATGGGATTTCCTGATAGTTTTTGGAATACAGAGTTCTATTAAAATTCATTTTATTTCTTTTCTTTTTGGAAAAAATTTTATGACATTCTGTGATACTTGAAATCAAAATCATTTTAAGTCATCCAGGGAGAAAACCAATTTTCAGATGAAGTTAGATTGTTTTTATTATGTTTGATTTCTCCAAGGCCTTGTTTGAATGTGACCATGGCTTCCTTCACATCAGCCATCTCCAGGAGCTTGGGGTCAGGAACTCTAGAACTCTGGGCAGTTTCTGTCAGGTATATGTCTGTTTTGCCACTAGTGTCGGTTGAGTTTGTAGGGTCGATTAATAAACTATAAAGATGATGGACCTGGAGGGCATCAACCTGAGTGAGGTAACCCAATCACAAAAGAACTCGCACAATATGTACTCACTGATAAGTGGATATTAGCCAAGAAACTTAGAATACCCAAGATATAAGATACAATTTTTCTAAACGCATGAAACTCAAGAAGAACGAAGACCAAAGTGTGGACACTTTGCTCCTTCTTAGAATTGGGAACAAAACACCCATGGAAGGAGTTACAGAGACAAAGTTTGGAGCTGAGATGAAAGGATGGAGCATCTAGAGACTGCCATATCTGGGGATCCATCCCATAATCAGCTTCCAAACGCTGACACCATTGCATACACTAGCAAGATTTTGCTGAAAGGACCCAGATAGAGCTGTCTCTTGTGAGACTATGCCGGGGCCTAGCAAACACAGAAGTGGATGCTCACAGTCAGCTATTGGATGGAACACAGGGCTCCCAATGGAGGAGCTAGAGAAAGTACCCAAGGAGCTAAAGGGATCTGCAATCCTATAGGTGGAACAACAATATGAACTAACCAGTACCCCCCAGAGCTCGTGTCTCTAGCTGCATATGAATCAGAAGATGGCCTAGTCAGCCATCAGTGGAAAGAGAGGCCCATTGGTCGTGCAAACTTTATATGCCTCAGTACAGGGGAACGCCAGGGCCAAGAAGTCGGAGTGGGTGGGTGGGGGAGTGGGTGGGGGAGTGTGTGGGGGACTTTTGGGATAGCATTGGAAATATAAATGAAATAAATACCCAATTAAAAAATATAAAGATGAAATAAAGGCCAATATATGATGTGTAACTTTGCTTGTTTTTTATTTCTTAAACATTTTATTTGTTTATATTTTCAATGCTATCCCCCCTCCATGAACTCCCAAGACATGATCCTCCTCCCCTTTGTCTCTACAAGGGTACTCCCTGCCTCAACCCATATAGCTTCTTTTCTAAAACAAATATACCCTTGAAATAAAAGTGTACATTTCTTTAATTTCATTATCAAAGTATAAGAGAAAGTATACAGAATTAACTCCCAAACAATAATTCAAATGCCTAAGTATGAGATACAGCGCTTCCATGTGGTTCTTTTGACCATTATGAGCTACTGTCTGTGGGCTCTGGTTTCCTTATCAACGCTGGATCTATGTCTAGCACAAGCCCCTCAGCGATGCAGTGTTGGCTGGAGCTGAATGCCTGCCAATTTGCTCTGCTCTCTCCATGTCAGGTGTTCATGGCATTTGGAAATAGGGCAGGTGTAAGATAGGAAGAACCTAGGTTTACCTGACAAGCACAGAAAAAGTTTACCTGGGAACTAGCTTATTCTAACCATTGTAGCTAGGACTTCATCTTCTCCTGTGCCCGATTCCTATTGGAGGTGATATATTTTCCGCCACCTTCAGTGACATTTGAATATTCTCCCTGTGAATGAGCAATTGCTTTGCTCCACTTCTCTCAAGTAAGAAAAGCCACAACACCTCCCAAGCACTTCGTTTCTGTACAGGTGCTTGATGGTGCCTTGCCGATCACTTTAATATGCGAGCCTTGTGCTAGTTTGAGGGCAGGGCAGCATGAGTCTGTTTTGTGGTCAAGGTGATATTCTGGGCATCCAGCTTTGAAGGACAGCAGGGGTAATAAAATTTGGATGTTGGCAGAAGTATCATCATGCGGGGTGATTACAGCAAAGCCCAGGCATCTATGCTGCCAGGGCATCACTGCTTGGCATAAGTGCTATCTTCATACTGGCATAACTGTTATCTTCATATTGTGCTGCTCCTTAGTCAGTTTTAGATATGGTTTGGGTATTTCTGAAACCCTCAAGCTTTTTCCTATGAGCTATATAATATTCCTTCAGTAGACTTTTTGGCTCTTGAGACATGAGAAAGGTTCTCAGTTCCTTGAAACCTTAGCTGACATTATTCTTCCAGAAGAATAAGCTTTCTGCAAGATTCAGAAAGCTGGACTCATCAATGAAAATATTAAGAAAGCCCTGACTTGGCCAGTATGCAAAGCATGATGGGCTGGATTCAGTCTTCAGAATCCAATAAGAGTGGAAAGAGAATGGGCTTCACAAGGTTGCCTCTGACCTCCGACACACGCCATAGTACCCATGTCCATAGATACAACATGCACAGACACTCACAACATTATACTGTTAAAAATTTAAAAAGAAAACCCATGATATAATCCTACTTATGTAGAGTCCAAAAAGTGCAATTCATAGAAGCATAGAGTTGAAAGAAATTTAAGGTGTTTAAATGACACTTATTTGAGTTATCAACAAAGGTGTCTAGCAGAAGAGAAATAGATAAAAAAATTCAGTTTATAGACAATAGAGATTGTCCATAGAGAAAGAATGAAACTGTGCCGTTTGCAAGGAAACAGATGAGACTGGAGATCATACTAAGTGAATTAAGGTAGTGTCAAAAAAAAAAAAAAAAAGAAAAAGAAAAAGAAAAAAAAAGAAAAAGTAATATATTTTCTCTTACCCATGGTCTCTAGACTTTACATGGTTGTGTAATATCATGAATTTATATATAAAAGCCGACATGAATTTGTCTAAGGGAACAAAGTAGGGAGATTGGAGGCTGCTTACCAAAGAGAGGGCAGGGAAGGTGGGGATGCACTGAACATACAGGATGTACCTGTACAAAAACCTGAAAACAAATAAAAACCTTAAAAAGATTTTAGTTACATAAGGGAGATAAATACATTCTAGAGGCCTACTGTATCCCATAGTGACCACAGTTAATAATCTTGTATCATATAAAAATTTGCTGAAAGACAATATATTAGGTTACCATTGTTCACAAATCTTAACAAAGAGATGGATATGTCCATTTATAGTAATGAACATGTAGTTCATTACAATATACAATAATCAGTTTATTGCATAGCAGGTAAAATAAATTGTAAGACAAAAGAAAAATGGAAAACTGTGAATACTGAGAACGAAAAGCAACTGAAGCAAACTAAACACATGCACACATACACGCTCACAAGTGCACACACATGAACATACACTCACACACACATGCACACAAGTACACACACATGAGCATACACTCATACACACATGCATACAAGTGCACACACATGAACATACACTCACACACACATGCAAACAAGTGCACACACATGAACATATACTCACACACTCATATACATGCACACAAGTATACACACACACACTCTCTCTCACACATATACACACACATACATGCACACAAGTGCACATACACACACACACACGTGTGCGCATATATGTAGTATGATAACATGTATGCATGGTGCTTAGAATACTCAAATTCACAGACATTATGGGAGAGCTGTAGTTACTCAGAGATAAGGGAGGAGAGAATAGGGGATTGCTCAGTTGATACAAGATGGTGAAAGAGATCTTAAACTTCTAGAAATGGATAATTATGGTTTTACAATAGTGTGGATGTATTTAAAACCACAGAACTGTACATATAAAAAACATAAGAGGTTAACATTTATGTTACATTACTGTTTATTATTATTGTAGGATGTGGAGAAAGAGGAACATTCCTCCATTGTTGGTGAGATTACAAGCTGGTACAACCACTCTGAAAATCAGTCTGGTGGTTCCTCAGAAAATTGGACATAGTACTACCAGAAGGTCCAGGAATTCCTCCCCTGGGCATATACCCAGAAGATGTTCCAACTTGTAACAAGGACACATACTCCACTATGTTCATAGCAGCCTTATTTATAATAGCCAGAAGCTGGAAAGAACCCAGATGTCCCTCAACAGAGGAATGGATACAAAAAATGTGGTACATTTACACAACGGAGTACTACTCAGCAATTAAAAACAATGAATTTATGAAATTCTTAGGCAAATGGATGGCTCTGGAAGATATCATCTTGAGTGAGGTAACCCAATCACAAAAGAACACACATGATATGCACTCACTGATAAGTGGATATTAGCCCAGAAACTTAGAATATCCAAGATACAATTTGCAAAACACATGAAACTCAAGAAGAAGGAAGACCAAAGTGTGGATACTTTGATCCTTCTTAGAATGGGTAACAAAACACCCATGGAAGGAGTTACAGAGACAAAGTTTGGAGCTGAGACAGAAGGAAGGACCATCCAGAGACTGCCCCACCTGGGGATCCACCCCACATACAACCACCAAGCCCAGACACTATTGCATATGCCAGCAAGATTTTGCTGACAGGACCCTGATATAGCTGTCTCTTGTGAGGCTATGCCAGTGCCTGGCAAACACAGAAGTGGATGTTCACAGTCATCTATTGGATGGAACACAGAGCCCCTAATGAAGGAGCTAGAGAAAGTACCCAAGGAGGTAAAGGGGTCTGCAACCCTGTAGGAGGAACAACGATAGGAACTAACCAGTACCCCCCAGAGCTGTGTCTCTAGCTGCATATGTAGCAGAGAATGGTCTACTCGGCCATCAATGGGAGGAGAGGCCCTTGGTCTTGCAAAGATCATATGCCCCAGTACAGGGGAATGCCAGGGCCAGGAAGCAGGAATGGGTGGGTTGGGGAGCAGGGCGGAGGTATAGGGGGTTCTGGGGATAGTATTTGAAATGTAAATGAAGAAAATAACTAATAAAAAATTTTAAAAAGAAATTCTGTTTGGTTCAAGGTAATATATGGTCCTGTGAATAGGGTTAGAGAACTGACTTCCTAATGACAGAAAGCTGCACCCAAGAGACTACCATGATGTTTGTGTAAGACTGTGGCCCCAGGGATGGGGGTCTGGGCTCCTGCCTAGTGGCAGTGACCCCGTGAACTTTGCTTAACCTGGTCAGACCTTAATTTCTCCATCTATCAAATGGATGGGGTGGTGGAGGGGAATTTCATTTCTGCATGTCCTAAAAGTTGATTTACTTACTCTTCCAACCAAGTGTACCCTCGACTTCAGACATTTAGCCCTCTGCTGATGAATAAACAGATTCTCAGGAAATTAAGGTTGTCTTCCAGAGGAATGGTTTCTTTTAGTAAGTTCTCACAGAGCAAGTGCAAACACCCACAAAGGCAGGCCTTTGAGAACGCAGACTATTTCCTGAACTCATAATCCTCCCCTCTGAGAAACTGTCCACAGTGCAAAAATGTGGTTCCCACCCAGACATAGAAACCCAGTTCTTCAGTGACTGGTAGACTGGAGGGAAGCAAGCCATCCTACTGTGCTTCGGTTCTTATACTCCCAGGTGCCAACCTACACTTTGGTTTTAGAGTTAGTGTACAAAGCTGTATTTTCCACACTTGAAACCAAAAGCCTTTAAGATAATACGTACAGCGTCATCTCTACCTCTGAATCGTGGTCAGTCTCTCAGGGCCCACATTTGGTTCCTTGAACAGCCTGGACTCAGTAGGTACCATTTCTTGGTTCATGGCTATTTATTTATTTATTTATTTATTTATTTTAATTTTTTTAATGATCAGATCACTCAGCTCAGAACTGACATTCAGCCAGCTCTCTATGTAAACAGTTGGCACACTCAGTAGGCCTGCATATAAAGAGGCTTTCAGGGCCAGTCTAAACGCAAACAATCTCTGGGAAGCAATGGCCTAGGACTATCCCACTGTAGAAGGCTGCCTAAGGAAATATGTATTGTTCTTTAAAAGGACACCAGTAGGAAATGTAAACATAGACTGAATAAAGAGCTCAGGGACACTCATTTTCCTAGGAAATAGGTGCTTGAGACTGAGGGACTCTGGCACAGCTGTCTGTCATCGACCCCTTTAAGATTGGTCAGTCTTCCATGACTGGGATTCACTCTTGTGCCCCATAGGAGGTGGCCAGCTATTATCATAGATCATCCACTAGAGGGTGATAATCACATAGGCTTTGGGATGCATGGCTGTCCCAGAGGCACAGTGGTACCTAGGCACATTGCAAAGATTCTAATATCTTGCCTGTGCCTTAAGAAGGACCTCACATGCAGGAGTGGTGGAGGGACACCTATATCTTTCCCCCACACTTATGGTTTGAGCTGTACCTCCTTTTTATACTTAGCTAGGAAACAATTTTATATGCATATATAAATTCTACATGTTTATAACAAGTTCTATATAGTATGCATGTATATATGTGTACTTTCAAGCAGGAAGGTTGCTTCTTCCTTGTTTATATGGTACAGTGGTAGTGCTTGTGAGTTTTACAGTCAGGAGAAAAAAATTTGCTGAGACCTTTCCTTTCCTTGATAGGATTGTAGGTCTTTGAGACAATAAGTTGTTTCAAGCAATAAGTTGTTCCAGAGGGGACCTGGTTTTTTTTTTCTTTTTCACAATTTTAAAATGTGGGGTAAGTATTATAAGACTTACAGCAATATTTATAGAAAAATGGGGAAATATGAAACCTTTAACTGAAGGTTTTTCTTTTCTAGGGAGACTAAGACTGGAAGGACTTCAACATCCAGAAGAAGATGTGTGAGATGAGCTGGAGTCTAAAGTTTGATTGAGACGTTGGTCTGGAATCTTGGTCTCCTGACATGAGAAATATTAACTGTTTAATAAACATTGTGTTGGCTGCCTCAAGCCCAGGCACACATCAGTGGTGTTCAGATGTGGATGTATGTGCCTGTGTGTGTTGTGTGTGTGTGTTCCAGATTGGGACACCCCTCAGCTACATTTATGTTGGCAGTCATTAAGGTAGCCCTTCATTAAGGCAGTTCTCTGAGCCTTTCCCATAACATTTCACACTTTAGGAAGAAATCCTTGGAAATTCATACTTCAATGCACATATACTTGCACCTTGTGTATATTATTTAGAGAATATATTGAGTACTATACCATCGTTTCATGGATTTACAGGGTTAAGCTCCTGGAAACTGCCTCTAAAACTCTTCCTAGTTCCTGTTTCTCAGTCAAACTTATGTACAAAGTAAGTCCTTCATGATTGCAGAATATATATTCCATAGTTGTTATACAATTACAATTGTTAAGAAGATGGTCTATTGTTTGAGTGAGGTGTCTATAACGCATTTCTTTCAGTTTTAACAGAGAAACCAATCAGGTGCCTTTTTCTTCTTCATGAACCTGGTTGACTATCATGTCTCAGGTCTGTTGTTGCTCTTCCCTGCTGTCGGGCTTCACATCTGTAGTACCTGATGTTCATAAAGGAGTAAAGCTTTGAGAGCACAGGGGACCCTGGCTTGCCAGCCTTACACTGCTGGAGTTTTGTAAGAACAAACATACCCAGCACCTTGCATGAAACAGAGAAGTAAAATCTTGCTCATCTATCACTGTTACTAGCTGCATTATTATTAATAATGAAAATAGATATATTAGAATCCTACTGGATGCAGTAAGAGGAGGATAACCATGTGAGTATAGCTCATACTTGACCTTGACAGAGCTGGTCTGTTTCTCCACAACTTCCCTCAAATATGCTATATGCTGGCTCACACTCCCCCCCCCCCACTCCCCTCCGCAATACCCGTAATATACAAAGGAGGGATGTGTTTAGCAACAGAACATTTGCGAGATAACAAAGTAACTACATTTCTGTCTCTGTTGCTGGTGCTAGGAACCCCAGCTTTAACTTTGACATCTGCTAAAATGTGAATACATGATACTTACTCTGCAACGACATATCTTACTTCCCAGTTTAGTTCCTTCCCAGACCTTTATTTTATATCTGTGCCTCACCAATGTTCTTTAAGGAACTTTGTGGAATCGGCCTTAGAATGGAAGTTCACAAAGATGTCAAAAGAACTCATTAAAAAAAAAAAAAAAAAAAAAACCCAAGGGAGAAAACAGAGGAAAGGAAACTCAGAATGCCAGCCAGAGAATTTTCACCCAATCGGGACAGACCCTGGACATTCCTGCTACTCACGCCTGATGGATTGAACATTTGTCACAAGGGCTTGGTACCGTCTAGCACGTAAAGATATGCGGAGTTTTCCTAGCGGGCTCCGGACTCTATTTTATTCTCACTTCCTTTCTTCTGGCTTGACCCGCGATAAGTTATAAACGACTTATCAAACGTCCACATTTAAAGAGTAGACGGCTCCATAAATACCTACTTGGCCTCATTAAAAAGCCCCAGTGATTAAAGAGAATGATTAGTGTGGTGCCAGAGGGGAAAGAAGAAAATCCAACATCTGCCTCCAAACGGGGCCAGATCTCTTCTTAGGGAAGATCGCTGGTGTCAGGGAAGAGGGCTTTGGCCTGTGCTGAAACAGAACATCAGGCTGCCTGCACCCTGGGCCTGTCATCCAGAAAGACTTATGAAAAGTGCACACGTTCTCAGAGACGATTACCCTCTTGCCCTCCACGCCTCCCTCTCCACTCCCTTGTTGCCCCCATTGAAACTTAGAGCATAATTAAAACGGGGAACCTATAACCGGTATGAAATGACCCTCAAATGACTGCTTAATTACAGCGAAAAGAAAGCGGGGTGGTGGGGTGGGGGCTACAAATAACCAGGAACTGTCCCGGCTGTCATTGAAGAGGAGTCTGCCCATGAGTCATGAGTCATGTGAGTTATGAATTAGCCGCCTGCTTCTGCCCTGCTCGGGCTGTCCCTTCCTGTTCCCCCAGGCCAGGCCTGCGTGGGGATCGGGTCGGAACCAGGCGTGGGTTTCTGTTCCCAGGGCTGGGGAGCTCAAGGGGCCAACTCCCCCTCCACTCCCCTGGCCGTCGGTGGGTCGCGGGAAGTCTCCCAGGCTGCAAGGAGACAGGCTGACTGAAGCAGCGCAGCCAGCACGGCTGCAGATAAGTTAATGTACACAGAGAGGATGTAAATTACCACGACCCTCAGCAGCAGGACATTGGCCAGGGCCCTGTCAGTGAGAGGACAAGCGTCGGCAGGCTGCGCTCCCTGACATCCAGCCTGGGATGGAGCCGCCAGGCGGCCTGGCCGGGGAGGACCTCTTGGAGCCAGGCTTGCCTTGAAAACAGCTGCGTGTCCCTGACACCTCCAAACTAATGCATTTTTAATCAGGGGAATTAGCTCTAGGAGACCCGTGTTTTTCCGAGCCCCTCCTCCCCGCCCACTAGTTTATGGACCAGGATACGTCTCTGCGTCCTAACCACGAAGGACAAAGTCCCCGGCCATCCCGCACACTAGACCGAGCCACCTTTTACCATCTTCCTCCCCACCCCCATCTTCCAGCAGGGCCTCCTCCACCCTCGTCTCCATCGCTTTCGCCCCCACCCTTCCCTCTGTTTATACAGTGACATCACAGCCCCTGGCTCTCCAAGGCGCAGAGAAAACAGAGTTCAAAAAGGCAAACAGGAAAACCCGCTGGTCCTGGGCACCGGAGAGGGTCAGTCCACCCCAGGAATGGTGCAAACCAGCACGTGCTGACTGTGACCGGCTAGTTCTCCAGAAAAGGCTGACGCCTGTGAGGGGAAAACCTGTGACAGCCATTCATGGAACTTAATTCTTTTTCTTGTAGTTTTGTAGGAGAGAAACATGGGTAAAATTAATTTTAATTATTTTGCTTAACCTGATATATCCAAAATATCATTTCAACTTGCAATCCATGTGAACAATTATTAGTGCAATATTTCTTTCTTTTCACTGTGTCTTCAAACACAGTACATATTTTAACACTTGCAGAACTAATTTTTCATCAAAAATAATGAATCTGTATTTAGTTCATTCTAAACATTCTAAAATGTTTTCTAAGGGCACAATTCAGTGTTATTAAATTTGAATTAATACGACATAAAATTGAAGTAATATTAAAATAAGTCCTTTGATTGCACATTTCATGTCCTTAATATCTTTTGGCTATAGGTGGCTTCCACGTGGATACCACAGAGGGTCATAGAAACTGTCCAAGTTGCAGCTTTTTTAAAAATTGTGAATTAAGGGCTGCTGTATTTATCTTATGTAGGAATTAGATGGCATATGGTACCATGATTGCTGTAATTTGGAACTTGAATATCCTTCAAAGGGACACGTGTTGAAACCTTAGTCCCCAATTGGTGGCACTTTAGGAAGCATTGGGAAATGAGGTTATTTGGGGGCTGTGCCCTTGCAAAGGATGTTGGTTGTTGTGTGCCCTTTCTCTCCACCTCCCACGATCTAAAGCCCAAGATCATCAGGCCAATGGAGCATGGGCTAGAACTTCACAAACCACGAACCTCAGTAAGCCCTTCTCTCTCAGAATTGTGTAGTTCTGCTCTCTGCTTATAGAAACCAAAAGCTGGCTAACATGTATATTATATTCACCACAGGGGCTGGCATGTTTGCCCAGTAATGAAAGCTACTTTAAGGACTATTTCCATACTTCATTGATTTACTATGTCCATTCTTGACCCACTGAGAGAATCTGTCTTCCTCCAGAGCTTGGGCACACTGGGATCCTTTTGTCTCTTGTTAGTAGACATGATCTTTATGTTCAACGCATCTACAGCTTCCCTCAGTATCTTCCAGGACATGTGCTGGCTACTCTCCATTTTATGAAGAGAACATAGATCTTTTATTTTTTTTATTTTTTTTTTTAGAACTACATATCTAAGTACCCAGTAAAGATCTTTGCTGAAAATTTCCCGAGATATTTTTAATGCATCCCACCTAAACCTGATCTGTTTATTATCAGAAATGTGCCTTTGTTTCTGGGTTCCCACATTGCTGATACTATATTCCTCTCAGTTCTCCTGATCCATCACTATTCCAAGCACAGCAACTAGTCCTACCTGTTCTGCTATCTAAACATGGCCAGGTCCATACAACCTCACTCTCCATGGTTCTCACTCTGCTTCAGGCTGCTGTCCCCTCCCACATTGCAAATGTTTGTTTTTCTTCAACTTTGTTCTCTCTTCTGATCCATTCCCCAATATTCTGCAGGGTCAGTTTTCAAAAGCATGGATCTGATTCTGCAGAAAACTTTTTGGAACATATAAATAACCTTGAATTCTCCAACGGAGCATTTGAGGTCCTCTGTGAATTCCCTCTGCTTCCTTGCTTGCTTTTCCTTCCTTCCTTCCTTCCTTCCTTCCTTCCTTCCTTCCTTCCTTCCTTCCTTCCTCCCTCCCTTCCTCCCTCCCTCCCTCCCTCCCTCCCTCCCTTCTTTCCTTCCCCCTCTCCCTCCCTCCCTCCTTCCCTCCCTCCTTCCTTCCTTCTTTCTTCCTTTTTAATGTTAACAGTTGCCTTCACAGCTCACCCACCCGGTTTGGCTCTCAACATTCCTCTCTGGCCTCTTCTCTTTCTTCCACTCCTCTTGTTCTCTGATGGAGGAGTTCCCATGGCTGACCACATTATATTCATGAGTATCCTACAAGCCATGTCTTTACTCTGAGTAGGTGCCTGTGATGCACAGCTAGACACCCTTCCCCATTTTGCCATTCAGGGCCATACTGTTATATTGGACTATACTGCTTTCTGAACATCCCTGGACTCTGAGCCCCAAATTAGGAAAAGCCAGCATTCCCTGGTAGGTTTGTGCCTGCACAGCATCTAAGGAACCGTTTAGATGCTGAGCACTTAGGTCATCTACTATTGCTTATTGTGTCTGGTTTCAGTCCATTAGATTTTATGCTTCCCTACTTCGTTTCACTTTGATTACAGATGCATCGACACTAGAACTATCTACCTCCTTGTTTTAAAAAAAGACAGTGTTCATGTTGGAGCAATGAGGAAGGTAAAGCTCCCCCTCCTAGAATTCTGGGGGAAGAATGGAATGTGAAAAGTTAACTCAAGGTGGTAAGTGTCTGAGTGCCAGGCAGGAGCAGGGGTAGACATTTTCTAACTGGCCAGGAGCCTAAGGAGACCTACTAGCACTCTGAGCAGGCATCGTTGGTTGGCTCTCTGCCATGCCTCGTGCCCTCATACCACACTGAGTGCTGGTAGTCAGCACCATGCTGACATTAGAGACAGACAGGCAGCTTGAGACTGTAGGCAAAGGCGGTGATGGCTAGGTATTTTCCCAGAGGCCCGAAGAGCTGGATATGAATGTCTGGTTTCTGCCTCTGACACCTCCGGCCTAGGGATGGAGCCCCAGTGATCTCCTTCCATCAAAGGGCTTGATCCCAGGAAAGGCAACTGAAGAGAAACTTCAGCTCTTTGTCTGTTTTCGGGTTAAAGCTATGTGAAACTGTCAAAGCAAATATCATGTTTCTCTGGAAAACCATAAATTCCTTTGGCTTTGACTCCAGGAGGGTTGTTATATGATTGGAGGAAAGATGAGCCTATAGATCACAAGTCATTAGCTGTGTGGTTCTGTATTTAGACCAGGTCTGCAGAACAAGCTACCTTAGTACCAAGCCTACTGCTAGGTTCAAGTGGTCGATGCTCTTTAATGACTGCTCACGATGAAGGCTGAGAATCAACTTGGAGCTTGTTATAAACTTGGCAACTCCTGCATATGTCATCAGATTGAACAGAGGTGTTGATAAGCTTTGTCTAGGGGATTGTAAATAAAAAAATGGAATAGTTATCCACAGTTTTGTACTAGAACGTGCCTGAAAATATTCAGAAGGAACTAGAGCATTCTAAAACACTGTGGTATACATTTGTCGATCCTTGTCAGACTCTTTATAGGTTAAAGTAGCATTAGCATTAAATGCATGGTAGAAAATCACATGGAGAGTTAGATATGACCATGAGTTAATACTCTTTCCTTCTTTGATGGTTGGCAAGCGGGATCCATAGCCCCATTTTTTCAGGGCTATGTCTTTCCCTGCTAACCTTACGGACCTTCTTGTGCTATATTAACAACCTTCCACCCTTTGTGATTGAGTACAGCCTTCTTGGATTACCACATGTTCTTCAGGAACACCGTCTAATGCTGTTCTAGCATGGGAACCTGCCTCTTGGTCATTCATGTAATTTTGGTTATGTGGGTTGTTGATTTTGAAGTAAGAATTTTCAAAAGGATTCCTGAGGGATGCCATCATTGCTCTTAAACTGATAGTTCCAATAAGTATGTAGTGCTCCCATGGCAACTCTTTATTAACATGTATTGTCTGGGAAACACTGACTGCTTGAGTTTTATGTTAAGATACTGTGAAAAATCAACAGAACACAGGTCCATCAGTTTCCCCAAGTCTCTGATTTTAGAGAAAGCCTGCAGCCTTTGTCGGGAGAGTCTTTGCTCCAACAGGGAGCCACAGAAGAAGGAACCCACAAGGAAAGACTCATCAGGAGAACACTGTGAGAGACCTGCCCCCAGAGACCAGAAACGTTTTCTGGGGATGATCCAGAGGAACAGGAGAAGTTGGAAGGCCCCGCTATCCTGACATGTTTGATTTCTATAAAATAGCCTGCTAGTATGTAAAACCAGTCTTGAATAGTTTCTTATTTTTTAAGAAATGTAAATGTTCAGGATTAACTAGAAAAGGTGAAAGAAGGTACCATATGAAGATTCTCATTTCAGCACACTGTAACAGGAGAAAAAGGAGAAAAGAAAAGTTTGTGCATCTAAAGGAAGGCAGCTGCATTGCCACACCATCAGAACATGCTCAGGGTGGCCCACTGATACCAGCGTTCTGGAACAATGGCATAAACATAGCATGCCTGAACTGAAGTTTTTGAAGAACAATTTAAAAATCTGAGCAGCAACTAGCGGTTAAATGTCATCAAGAAGGGGCTGGAGAGATGGCTCAGGAGTTAAGAACACTTGTTCTTGCAGAGGTCCTGGGTTCAGTTCCCAGCACTCACATGACAGCTCACAGGCACCAGTCACTCCACTTCCAGGGCATAGGACTTCTGGCCTCTGTAGGCACCAAGCATGCTCATGGTACATTCCTACAGGCAGCCAAGACACTCATACACCTAAAATAAATACACTTAAAAACTTGACACCAAGGAGCAATCATTAATAGCCAGGTATGATAACTGTATTAAGATTTTGAGGCAGAATGGTTTTATCTTTAGGAGCTGAATGTTGAAAATTTTATAACAAAATGTTATGAATAAATGTGATTTACTTTCAGATATGTAAATACGTGTGTGTGTGTGTGTGTGTGTGTGTGTGTGTTCACAGTCTCCTTATGCTTTGTAGTTGAAAGTAGTACCAATGAAGACCAATCCAGGCAATAAATTTTCCAGAACATAAATGGGAAAATCTTCACATATACATGTGCTCACAGCATATGCTGCAGAGTATTGTGTAATTACAGACGATGGGAAGAAAGCATGTAACATCCACTGAATTTATCTTTTAACTTCTGTGTATTTGAAAGATCTTCATAATATTTCACATAACTTGAAATGCTTCATACAACATTATTTTGAGAAATACATAATGCCTTGTAACAGTTCAGTGGCTACACTGGGATAGATTTATGGATGATTGCTATTTTATTTTTATAACACTTGGATGCATCTTCTGCAGCCAATGTACATTATTTTTATTACTGAAAATTAAAGCCATATTGTGTTGAGCATTTATTATGCTCTCTGCTTTGCATAAATTATCATACCTTATTCTTTGCACAGCCTCAAAAGGCTGCTTTTTGTGCTTGTGTTTGCAGTTGAGGAGCCCGACACTAAGGGACCTTCACATTTACGCACTGATGTGTGACAATAACATTGGGACTTGAGAAAAATTATATAATTCAACAATAATTTTCAAAAGGTTTAGAAAAGTGAAGGGTATTATCTGTACCACTGGAGGTTTACTACAGAGGCATTGCAGAAGCTGAAGCCAGGATTCCAGTCCCAGCTGTTCAGAGAGCTGCTGCTGACCCTCTACTACACTTCAGAGCCCTGCTGTGGGCACTGGGCACCCTCCCTGTCCCTTCTGAACCTGTGTGCTGCCAGTGACAAATTTTCCCACAGTTCACGGGCCCTTCCACTGCTTTGAGGACCCAGTGGAATGTCCAAAAGTTCTGGTTGGCATTTTGAATTTTTTTCCAGTTTTTTATTAGGTATTTACTTCATTTACATTACAAATGCTATCCCGAAAGTCCCCTATACCTTCCACCTCCCTGATCCCCTACCCACCCACTCCCACTTCTTGGCTCTGGTGTTTCCCCTGTACTGGGGCATATAATGATTGCAAGACCAAGGGACCTCTCTTCCCAATGACGGCCGACTAGGCAATCTTCTGCTACATATGCACCTAGAGACACGGGCTCTGAGGGTACTGGTTAGTTCATATTGTTATTCTACCTATAGGGTTGCAGACCCCTTCAGCTCCTTGGGTACTTTCTCTAGCTTCTCCATTGGGGGCCCTGTGTTCCATCCAAAAGCTGACTGTGAGCACCCACTTCTGTGTTTGCCAGGCACTGGCATAGCTTCACATGAGACAGCTATATCAGGGTCCTTTCAGCAAAATCTTGCTGGCATATGCAATAGTGTCTGCATTTGGTGGCTGGTTATGGGATGGATCCCCAGGTAAGGCAGTCTCTGGATGGTCCATCCTTTCATCTCAGCTCCAAAGTTTGTCTCTGTAACTCCTTCCATGGGTGTTTTGTTACCCATTCTAAGAAGGGGCGAAGTGTCAACACCTTGGTCTTCATTCTTCTTGATTTTCTTGTGTTTTGCAAATTCTATCTTGGGTATTCTGAGCTTCTGGGCTAATATCCACTTATCAGTGAGTGCTATATCATGTGTTTTCTTTTGTGATTGGGTTACCTCACTCAGGATGATGCCCTCCAGATCCATCCATTTGCCTAGGAATTTCATAATTCATTCTTTTTAATAGCCGAGTAGTACTCCATTGTGTAAATGTACCACATTTTCTTTATCCATTCCTCTATTGGGGACATCTGGGCTCTTTCCAACTTCTGGTTATTATAAATAAGGCTGCTATGAACATAGTGGAGAATGAGTTTTTATTACGAGTTGGAACATCTTCTGGATATATGCCCAGGAGAGGTATTGCTGGACCCACCGGTAGTACTATGTCCAATTTTCTGAGGAACCACCAGACAGATTTCCAGAGTGACTGTACAAGCTTGCAATCCCACCAACAATGGAAGAGTATTCCTCTTTCTCCACATCCTTGCCAGCATCTGCTGTCACCTGAATTTTTGATCTTAGCCATTCTGACTGGTTTGAGGTGGATTCTCAGGGTTGTTTTGATTTGCATTTCCCTGATGATTAAGGATGTTGAACATTTTTTCAGGTGCTTCTCAGCCATTCGATATTCCTCAGTTGAGAATTCTTTGTTTAGCTCTGAGCCCCATTTTTTAATGGGATTACTTGATTTTCTGGAGTCCATCTTCTTGAGTTCTTTATATATATTGGATATTAGTCCCCTATCTGATTTAGGATTGGTGAAGATCCTTTCCCAATCTCTTGGTGGCCTTTTTGTCTTATTGACAGTGTCTTTTGCCTTACAGAATCTCTGCAATTTTATGAGGTCCCATTTGTCAATTGTCGATCTTACAGCACAAGCCATTGTTGTTCTATTCACGAATTTTTCCTCTGTGCCCATATCTTTGAGACTTTTCCCCACTTTCTCCTTTATAACTTTCAGTGTCTCTGGTTTTATGTGGAGTTCCTTGGTCCACTTAGACTTGACCTTAGTACAAGGAGATAAGAATTGATCAATTTGCATTCTTCTACATGATAACCGCCAGTTGTGCCAGCACCATTTGTTGAAATTGCTGTCTTTTATCCATGCGATGGTTTTAGCTCATTTGTGAAAGATCAAGTGACAATAGGTGTGTGGGTTCATTTCTGGGTCTTCAATTCTATTCCATTGGTCTACCTGTCTGTTGCTATACCAGTAACACGCAGTTTTTGTCACAATTGCTCTGTGGTACAGCTTTAGGTCAGGCATGGTGATTCCCCCAGAGATTCTTTTATCCTTGAGAAGAGTTTTTGCTATCCTAGGATTTTTGTTATTCCAGGTGAATTTGCAAATTGCCCTTTGTAACTCTGTGAAGAATTGAATTGGAATTTTGATGGGGATTGCATTGAACTGTAGATTGCTTTCAGCAAGATAGGCATTTTTTTACTATATTGATCCTGCTAATCCATGGGCATTGGAGATGTTTCCATCTTCTGAGATCTTCTTTGATTTTTTTTCTTCAGAGACTTGAAGTTCTTATCATACAGATCTTTCACTTCCTTAGTTAGAGTCACACAAAGGTATTTTATATTATTTGTGACTATTATGAAGGGTGTTGTTTCCCTAATTTCTTTCTCAGCCTGTTTATCCTTTGTGTAGAGAAAGGCCATTGATTTGTTTGAGTTAATTTTATATCCAGCTACTTCACTGAAGCTGTTTATCAGGCTTAGGAGTTCTCTGATGGAATCTTTAGGGTCACTTATATATACTATCATATCATCTGCAAATAGTGATATTTTGACTTCTTCCTTTCCAATTTGTATCCATTTGGCCTCCTTTTGTTGTCGAATTGCTCTGGCTAGGACTTCAAGTACAATATTGAATAGGTATGGAGAAAGTGGGCAGCCTTGTTGTCTAGTCCCTGATTTTAGTGGGATTGCTTCCAGCTTTTCTCCATTTACTTTGATGTTGGCTACTGGTTTGCTGTAGATTGCTTTTATTATGTTTAGGTATGGGCCTTGAATTCCTGATCTTTCCAAGACTTTTACCATGAATGGGTGTTGGATTTTGTCAATTTCTTTCTCAGCATCTAACGAGATGATCATGTGATTTTTGTCTTTGAGTTTTTTTATATAGTGTATTACGTTGATGGATTTCCATATATTAAGCCATCCCTGCATCCCTGGGATTAAGACTACTTGGTCATGATGGATGATCCTTCTCATGTGTTCTTGGATTTGGTTTGCGAACATTTTATTGAGTATTTTTTGCATTGATATTCATAAGGGAAATTGGTTTGAAGTTCTCTATCTTTGTTGGGTCTTTCTGTGGTTTAGGTATCAGAGTAATTGTGGCTTCATACAATGAATTGGGTAGAGTAGCTTCTGTTTCTATTTTGTGGAATAGTTTAAGAAGAACTGGAATTAGGTCTTTTTTGAAGGTCTGATAGAACTCTGCACAAAACCCATCTGGTACTGGGCTTTTTTTGGTTGGGAGACTATCAATGACTGCTTCTATTTCTGTAGGGGATATAGGACTGTTTAGGTCATTAATCTGATCCTGATTTAACTTTGGTACCTTGTATCTGTCAAGAAATTTGTCCATTTCATCCAGATTTTCCAGTTTAGTTGAGTAAAGCCTTTTGTAGAAGGTGGTGTTTTGGATTTCCTTGGGATCTGTTAGTATATCTCCCTTTTCATTTCTGATTTTGTTAATTAGGATGCTGTCCCTGTGCCCTCTAGTGAGTCTGGTTAAGGGTTTATCTATCTTGTTGATTTTCTCAAAGAACCAGCTCAGGGTTTGGTTGACTCTTTGAATAGTTATTTTTGTTTTCGCTTGGTTGATTTTGCCCCTGAGTTGAATTATTTCCTGCCCTCTACTCCTCTTGGGTGAATTTGCTTCCTTTTGTTCTAGAGATTTTAGGTGTGCTGTCAAGCTGCCAGTGTATGCTCTCTCTAGTTTCTTTTTTGGAGGCACTCAGAACTATGCGTTTTCCTCTCAGGAATGCTTTCATTGTGTCCCATAAGTTTGGATATGTTGTGGCTTCATTTTCATTAACCTCTAAAAAGTCTTTAATTTCTTCCTTTATTTCTTTCTTGATCAAGGTATTGTTGAGGAGAGTTTTGTTCAGTTTCCACGTGAATCTTGGCTTTGTATTATTTATTTTGTTATTGAAGATCAGCCTTAGTCCATGGTGATCTGATAAGATGCATGGGACAATTTCAATACTTTTGTATCTGTTGAGGCTTGTTTTGTGACCAATTATATGGTCAGTTTTGGAGAAGATATCATGAGGTGCTGAGAAGAAGGTATATCCTTTTGTTTTAGGATAAAATGTTCTATAGATATTTGTTTCATAACTTCTGTTAGTTTCACTGTGTCTCTGTTTAGTTTCTCTTTCCAGGATCTGTCTATTGATGAGAGTGGGGTGTTGAAGTCTCCCACTATTATTGTGTGAGGTGCAATGTGTCCTTGAGCTTTACTAAAGTCTCTTTGATTAATGTAGCTGTCCTTGCATTTGGAGCATAGATATTCAGAATTGAGAGTTCCTCTCGGAAGATTTTACCTTTGATGAGTATGAAGTGCCACTCCTTGTCTTTTTTGATAACTTTTGGTTGGAAGTAAATTTTTTTTTGATATTAGAATGGCTACTCCAGCTTGTTTCTTCAGACCGTTTTCTTGGAAAATTGTTTTCCAGCCTTTCACTCTGAGATAGTGTCTGTCTTTTTCCCTGAGATGGGTTTCCTGTAAGCAGCAAAATGTTGGGTCCTTGTGTAGCCAGTCAGTTAGCTTATGTCTTTTTATTGGAGAATTGAGCCCATTGATATTCAGAGATATTAAGGAAAAGTAATTTTTCCTTCCTGGTATTTTTGTTGTTAGAGTTGAGATTCTGCTCTTGTGGCTGTCTTCTTTTAGGTTTGTTGAAAGATTACTTTCTTGATTTTTCTAGGGCGTAGTTTCTGTCCTTGTATTGTTGTTTTCCCATCATTATCCTTTGAAGGGCTGGATTTCTGGAAAGATATTGTATGAATTTGGTTTTGTCATGGAATACTTTGGTTTCTCCATCTATGGTAATTGAGAGTTTTGCTGGGTATAGTAGCCTGTGCTGGCATTTGTGTTCTCTTAGTGTCTGTATAACATCTTTCCAGGATCTTCTGGCTTTCATAGTCTCTGGTGAGAAGTCTGGAGTAATTCTAATAGGCCTGCCTTTATTTGTTACGTGACCTTTTCCCCTTACTGCTTTTAATATTCTGTCTTTATTTGGTGCTTTTGTTGTTCTGATTATTATGTGTTGGGAGGAATTTTTTTCTGGTCCAGTCTATTTGGAGTTCTGTAGGCTTCTTGTATGTTCATGGGCATCTCTTTCTTTAGGCATGGGAAGTTTTCTTCTATAATTTAGTTGAAGATATTTGCTGGAACTTTAAGTTGAAAATCTTCATTCTCATCTACTCCTATTTTCCGTAGGTTTGCTCTTCTCATTGTGTTCTGGATTTCCTGCATGTTTTGAGTTAGGATCTTTTTGCATTTTGCATTTTCTTTGATTGTTGTTTTCATGTTCCCTATGGAATCTTCTGCACCTGAGATTCTCTCTTCCATCTTTTGTATTCTGTTGCTGATGCTCGCATTTATGGTTCCTGACTTCTTTCCTAGGGTTTCTATCTCCAGAGATGTCTCCCTTTGTGCTTTCTTTATTGTTTCTACTTTCATTTTTAGATCCTGGATTGTTTTGTTCAATTACATCACCTGTTTGATAGTGTTTTCCTGTAACTCTCTAAGAGATTTTTGTGTTTCCTCTTTAAAGGCTTCTAGCTGTTTACTTGTGTTTTCCTGTATTTCCTTTAAGAGTCCTCCATCATCATCATGAGAAGTGACTTTAGATCCATGTCTTGCTTTTCTGGTGTGATGGTGTATCCAGCACTTGCTATAGTGGGAGAGTTTGGTTCTGATGATGCCAAGTAACCTTGGTTTCTGTTGCTTCTGTTCGTACCTTTGCCTCCTGCCTCTGATTATCTCAAGTGCTTGCTGCCCTCAATATATTTGATTGGAGCTTTTCCTTCCTATAATCCCAGTTGATTCAGGACTCCTCAGAGTCCAGCTTTCTCTGTGATCCTCTGACTGTGGGCTCCTGTGAACCTGAGATTCTGGGTGTGTAAGAATTTTTGGCAGTCAAGCTTCCTCTGAGAACCTGAAATACTGGTGTGACCCAGCTCCTGTTATCCTGGGATCCTGTTGTCCTAAGATCGTGGGCGTGTTACAGTGCCTGGAATTGGTGTCTCCTTTGCGGACCATAGAGCTGTTTGTTCAGTGATCCTAAGATCATATGGAGAGTCCTCTGAGGACCATGGGGGTGTCCGCTGACTCCGCACCCTATGTGACCCAGTTGGCGTTTTGAATTTTATGTTAGAGTTCGACTCCATTATTCTGAAGGCATCTTTCAGTATCAACTGAGCTTTTAAATTTGTTTTATATTTTACTTATTTATTTAGTAACCCCCCCCCCCCCATCCCATCACTGCAAGGGCCAAGAATGGGAAAATCATCCACATTTTTTTTTTTTGCTAAGTTCACAAAGATAGCCTGCCTTTCTAGGAGTGATTATGGGGAATGACATCGATGGAGGACAGAGATAGAAGAGGACTGTGTACACAGAAGCTCCAGGTACATCTTTAGTGGACTACTATGCTCTGTGCTGTGTGTCTGAATAACACACTCCTCCTTTGGGGGGTTTCAATGGAGGCTCAAGCCAAAACACCAAAACTGTGATCAACTGTGGCTGAGGGGCTGAATGAACACTGGGAAAACTTGGTGTGTGTGTGTGTGTGTGTGTGTGTGTGTGTGTGTGTGTGTGTGATTTTCTGTACCCACTGTGAAAGCTAGGAATTGCCTTTTTGAAAGCTTGAGTGCAGTGGTGCTGGGGTCCAGCACTTGGCAAAGAATATGGTTCTTCATTTGGACAGAATCTCTGACCTTCCAGAGCTTCCGCATCCTCCTCAGACTCTAAAGCACTGAGTTTATTTTGGAAGTTCTGCTTCAACTCCAGTTATCAGGTTACTAATCATGGGGCTTTGGGGAAACTGGGAAAGTGAAGCATGCTGCTTCCAAATACACCGCGGTATTGTTCTAGGCCCTCAGTGTTTGTCTTACTAATTCAGACTGAATAGAAAAATTCAAAAATGGTTTCTTAGGTTAGTGTTTAACAGTTTGTTTTTTTCAAGCATCAGTGCCATTGCAGAAGATCACTGAAGTAATAAACACTTGTCTTGACTGTGACTATGTCACATAAGCCAGAGAATCTTTCACTAGAATCCATCACTCTTCCCTCTCAAAATCCATGTTGGTTTGTGATTTCTGTGTTAATGTTACTGATATAATCAATATGTAAACATTTTTTTGGGGATAGAAAAAACCCAAAAGATGATAAATGGAAGCTGGGGACAGTAATATGGCTCAGTGGCTAGGCCCCACACCTGCAGACCTGAGTCGCAACCCTCATCCACATGGTGGAAGAGAGTACACTGATGGGCCACCTTGTTCTCTGACTGCCTCGGCGTAGCTCACTAAGACACATGGAAGCACACACAGTGCACACATTCATCATACACATTTTTAAAATGTAGTAATTTTTTCAAATGAAAGCTTGCCTGTTCTGGGACATGTGGATTCACAGGGGACACCCCAACACATGTGCAATCAAGAAAAACAGCTGGCTTCTCTTACAGGAAAGCACCACTCAAAATTAAAGTTGCACAAGACTCTTGTAAGGATAAGGCCTTGTCTCTGGGAGGCCAGTGATTGGAAGCAGCAAATGGAGGTTTGTGATTAATGGTCAGAAGTCTCTGACCACAGCACTGGGTACCAATGCACCAGAGCACTGTTGGCTCTGATGTGTTCAATCCTGAAAGCTGCTTTGTGAGGCCCATTTGGCTGTTTCTCTTGAAGATTTCAATTAAACTTATTTCTTTTAATGAACTTGAATGGGCAGTCTAATTTTCTTAAAACTTTTTACTTAGTCAATAAACAGACATGACTGTGTGGTTAAGACAGCTAGGGAGCTGCTGAAAGACAAGAGACAACCCTAGGGGGCCTCACATCCTTCATAGGGACTCTATAAAACACTGCCTGCATCAGGAGCCCCACTGAACCTGGGAGGTCACCCACTGGCCAGACTACTTGGCCCCTGTCTTCTTCTCATCAGTGCCAGGATTGTAGGAGCAACAACCACCACATATCCAGCTTTTTATGTGGGTCCTGGGGATCTGAACTCAGGACCTCCCTATATGGCAAGCAGTCTGACAACTGAGCTACCTACAACCACTGATATTTTTGTTTAATGATAACTGCTGTTTATTTATGTTCTTTTTTTCCAATTTGTAGAAATTTATTTTGTAAAGGTGAAAGTCAATTCTTCCTGGAATAAAAATTACTAAATTTTTGTGCTTTTTAAAAATTAGATATTTTCTTTATTTACATTTCAAATGCTATCCTGAAAGTCCCCTATATCCTCCCTCACCCGACCCTGCTCTCCTACCCACCCACTCCCACTTCTTGGCCCTGGCGTTCCCCTGTACTGAGGCATATAAAGTTTGCAAGACCAAGGGGCCTCTCTTCCCATTGATGGCGGACTAGGCCATCTTCTGCTGCATATGCAGCTAGAGACACGAGCTCTTCTTAATGAGATGGCCTAAGGTGATTGGAACACTGGTTAAAGGCATGGAGCCTCTTCCTGAAGTCACTCACAATTGGATTCACAAATAGTAGTTCAAAGAAGAGACCAATGCTTTGTCGAGACTGATCAGAGAACTGACCAAACTGTCAATCTTTTGACAGCCACCTCATCCCCACCTGGAATTTTTTACATCCATTTTTCTTCTTTTCTTTCTTAAAGTATTGCCTGGGAAAATCAAAGGTGCTGATATTGCCAAGGTAACCCATGCCTCCATTGCTAAACTACAGATAAGTCTTTAGCTCTCATCTTACATGAATTATCTGAACCATGGACAGTTGATCAATCCTTTCTCTTAAAGAAGACCTTTGCTTAGTCCTGGGCACTCCACTATCCCTGTTTTCCTCCTCTGCTGACTGTCCCTTCTCAGTGTTGTTTTTCTGGCTCTTTCTTCTCTTCTCTTTCACATTAGAGACCAAACCAAGATCAAAGCATGTGACAAAACTGAAAAGATCATCTCATGTTGAAAAAATTAAGGGTTCAGGGGGAACAAGGATACAATCTGCACCCACAGCAGACTTTGAATACAACCAACAGCCTACCAGGGAAACGTCAACCTTCATACCACTGTCTGGTTCATTATGTCAGCCTTGCACTAAAAAGCTGCAAGGTAGGATAAGTATAATCCAAAGACTCTGAGAACCAAAGCCAGTTTATCAATAAAGCACAGGCACAGGGATGCAGTTAGAGGATGGGATTAAAGACCATTTCCATTAGGTCTCCAAAGCAACAGGAAGGGACGATGCAATTGAGAGATGAGAACTCTAAGAAAGGATTTAAGGAGGAGCTAGAAGTTAAGATCTTGTAGTAGAAAAAACACACTTCAATAGGCTCATTAGTGTACTGATCATCACGGTGGGGGTGGGGGTTCAATGTACAAAGAAAAGCATAAAGCCTATAGGAAATATGATCATAGAAATACCTTGGACATATAGAGAGAAATATAATAATACTGAAATGAAAGAACAATCAAGAATTTTTAGATAATTCCAAAATTTAGAAAATGCAGAAATGTGATGGCTGAAGAGAAGAAAGGAGAAGTGGGGAGGGGTGTTTAAAGTGCCACTGTCTTGGAGGGCACAGTGGCACATGGAAAGAGGTGTGGTCAGGGAGGACACAGGGCATGGGAGGGAGAGCATACCAGAGTGAATCCCAGAATTTTGTTTCCCTTATATATGCTAATAAAATGCTCACATAGAAGATATCCATGGCAGCATATCATATTTACATAAAAAACGAAATATCATTTTCACATTGGGAAACAAACAGACAAAAAAACAAAGAAAAGTTGAAAAACCTAGGGAAGTAAAACACAGATCTTCAAAGTGAGATGAAAAGAGAAATTTTGTGGGTTTCCTAGACAGACATCATCCAGGCAATGATAGAGGGAAAGGAAATATTTAATGTGTGAAGCAGTGCTTGCACAACACATGAGAAGGACCAAATGGCCAAAGAATATAAAGTCAGTAGTAAAATGAGCAACCTAATTATAAAGTATGAAAAATACAAGAAAAGATGCAAAGAAAACATAAGAAATAAGGCCCAGAGAAAGGATACGTCTCAGAAAGGTGGAGTTTGATACACAGAAAGGCACCACTGCGATCCTATAGACATCACTGCGCTCCTATAAACCCATAAAGTGCAAAACTGAGCAAACTGAATGCCCAGGCATACCAAAGGCACAGCCTCTTAGACCACAACCAGCCTTTCCAGACTGCATTTATTTGCCAATATTTATTTACTTAAGGTCACTTTGTTTGTTTGGGGATGGGAGGCTGCACTCATGAACGTGAGTGTGTGTTCACATGTGTTGGCACATCTTTGTGTATGAATGTGCATGAGGAAACTCGAGGTGGACACTTGGAGTCTTCATTACTCTCAACCTTACTCTTTAACAGGCAGGTGTCAGAATTAAGTCTAAAGCCCTTCCATATAGTTAGCCTAGCTAGCCAGCTTGACCTGGAGACTCCTGTTGAGTTCTGTTAACAATAACATTTCTACATGAGCTTAGCAACTGCAAACCATGCACCATAGAATGCAAGATGCTAACACCAGAAGTGTGTGTGCGTGTGTGTGTGTGGTGTGTGTGTGTGCATAAGCCCCAAAACTGCTAAAAATAGTTTTTTCAAAAGTGAAAAATAAAAGCCAAATAAAAGCCTTCTTAGACAAAGAAAACAAGAAAGAAACTTGTATCTAACAAGTCAATACTAAAAGAAATGATGAGTTTCTTAAGAAGAAAAACTGTCATAAATCTAGATATAGAAAAACAAGGCAGGGGCACCCAAGATCGAAGGCAAGCCCTCTGTAATTCCCATGTACCTGATGTATACTACCTGCACCAGCAGAATACAGCCTGTACCCGCAGGTTACAGCTTGTACCAGCTGTATACAACTTGTACTAGCAGGTTACATCCTGTACCAGCAGAATACAGCCTGCACCAGTAGAATACAGCCTTTATCAGCAGAATACAGCCTGTCCCAGCAGGTTACAGCCTGTAATAGTAGGTTACAGGATGTGCCTGAAGTATACAGCCTGTATGCCATCTCACAACTCTGTTGGGAAGATCACAAGTTGCTGTCACAGCAAGTAAGAGAAGTACCTGTCTAGCCCTAGGGCACAGAGAACTAGTTTTGTATGTGCGTGTGCGTGTGCGTGTGTGTGTGTGTGTGTGTGTGTGTGTGTGTGTGTGTACGAGTGTATGGCAGGGGGTGTTACAGCTAACTTGGAATGAGAGGCTGACTTGTTCTTTCCAAAGATCTCCCAGAGAACACTTTGGGAGGACCCATGGTTACAGACATGGGCAGGGAAATAGACACACATGACTCTATGCCTGTTAGCTAGACAACCTTGAAAGAGGTGTTCTTGAAACAGTGAGGGGGCATATTTTGATGTGAGTGCTTCCATTAAGAGGAAGAAGCTAAGGAGACATTTCCGGTTGACATGTTATGGCACCTTTAGCTGACTAGAAAAGAGATTGTGACAACAGCAGACCTGTCACAGATGGTGGCAGGTAAATTCAGTTGAGGACACTTGATTTTAAAAAGGTTCCAGGACATGGAGCCTGTGTAGGATCTAGAACTTGGAAGAGAAGTATGGGTTGGAGAGAAAAGACCTGGAAGTCGCTGGCAAAGGTTATAAAGAAATGGTCAGGTTTATTTTTTATGGCAGATGAAACTTTCAGGGAAGGAAAGGTAGAAACAGGAACTTTAACCTGGACATCCCAACACATGGCCCTGTATCTGTATCTGCCTGCTGTGACCCTAATGATTTTCTTCCCATCTTGAAAAACTCTAGAGATAATCCTGTTTTTTCAAAGAAATTTCCAAAATGCACTTAATCCTACTACGACCCGATGTCCCAGGGCCAGCAGTTACCCAATTGGGGGGTGGGGGCTTCCTCTTCTCTGAGTAGAAGGGGAGGGGTAATGATGGAGGGATCTGGAAGGGTGGGACTGGGAGGAGAGGTGGACAAACATGAATGTAAAGTGAATAAATTAATTAATGGAAAAAACTCCTTTGTCTTTTTGCGTTAAAACATTTTCCAGATTTTTCTGTCATAGTTTACAACCCAAATATTCCTAGTTAGATACAAAACACACATGACATTTCAGGAGGATTCCTTTATCTGGGCAGGAGTGTGTTTGGTCTTTGAACAGCAGCCCTTCCTTCTAACCTAGACCTGAAGACACACCTGGGCGGGACACTCACCATCTGTCTCCTCACACTTCCTTGTGACACACGTGTCTCCACTATAAGGCTGGCCCCACTGCTGGTTCTGTCCATCCTTTCCTCTGGAATATCCACTGACGTCACTTGTCCCCTCCTTTCGGGGATTCCCACACTTAACCCCACCTGACCCACAGCTCCTATTTCCTCTCCACTCCAGACAACTCTTTGGTCTGAAGCCTTTTCTAATTTCCCACCCAGAGGAGGGAAGCTGAATACATTGGAAGTGACCTCATCCCTCTTGGCATCTCCCCCTCCCAGCCCAGGCACGCTGTCATTTCATATGTACAGCCCCTGGGGTCCTCAACTGTGGAGGGACCTGCTCCAGGCTGACACCGAGCTCGGGCTCTTGCCCTCACACTTTCTCAGGTAACAGCTCATCTGCTTGTGGAATACATTTGTTTGTGATTACAGGCTACAAACAGCACCACAGCTCAGGGCCTATGTGATGGCCCAGCGCCATGAGAAAACACATTAGTAATTTTTATGACCCTAATACACCCATGCAGGATTTCCCCAAACAGAAAACATGCATGGATTTTATTGTCTTGTATGATTAGAGCCCCTTATGGCTGATGCATATATATTAGAACTAACAGAACACAGGGCTTTCCAGACGTTTAGGGTTGAGAGACTTCTGACTCTGGTTAGTGAACTCCTTGTTTATCTACTTGGAGGGATATAAAATACACAAGGAAATTGTTTTGGTTTTTTTTTAAACCACCAAGTTGCTTGAATGTTTCTCTCATTGTAAGTGACTAACTTGTGCTTAAATGACAACCCTTAACTGCTTCTGAGAGCTCAGCACAATGATGAGAGCTGGGGAGACTGGGAACCCTTCAAAAACTCTCAGCTTTCCTTTGAAACACTCATCACTAGACCAAGGGGAGCGCAGGCTGTTTTATGGGGACTTGTCACCCAATCAAGGTGTCTAAATAGAAGATGACAGATCCTTATTGGGTCTAATTAATTTCCCTTAATAAAAAGTATACATAATTCATACTGAAAGCCATCACAGCTGAGTGTGGGCACACATTTATAATCTTAACACCTGGGAGGTGGAGGCAGAAGGATTATGAATTTGAAGTCACACAAAATTCCAGGCTAGCCTGACCTACAGAACACATAGTGAACACCTATCTCACAGAAACAGAAAGTAAAAATCAAAACAAACAACAACAACAACAACAAAAACAAAAAAAGGAAGAGGAGGAGAAGGAGATGGAAGATAAGAAGAGGAAGGAGAAAGGATTCAGAGGAGGAAATGGGGGCGCCAGAGGAACTCAGGGTCTACTAGGAAGGAGGCTTTGAACACTGGCTGGAGAGAACCCAGAGAAGCTGCGTCGAGTGCCACACTGCTTTTCTGTGAAGTACAAACTCACTGTAAATCTGGCTGTTCCTGAAGTCAGCTCCACACAGTGAGGAGTAGGTGACCTGGTGCAGAGGAGGCCTTCAGAGAGGGAACAACAGATGCCATCCCGCTAGGGAGCAAACCTGCATAAGGGGCTTGAATGTGTGCTTCTCACAGTTGTCATGATGTTTGAATGCCATTTAAACATGTTGACTACATCTCTAATCTCTATCAGCCTTCAAAAGTATGCATTCCATTGAGAACTAAGGGCGAAAACCTGGCTAAGGACTCCAGTTTTTGTTTTGTTTTGTCGTGGATGTGTGTTTTTGTTTCTTTGTTTTTTGTTTGTTTTTCTAGACAGGGTTTCTCTGTGTAGCCCTGGATGTCCTGGAACTCTCTTCATAGAGCAGGCTTAAGATCTAAACTATAACAGCTACCACAGACTCACAGAAATCCACCTGCCTCTGCCTCTCAAGTGTTGGAATTAAAGACATAAGACAATTATAAGGCTTATTGAAGACTAAGCTGGACACACACTCTTGTTTTAAGAGCTGAGGAAAAAACACAGTAGACTAAGGAGAAGAATAAAGGACAATAATATCTGAGTTTTGCCACACAACTTTGCTATAGCAATGAATTTTCTAAGGCTCAAGTATAAGTAGACTTCCTTTAAAAATGCATGTATTTGGGAAAGCAGGGAGACGGATAACTCAGTGAAAGTACACATAGCCTTGGATTTGATCCCCAGGAACACTACACACACACACACACACACACACACACACACATACACACACACAGAGAGAGAGAGAGAGAGACAGAGAGAGAGAGAGAGACAGAGAGAGAGACAGACAGAGAGAGAGACAGAGAGAGAGACAGAGAGACAGACAGACAGAGCAGACAGAGAGAGAGACAGAGAAACACACATACACAAACACGTACACTGATGTTAGATATTCTTGGACTGGTGGCATATTGTGGCATCTGTTACAGTTTAGATCATAAGTATCCCCATGAAGGTCCATGCTTTGACAACATGGTACTTTGGAGAGGCATACATTTTGACAAAGCCTAGTGAATGTCCTCTCAGGGGTAAGTGGAAACCTCAGCCCAACTGACTTCTGTCTTTCCTAACTCAGCCAGAAGATGACATGTTTTGCTCTGTCATACACTGCTGTTATAAGATGCTGCCTCCCCACAGGCCCAAAGTTACAGAGTCAATCTTCATGGGATGGAAACTTTGAAACTGTGAGCCAAAAATAATCCTCCTCTTCATATGAGTTCAGTATCTCACATTACAGCACAGTAACGTTACCACAACAGAGACCCGATCAGCACAGCACTTCTAACAGAGTGGACTGCAGCCTTCATGAAGTTAAGTAGTAGTATCTATTGTGCATGCCTCCCAGGAAGTATTGAATAGACATGCTCTCAAATGCAGACAACATGGATAAATATCTTGGGATGATTTAAATATTACCCTTTTAGTATCTGGACCATATACATTGCAATTTCTACTCAGTAGTTTTGCTGGAGGCTATGTTCTGAATGGAAGCATTGCTCTCTCTCTCTTGTTCTCTCTCTCTCCCTCTCACACACACACAAAACAATATGAAGAAAAATTTCATGATCATAGGTAAAGGATATCATGAAGTCATAGCATTCTTGTGGATGGCAGGAAGCAGAGAGACAGGAAGGGGGCAGGGACAAGAGCACTCAAGGCTCTCCATCCCTAGTAATCTACTTCCTTTTGTTAGTCCCTTCTCTCTCAAGTTTCTAAAATCTTTCAAAATATGTCCTCCAGCTAGGACCCAAGTGCTCAACACATCAGCCTTTCTTTCTCCTGAGCAGGTTTCCTGGGTTATGAGAGAAGGTCTCTCTAGATCTTTGTAAGGAATGGCATCTTCATCCCTCGAGTGCGTACTGGCTGAGGGCACCAAGCACACGGTGCAATCCATGGATAAGAAGCTTCCACAATGTCGTTCTCCTATGAAAGATGTGTGTTCAGATCCTGCCGATCTGGGTGACATGTCACCCTGAACTTACCGCCAGAAGCATATTTGCATCCTGTTTGGCTCCTTGGGCTTGGTTTGAGATCACGTGATCTGTGACAAGCCTCTGCTGATTGGCTTGTTTCACCAGGTTCATTTACAGTTTATGAGATGAGGAAGGAACCTCCGCTCTTCCAACTATGACCTAAGATTCAGGCCACTCTGCTCAGCTTGCAGATGTAAGCTCAGTGGTTGATTTCGCTAGCTCCTCACCACCCCAAGTTTGGCTATTCTTAGAAAAGGAATTAAATCAGTGAAATCTTCTCAGGTTTCCCTTCCCCGAGGGAGGACAGACTGAGAACTGTTCAGAATAAAGTCGGCTCCTCCCTAATCAGCCAGCCCGGAGAAACCCAAAGCGCCCACCCCTTCCCTTTACAGCCCTTCCAATAGAGCTTCTTCTCTTTCTTTCTGCTTATGTGGGGAGCCCTCTCAGAGAGTTCACACAGTGAGTGTGGTTTGTGCACTCGGTATTAAGATCTAATCATTGCCCCTGGAGGGCTGAGAAAATGAAAACACTGGATGCGAGCCCACCTCCTGGCTTCATGCTTGTCAAGAGTGGGATCTATTAGCCTTTTAAAGAAATACCGATAATAGAAAGCAGACAAAGAGAGCTATGTGAATTGGCATGTAATCAATAATTCTCTGAGTATTTTTTTTCTCCTCCTTCAATTACTCAGAGGCATGTGAGCAAACAAGATGTTAGTGTTCAAGGCCTGTTGCTTTCTTCAGCCCTTGGATAACATACAAGCCTCTGCATCATCAGGAGCCCCTTTCTCTTCTGAGACATTTTATTATGTTCATCATCATAGAGGAGGTCACATTCCTTTGTATCCTTGAAGAGGATACAAATAGAAACTGTCACCCTACATAGCCTAAGTTTAAAGCACTTAGGCCAGAGCCTCCCTCCTTGCCAATGGGCTGCAACAAAGGTATGAGGCTGCACTACATGGCCAAGCCTCGGTGCATGTGTGTGTGTGTGGTGGTGGTGTGGTTAAACCTTTTGTCCATAGCCACTTTCTATCTCCTGTGCTGATCCTTGACTCATTGTAGACATACATCTTTGGAGTGGGAGAAGCTTCAGTCTCTGGAGGTCTCTTCTCACAGCTGTCTCTGGGGCATGTTCTGTTTGTCCTTAGTTTATGTTCCCCACCCACCATCTTACTAATCCACATTTTCCCTCTCCTGCCATCTCCAACCCCTGCTCTGCAACCGTTTTTATTTCTAATACAATTATTAAACTGAGTGTTGGCTAGTTTTCCATCCTAGGGTGGGTGTGCCTGGTTCCCTAAGATGTTCAACAGCTGGCTGGAGACTGATGCTGGTTTTGACCTGTGATCTGTGCTTCCTATCCCTTGGGTGTCCTTGGCCACCTTTGTTAACCCTTTAGAGAAGAACCACAATGCCAAAAGAACTCATACGGAATGAAAGGGAGGATCAATGCATTAGTTTTAAACTACTATATTTCTGTGAATGGTAAAACCCCACCCAGTTCCCAAGCACCCTGTTCCTCTTGTGAAATTCAGAATTTTTCAAAATTAGATCAAGAAAACTCTTTTCCTTTATGTAACTTGCCTTCCAGAAATTTGGCTGCACAATTTTCCAAGGCCTGATGTGAAATCTTGTGGCCTAATTCCAGCCAGGCCTTGACCCCAGAGTTGTGAGGACTGAGGACCAAGAGTGGTGTTCTTACTGGTCTGTTGTGACTGAAGCTGGAGTTGAACTGAGCATAACTAATGCTAGCTCACTTCTAGCCAACCACTAAAGCCACCAAGGCTTCCTGCATGATGAGCATTTGTCAGTAAGTTCCCACGTCCTCTCCTGCAATTTCCATGCGAAACACAAGTGAGTCCTTCCCTTTGGTGGCCTTTCCTCAGGCCCACTGGCACCTGACCCCTCCCCCGTTTACTTTGGAGGTCACAGATGCTCCTGAGGGTCTTGGTCATATTTGTAGGAGCTGACCAGGGTCACCTGAGCCAGGGTGGAGTTGCTTGTCATCCTGTGCTGATTCTCCTGTCACAAATCCTTGGACTTCTGTTGCTCACTCAGTATTCTGGTGGAAGAGAGCAATTTTTAATTTTTTCAGTATTACTTGAGTGATCTGAATACATTTGAATACATTAAAAATGTCCCAGGCCTAACCCTCCTGCCTTCTCCCATCACTTTCTCAGCCAATGAACATTTATAAAGCTTTACAAGGAAAGATCTGTTTAAGTTTTTAACTTAAAACATGTAAATGCATGCGTATGTCATTGTGTCCGCTTATTTGCATGCGCACTATACACATGCAGTGACTCCAGAGGCCAGAAGGGTGTTGGGTCCTTTGGGGACCGGAGCTATAGGTGACTGTGAGTTCCTAGATGGGGTGCCCTGCTAGAGCAGCAGAAGCACCTCCCACAAGCAGCCCTCCAGCTCCTTTTATGACCTTTGTTTGCCAGAGTAATGAGTTTCATTAGGACATTTTCACACATATAATTATTATATTTTGTTTTTATTGTCTCCCTGCCCCCTGCCTTCCCCTGTCCCCTCTTTCTCCTTATTGCTGACCCTCTTTATTACCACAAATAGTGCCCCCTTCTGCTAATATGACATATGTGTTCCGTTACCTCCTTCATTTTTCTTCTTCTCCTCCTTTAGATCTCTTCCTTCTAATGGCCTTTTTCCCACTTTCATATCCTATGAACACACACACACAACAAATACATATACAAACATGAGCACACACACATAACACAAGTGTGCACATACACACACATATATATGTATATATATATATATATATACATACCCCCATACACATAATACGTACATACATATATGCACACACACATACACATATCACACATGTACACGCACATCCACATATACACATGCACACACAACACACATACATACACATGCATATATGCACACACATGCATACACACACTATAGGTTGCATATGTGAGAGAAAACTTGCCATAGCTGTTGTTCTGAGACTTGCTTGCATCATTTAACATAATCACATTCAGTTCCCTCCACTTTCCTGCAAACAGCAGAATTCCATCCTTCACAGCTGAGTAGAATTCTGCTGTGTATTTACACTGCATTTTCTTTCTCCATTAATCTATTGATGGACATCTAAGCTATTATTATGGAGAACTCTTGAGGCAGCTGTTTTGTTGAGCTTTCACACTTTAACTTACACCCTCACTACCAGCCCTTGCTGCATGGCTCTGCATAGTAAGCCCCACTAAGTTGCTCTGACTAAATGGACAACCTTGGGCACACAGTTATCAACCTATCTTTGATGCTGATCAAAACTGAAGCCTGAAGTTATGAAGAAACTTGTTTAGCGAAGGAGAACCTGGTATTTCCTTCTGTGCATCCCTGCTATTTTCTTTGTTGGTTTGTGACCCTTAAAGTCACTATCCAGCTGGAACTGTAAACAGGGTTGCCTCAGACTGTCTCACTGCTCCAGAAGTGCTCTGTGCTATTTATGGAGACAGCATGGATGAGTGGCCAGTGCGTTTTTGCCTCTTGGCCTTTGGAACATAATTTACAGAGTTTGTTCCAGAAAACCTCACACAGATCTGTGTTTGTGAAAGAGGTCCAAAGGCTTAATTATTTTTTTGAGAGCTCTAGGATTTGTCCTCTGCTAAGCATGGGCGATGCTGTGCATGGCCTTGCCAGGACTGCTCAGTGGAGCTGACAGGTCACAAAGAACTCTAGGTCCTGGCCACAGAGAAGACACCAAAAGTGTGTGCCTGTGCCCGACCTGCAGCTCCCTCCCTGAGCCTAGGGGAAAAGCAAGGCCATCCCTAATTGACCTTTGAACTGAATGAGAAGACAGCCTGACTCATCACACAAAAGGAAGGAAGACAGCCTCCAGGAAGCATGCATGGCCTTAGCCTTCTCAACCTGCAGCATCTCAGAATTAGTGTTTGTGTCACCATCGGTGGCAGCTGTCACACTTGTTCCTGCTGAGACGGCAGTGTAGTAATGCCAGGGAGTAAAAACCATTGTAACTTCATCAGTTGGCTTGCCTCTGTTGCCTATATTGTTTTACAGATATATTCATACAACTAAGATCCTTGATCAAAATCCCCGAGCACTCAGGGGAATACGTTACAAAAGGGCCAGTTGGGGGTTCTCTGTATTCTTCGGCAGTGTGTGTGTGTTCTTCATCTCCTGATTGTCTGTGGAACAGAAAGGGCTTGATCTGAGTCCAGCAGAGTTACAGCCATGTTGAGTCTGAACAGCATCATGTGTTCCAGAGATCCGCATCCTAACCATGTGTGGAACAGTATGCCAGCATGTTAGGACCCGCCATGTTAGGACCCACAAGCTCTCTGGAGGAGAAGGGCATCTGCAAGGAACCTTGGTTCCAAAATAGATTCCATGTTGTATGGCCTCTGGTGTTCGGGTTTGACTTCTGCTGCTGTGATAGAGTATTCTGACAGAAAGCAATTTGGGGAGCAGAGAGTTTCTTGGCTCATACTCTCTGATCAGTCTCTCAGGAAGGGAAGCCAGGCAGGAAGAGAAACAGAGACCTGAGATGTGGCAAGAGAGGGATAATAAGGATTTACAAAGGCGAACTATTTTCTAGGCATTTGTCATGGCTAATCAATATTGCCCTCCAAAATTCACACATGGAAGCCCTGTCCCCAAGCAACTCAGAATTTTGAGGTGGAGCATTGTTATTTGTCATTATTCTATTATCTCTTTGAGAACTTCCCTCTGCCAACTTCTCCCAGATCCACACTCTTCTCCCATCTGCCCATCTTTGTGTACTTCTCCTTTAAAACCCATCAAGTCCAATTTCTGCTGCTCATATACTCTTGGATATGTGGCCTTCCACTGGAGTATGGCTGATGTATCACAACCTTTAAAAAACAAAACCTTCTCCCAACAGTTATCAATTACCAATAGCTCTTCAGCTATGGATGGGACTATGTGCTAGCTCCCCTTTCCATGTTGGCTGTATCTGGCATGAGGTTGCACACATCTGTGCATGCTAACACAATCACTGTGAGTCAATTTCCTTGTAGCCATCCACTGCCTTAGATTCTTTCACCCCTGGCTTCTGGAATGACCCAAGCTTTGCAGGGAGGAGGTTTGATACAGATCTCTCACTTAGGGCTGAACATTTCACTCTCTTATTTGTCACCTTGACCAGATGTGGTCTCTGTATTTATCGTCATCTAATGAAGAGAGAAGCTTTGGCAATGAGGGTTGAGAGATACACTGGGCTGTGGGTACCAGGATAAGTCATTAGATTTGTTTTAGCACTGTAGCCATTTAGCAGATGGGGGTGGGACTTTAAAGAATGATTGAATGCCCTTGTGTGCCCCACCCTGCTTTATGTATCTGAATATATTTATTCCTTCTGGTGCAGTGCTTCCTGGACTAGAGTTATCTCTGCAAGTTGGTAGCAATGCTGAGGTCCATCTCCCATGTGCCCTGTGTCCTGTGTCCTGGTAAGAAGAAGAGATAAGCTACAGCATGCACAGAGAAATGAGCATGAGGAAACATGCAGTCATCACATGACAGCAGAAGAAATCAGCTGGCTTCCTGGGTACAGTAGTGCAGGCCTGAAATCCTAGCACTCCGATGGAACATGAGTTTGAGGGTAGCTTTAGCTATATAGTAAGTCCCATGCTAAACAAAACAAACAAAACAAAACACACAAAAAATAAAACAAATATTCAAACAACAACAAAAGAAAGAAAATGAGAAAGGGAGAAATGGAGAAAGGGAGAAAGGAAGGAAGAAAGAGAGAGAAAGAAAGAAGGAAGGAAGGAAGGAAGGAAGGAAGGAAGGAAAGAAGGAAGGAAGGAAAAAAGAAAACTGATTATGTCAATCAATACCTTGATATTGGATTTCTAAACTCCAAAATCATGAGAAAATAAAACTTCTGTTTCGTAAAGCCATATGTCCAGTCTTTGGTACTTGTTATGGCCTCCCTAGCCAACAAACACAGCATGTCCTCCCAGTGAGTCATGCTTGCAAGCCAGTACCACTGCCAATTTGAAAAAATGAAAATTAGAGGTTTGAGAGATAAATAACTTCTCTACTGTCAAACAGGTGGTTAATTAGCATGGTCAGGCTTCAAATCCTGTTCTACCTAAGAAAACCTGACATATGGTAATGTTTTAGTAAATACTACATTTTAAATAAACATTAACCAGTATCATTTGTTGTTGCTATGGACTTCAAAAAAAATAATAATGGCTAACTCAGGCCAGCAAGATTTTACTAAGATGACTAAATGTACACAGATCTGTGTAGATAGTTGACAGAAAACAGAAAGGAAACACCCTATGTTAGAGAAAAATATAGGGTCCGAGTCTTATAAATACTTCTTGGACTCAGTGAAACATTGGCTTTCCTAACTTATAAGGTATGGGATGTTAACATACCCCCACACCAAGAGTTCTAGATGTCAAATTGGCAACAGGCAAGCTGAGGCTCTGGGGAAATGAGTTCTTAAAAGGGCAGTGTTAGAATTAATTTGCACCCAATCTAAAGCCCACAGCTCCTCTCCATGAAGATGCTAAAGTTCGCTGTCCTGGGTACTTTATAGTAACTATCCAAAGGTTAAAGTTTGCCCTCTCAGTTCTTTTAAAGCAAAGTATTGCTTTCTGGCTTTTCAATCACATTGTTATTCCTTTTGTGCATCTCCTCAAAGCATTTTGATTAGAACAAGTCATTGAGAAAGCAGACGCCAAAATAAACACACAAACTGAAATCATAGTGAAGGGACTGTACTTTCAGACAGGCCCAAGTTATGGGGACTTCTTATTATTCTAAGAAGTTCTAGTGTTTGTGGAATCTTCTTGTACCTCAATATTTTTTTCTTGAATTGATTTCTAAAATCGTTTAAAAATTTCAAGCCTAGTCTCTTCTGTCAAGACATGTATTTTCATGCCGTGTTTCTCAGCTCTTTCAGCCAGAAGACAGTTTATATTTCCTTGGGGATCATGGATTCCTATTTCTTGACCCAAGCCAGAGGTCCTTGTCCAGTAGCAAGAACTAGAGGTCCACCGGCACTTCCTGGAGCAGCCAGCTGAGGCTGTGGCCAGGTAGAGAGAAGGTTAGGACTCCAGTCCACTTAAGCATGGCCTACTTGCTCTGGTCTTTCTGGGCTTGTCAAAAGACACTGCAGTGATTAGATGCACTTATTTTGGAGGTAGAGAATTGGTTCAAACCGCAGCAGCCTCTAAAAGCCGTGTAACTTTGGGTATATTACTTCATCCCTCTTGACTTCAGTGCCCAGCTGGTTCCTTTAAAGACTTAGTGTAGCAACACAGAGGAAGCACGAAGCATGGGTCTGACACAAAGTAGGTCTGTACTAAACAGACTGTCAAAAGACTTCGGTTAATGCAGCGTCCATGCTTTCTGCATGGCTCAGACTTCATGGCAGGCAGCTTGATGTACAGTTGGGACTTAACCTCATGAGACCCGTGAGTCCCTGAGGAGGGCACTCTCCATGTGTCTCAGACTTGGTGCATCATCCACCAGACATGTTCCCTCCGGAAAAGCAGGAGACCGCCCAAGGTTTGGACAAGTTCAGGGAGGGAAGCATCTGACCTTGTTGGGAGCTGTCCCATCAAAACTAGAGTTGTCTGGGTTTTTACCACTGGGGCCAATATTCTTTTCTGTCTGGAGTTTTAAAAAAAGATCAGAAGGTTGGATTAGCATTCCCTCTTCTTTATGGCAGTAGAAGCTTGTTGGGAGGAAAGTTCTGCTGATCTCAACCAGAAGTTTGGGGATTAAGGAGATGAGTAACGTGAGAAAGTGAACTAGGGAATTATCTGACACTCGCTGGGAGAACTGGGTACTCTGAGGAGAAAAACAATCATTTCTTCACCTGGGGGCTTTTAAAAAAATCATATGTAATGCTTCCCAGCACAGTTTGGATCTCTCCTTCGTCATAGAAGGATTTGGGTTTGAATTCTATTTGTAACATTTATCAGATGAGGAGACTTGTTTAAAACCCCCAAGGCCTCAGTTTTCACCCAGTCAATTGGAAATAGTAGCAGATACCCCTAACCATTGTTTGCTTGTTCATTCATTCATTCATTCATTCATTCATTCATTCATCAATATGTACAAAGCACTTGCTCTGACACACAGCAAACATTTGATAAATGCTGTGCCCTCCCTGCATAGGCTGCTATAGAACACTCATACCCCAGACACCTGGACTTCAAGGAGCATTGCATGGTATACTCCAGCTACTTCATCTTGCTCAGAAATACGTTCTGATCTTTAAAAAAATGCAGTTGACCCTTTAGAGTAGGTGCAGACATTTTTTTAAAGAAAAGAACATGGGTGTAAAATTAAATTATTGCTATTGATCCTCACGGAGATGCAAAGCATAATCTGAAGAATTTCTCAGTTCACTTGAATTAACACCTGTCAGAAGCATAGCTTAGCTTTAGATACATATCAAAGGCTATGCTGCCATAAAACAGTGACATTCAGTCACCGGAGGAGAGATGTGAACACAGGCCAGTATTACAGACCCATTTCCCTTGTTTCCAGCTCCCCTTGTGGTTCCAGAAACTTCTACCCCCTGAGGTTTTCTGAGGGTTGGTGGGGCAGAAAGGGTGTGTCCTTCTTTCTCTCACAGAGTCTGAGCCACTGGGGGGGGGGAGGCTCTGATCCATGTCCTAAGCAGTATGATTTATTCCCCATATTTAAACAACTCTGCTTGGAGTGCTACTCATGAGTCTCCCTGTTCTGATTTGTGTCCCCCTTTCTTTTAGAGTCCCGGGCACCCCTGATTTATTCATGACTGCGTCCTGCATTGTTCTGGAAAGAGCTGTGGCCTGAGTGAATACCACACATTGCTTTCATTAATATGTCATATTACATTTGAAATCTAAAATCCAAATCAAAAGTTGGACCCCTTAACATTGTTCATTCTTTAGGAAGGCTGAAGGCTGGAAATAATTTTTTTATGAGCCAAACTCTCTCCCTCCCTCCATTCTAATAATTCAAGATTTTGAAACTCTCCTTGCCATCAGCTATGCAGTGTATTTCCACGGTGACACTTCCACTCAAGCATAGTAACTGGAGATGGGAAGGCCACCGGAGTTTGAGCAAGGTCCTCTCACTCCAGGTCAATGTTCTCAACCTTCCAACACTGCAGCCCTTTAACGGAGCTCCTTGTGTGGTGGTGACCTCTAACCACAAAAGTATTTTGTTGCTACTTCTCAACTATAATTTTGCTACTGTCATGAATTGTAATGTAAATGCAATGTTTCTGATGGTCTTAGACTACCCCCTGTGAAAAGGTCATTTAACTCTCAAAGAAGTCATGACCCACAGGTTGAGAATCTTGCTCTAAAGCATTGAAGACATTCTATGCACCACACTCTAACCAACTAAGCTAATGGGCCACCACACCACTGAAGTCATTTTAAATCACATTTAGGGAACAGGAGTTCTTTTGCTTGGTGTGGTGGCTTATTAGGTAAAACATGGCCAGAATTAGCATGTTTTGTTGTAAACAAAGTCTGTCCCTGAAAACTTCTGGGAAGAGAGGATTTATCTTACTCTGTGACATATAGTTATATAAACAAAATTCAGAAGTTGGGGAATGTATAAAGGAAATGGATTGCTATCTAATAACAGTTGTAGAGACTGGGAGTGCAAAATCAGATAGCCTCTCTGTTATTTTATTCAACTTCTAATGAGAGTTTTCTATCTACATTAAAACATAGTGGCTGGCACCATGGCAGGAGAAAGATGGCAAGATAGAGATAGTTAGATAGATGATAGATAGATGATTGATAGATAGTTGAAAGATAGATAGGTAAATGATAGATGATAGGTAGATAGATGATAGATAAATGATAGATATAGATAGATAGATAGATAGATAGATAGATAGATAGATAATTGATAGATGATAGTGCTTTTTCCTCTGACCTGAAACATTTCCTCATTCTGTCCTCTTGAAGGGAGGAAGGACGCTGTATTAGTGATTTTCTTGCTTCTGAGATAAAACACCATGTCCAGTGTAGCCTAGAGAAGAATCATTTTGGTTTATGGCTCCACAGCAGTAAGGGTTCATGATGGAGGAGTGAGGCGTGACAAGAAGCATCAGATATAGTGAAAGTAGCAGACAGCTGAGAAGTCACATCCTCAACCACAAGCAAGAAGCAGAGAGGGTGAACAGGTAAGAGGTGAGGCTTTTCATTTCAAAGTCGCTCCCAGTGATGCCCTCTCTCTCCAAAGCTGCATCGCCTAAACCTCTCCAAATAGAGCCACACACCAGGGACAGAGTATCCCAAGGGAAACATTTCTTTCAAACTACTGCAGAGGCTGAGTGTTGGAATAAACAAAATTTACAAGGCTCAGGAAGTAAACAAAATTCATAAGTCTGAAGACCCGGGGCACTTAAAAGAGTGACACACATCCCCGAGGTTAAATGAACAATAGCAATGGCTATTGTGAGAGGAGACTTTCCAACCAAATCATACAGAAATGCCAAGCATGCAGCTTGCAGGAGTTTTCACCCATGTTCTGTGGAGTTTTGGTGGCATGGCTGAATTTGAATCATCTACATTCCTGTAAGTTTCTCCAAGTTATTCCTTAGTCCACTAAGTTAGACTTGGATGGAATCATTTCCTTGCTCTGTAATCAGGTATTCCTGGGTGAACAGATATGTTCACATCTCCACAGGAAAAGTTACAAGCACACAGAGAGGAAGCAAAACATTAGAGAGGAGGCAGGTTCAACATCTCCCTTTTAGACCAACCCCCTCTTGCAGAAACTAATCCGTGCTTACAGGACCTGGCATCCCCCAAAGAGACAGCATTGACTCATCCGTGATGGTGAAGACCCCATGGCCCTGCACTTTCTACCAAGCTCCACTTGTTAAAGGGCCCAGGATCTAAACAGTACTGTACTAAAGCCATGATTCCAGTTAATGAATCATTGGGAGACAAGCTGTATCCAAGTCACAGCAGGACCCTGCTCGAATCCCTCCTCGGGGCTTGCCTAAAATGTTACACTTGGTAATCCCCACTCCACTTACAGCCCTTTTCCTGACATCATGCTCTGCCCTGGTGAGCAATGGTTACCAATGGTCAGCAATGCCTCCCAGTGGTGCCAGGGCACCTCCTTCCAGCCAGCCCTTCAATCAAGACAAAAACACAGTAACTTGTTAAGACATTGTGTAGTGGGGCCGAAAATGAAAACAAGCAAAGGAAAGAAAAGAAACAGGATGTCCCCCCTCCACATATTCATAATATCAAAATTGTTCCAACAACAAAGCAAGTCAAAGAGGCTTGCAGGGCAAACAAGCAAAGCAAAGCTACTCAGGAAGAGTTCTGAGGCATGTCTCCTTTCCTAGGGTCTATGAACTGGAACCTCTGACCACACGGGAAATGAAGTTATCAGTCCTGGTCCCCCACCTTCCCCTCTACATTTTTCATCAAAATAGCAATACACACATGCTCACACACAGACACACACATGCACATGCACAGATACACATACAGAGACACACATGCAAAGAGACACACACACACACACTCACACACATACAGATACACACAGTTACACGTACAGACACACACAGAGATAGACATACAGAGAGAGACACACACACACATGCTCACACACAGATACACCATACAGATACACACACAGAGGTACACATGCAAATTACCAAAATAACAATACACACATACACACACACATACACACACACACACACACACACACACACAGAGAGAGAGAGAGAGAGAGAGAGAGAGAGGAAGACAGACAGTGAAAGAATTATCATTTCAGGAGAGATGGTGAAAGAGAAAAAGAAAGAGAAAGAGAAAGGCAGAAAGACAAGCATGCTGGAACCTAGACAGAAATCTTGCAAGATTTGGGGATGCTAACACACTCTTGTGTGGGTTGTGGGGCTCCTAACTTCTGTGTTGTAGGGTTTACAGCAACTTTGCCAACTTGCTTTTGAGTCAGTAATGAACTCCCACCGGCAGACTTGGTTAAGTTAGGTGTGCTTGTCTGTTCTAAGTTAGAAGGAAGGGGGCGTGTTCTGCATTTGATTTTATAACTCACTGAATCCAACCGATGCTGCCTGCTGCAGTAGTGTCTAATTATTTTGGCCTGATCTTGTGCAGGCCTTGTGAAGGTAACCACTACTTCAGTGAGCTTGTAAGTGCAGGACGTGTTGCGGACAGAAGCCAGCATTCCATAGCGCCTCCCCACCACCCAGCTTACATCTCGTCCACCCCTCTTCTTAGAGGCTGAAAGGGAAGCTTCCTACCCAGGGACTATTTTCATCTCATCATGTGGATGCACTTCCTTCTGCTCCGAGCTCTTCCTGCTTCTGGGAAGTTGTTCATTAGCACTGCAGAAAGTTCATCTGGAATCTCATTGACCATTTGGCAAGAACTAGAAGGACTCAAGGTTCCTAGAAAGATTAACTTTAAGTAAGAGGAAAGGCAGAAAGTAAAAGAATGTTTCAAAATAACATCAACCATGGTTGGAGATTTTCCACGTGTCTGACATGTTTCTGCATAGCATAAATAATATCCTTTATTTCCCAGGACACCTTATAATGTGGCCTCAGTACCACATTTTCACTTTCCAAGGGAGAAAGTTTAAGGCAATTTGCCAACATCACACATCCAGCCAGGATTTGAACCTAGACAGTCTGGCTCCAAATTAGACAGTGTGCCTAATCGCTGAGCATCTTACACACCAAGTTCTCAGTCTGTACTTGGAAGTCTATACTTTAAAGTAGAGCTTCTCAAATGAGCATTTCCCTTTGAAAACAAACTCTAGTACCATCTTCAAAGAGATTTGTATTTTTATTCATTCTCTTCTTATACATTAAAGTGCATCATGAAATTGACTTGAATTTTCAGGCTTCCTCTCCCTCCCCGAGGTTCTGTGATGTCCAACCCTGCAGAAGGCAATCTGCCGAAGCATAAATCTCCTTATAGTGTACTACAGCAGACTCCCTATGGGATGAACAGCCAGTGGAATCTTGCTGCTAATGGAACTCTGGCCCCCATGAGCTCTTGGGAAGCTGAACCATTTCTCAATATTGCTCAATCTTCCACATAACTTTAGCCGAGCAGGTCTGGTGTTGGGGTCAAAGACCTTGCTGAGCCGACTTCCTATTGTGTAAGGACAAGTCACTAGCTAAGCCTCTCACTTGGCGAGTGGAGAAAACACATCCCTAAAGAATGAAGGGGACTGCTTGTGGCTTCAACTGTTTGCAAACTGAGGTTTTGTTTTTAGAATTACCCCTAGAGGATTTTTACAAATCCATTCCTATCTCCTTTAGGAGGACTGAGTGACTCCAAGGACAGCTTTGCTTGCTCTTTCACCCTCTTTTTATATAATTATTCTACAGGGCAAGGGGCACATTTCTAATAGCCCTTGTTCAGAGTTGAATCATAAATATGCTAGATAAGATTCAAAAGTGCTACACTGAACAGTGTCCTTGCTCAGTATAGAAGTACCACGTGTACCCACAGGACTGACCCTGCCTTCATAACATCCAGTTATCTGTGTCCCAGCTAAAGATCACTCAGAACTGCTGTTCAGGTTGCAAACAGTAACCTGGGCAATAAATATTAATATACTAGCTACCAGTCAATCTACAAGACAGAGCTCAGCATAGGCCCCTCTCAGGAAATCAGTGTATTACTCTGACACGTATCAGAAACCTGATGTTATCATTTCTTTCACCCTGCCCCCTACACAGGGCCTGGAATGACTGTCAGTTGTGTAATACCAGAATGCTTATGTTACTAGAGAACTTGACCAATTGTCTTAAAATTATCCCTGTATTTGGAGCCCATAGCCTTGCCTCTGAACTATACTAAGTAAGATCACTCCTTTATACTGTCACCTTCAACACTAGGTTAGCAGAATGAAGAACTAAATGACTTTCTAGAACTACATGCTATATATGGGCAATATGGAAGTAATAGCAGGTGTTAATGTTGCTGTGGTAGTTGTAGTTAAGCAAAAAGACTGAACAACAATGTAAGACTCTCCATCCAATGCCCTGGTAGACTCCTATCAATAGCTCTTAGAAAGTCTCTCTTAGCTTTTCCAGGAAGCACCCACTTTCCTACAGCGCTCTCCTGAGGTAAACAGCTTCTAAGGAAACGTTTATCAGAATATTTACAAAGCTTTGATTACTCAAAGGATGTCAGCTGTAGCAGTATCCTTTCTCTCCCAAGTAGATGCAGTGTGGTTGCTGACCTACTCATTCAGTCAGCCTCATTGGCAGGGAATCATGGGAATTTCCACAGTCTGCTATGTGGACATTTGCCAGCTTTGGCAAATGTCAAAAAGAACTACACAGGACAAATGGTGCTAGATTCAAGTAGAGCAGTAGAATGTGTTGAAGGCATCTCACTTAGACAGGCCAGGTTCTTTGTTGTAATCGAATTAGATATTTGGGGTTTCAAATCTTATCCCCTTCAGTCCTCAATTTTAACTTTAGTTTTCTAAGTAAAATGAAAGGGGCAATCACAGGATTGTCCTGAGACCGTGGTGGGTGCTCAACACATGGCTTTCTACATTGAAAATCACCCACAAACCTGGTGTGCGCGTGCATGCTTATACTCCTAGAAGGCTAAAGCAGGAATTGCACAAGACCGGGGAAATACAAGGCTAGCCTGGGCTATGTAAAGAAACTCATCTCAAAATAAGACAACAGTACAAATATGCATACTCATACCAAAGCTAAAATATTCACAGAAAACAGGGGGGGAAATACCAAGATACTAATAGTCATTTGTTTTTGAAGAATCACTTGATTAAAATAAAATAAACTTTAACAACCACTGCATGGCCAGTCACATGACTATTTAGCCAACCATGTGCCACGTCGTGAGCACGTGATCCTTTCTCATGAGCTGTGAGCATGACTATGAGTTTACCTGCTGTGGCTGTACCTTGATTTTAATATCCTCATAACTCACAGACATTTCTAAATTTGTATACATATACCTTGCCTTGAGGTTTACTTTAAAATGGCCTTAGGTCCCACATGTGCTTCTCTATCTGGCTTCGTTGTGCCACCCAATTTATAAAATCTTATACATTGCTTTGACTTCATGTGGTTAGTCCCTTTTCACTTCGGCTTTTTGTTTGTTTTTGTTTGGGGAGGTTGTTTGTTTGTTTTTCAAGACAGGGTTTCTCCATGAAACCCTGACTGTCTGGGAACTCACTCTGAAGACCAGGCTGTCCTCAAACTCAGAGATTCATGTGCCTCTGTCTCTGGAGTGTTGGGATTAAAGGTGTACACCACCACAACTCTGGCAACTTCTGTATTTTTATAGGAATAAGCCATGGTTTACTTTATAATTCTGCTTCAGATAAACCTTTAGTCTGTCTTAATGTTTTACTTTCACTGTAACATTACTGCAAAAATACATGTACCTCTCCCCTCTCCCCATGAGTGTTTCTCTGGTAGGAGCCCCGGAGTCTCTTGAATGCCCTGTCTATGGTTAGTTGTGATAGCTATCAGATGCCCATCAAAATGGCCATCCGTCTCAAGAACTTTCCCAAACTTGAGAGTATCAAGTATTAATGTGTTTTCCAAATTGATGTATAGAAATGTTTTGTTGTGCTTTGCTTATATAAAAATATGTTTATGTGTATTAGCCCAGAAGCTTGGAATACCCAAGATACAATTCATAGACCAAATGAGACTCAAGAAAAGGAAGACCAAGGTATGGATTCTTTTGTCCTTCTTAGAAGGGGGAACAAAATACTCATGGGAGGCGATACAGAGACAAAGTGTGGAGCAGAGACTGAAGGAAAGACCATCCAGAGACTGCCCCACCTGGGGATCCATCCCATATACAGTCAGCAAACCCAGACACTATTATGGATACCAACAAGTGCTTGCTGACAGGAGCCTGATATAGCTGTCTCCTGAGAGGTTCTGCCAGTGCCTGACATATTCAGGTGGATGTTCTTAGCCAACCATTGGATTGAGCACAGGGTCCCCAATGGAGAAGATAGAGAAAGGACTGAAGGAGCTGAAGGAGCAAAGAGTTTGCAGCCCCATAGGAGGAACAACAATATGAACTAACCAGTACCTGCAGAGCTCCCAGGAACTAAACCACCAATGAAAGAGTACACATGGAGGGACCCATCACTCCAGCTGCATATGTAGCAGAGGATGGCCTTGTTGGGCATCAATGGGAGAAGAGGCCCTTGGTCCTGAGAAGACTCGATGCCCCAGTATAGGGTAGTCTCAAGACAGGAAAGTGGGAGTGAGTGGGTTGGTGAGCAGGGGGAGGGGGTATGGGATGGGGGCTCTCGGAGGAGAAACCAAGAAAGGGGATAACATTTGAAATATAAATAAAGAAAATATCTAATAATAAAAAAATTTAAAAAGAAAAATATATGCATGTGTACCTATATTTACTTGTTACTAGCTCCTTGAGAAAACTCTCAACTCATAGGAAGTTGTAAAGATAGTATAGAAAGACCCCAGGTCCTCTTCAGCCCCTATGCTATTTCCCTCATTGCTATGTTAGCTTATATCCACAAAGCCAGAGGGTCAGAAGATCAACATGGCATCAAGTCCACGGATAATCATGCATCTTCTCATTAGTGTAGCTAACCATAACTGTGATCACAACAGAGAAATGTACCCTGCTACAAGGATCTCCTCGTGTTATCCTTTTTACTCTTGTGGGCCTTCCCTACATCCTAAACCCACTAACAGGTATGGTTGTCTTTCCTGCTTGACAAGGACTGGCTCTGAAATTCCTCTAAAGAAAACAAAGCCCAATATTTGCCTCTTACTTAAAGTCGCACATTTGCCTATAATCTACAGATATCTAAGCAGACTTACAATATACAGCACATTCAAATGCTATGTGGGTAGTTGTATATTATTTAATGAATAATGACAAGAAAAGAGTCTGTACATACTCTGTTGGGATATAATATTTTAAAATATATTTTCAACCCACAATTGGTGGAATCCAAGGTATAGAATCTGCAGATGTAAGAAGTCAGCTTGCTGTCTATCTCCAAATCTGCATCATTTTGAAAATGTTAAATAAAAACACTCTGGTGGTCTGTGGTTGTGATGGTTTCTGCTGTCAATTGGCAGAACATAGAATTGTCTGGGAGTTGGGCCTCTGGTCATGACTATGGGGACTATTTTGTTATTCCATATAGGAAGACCCATCTTAATTGTGCAAATTCCTAGGCAGGGGACCCCAGACTATGAAAAATCGGAGAGACTAAGCACACAGAAGCATTCTCCTCTCTGTCGCCAGACCATGGACAAGGTGTGAGCGCTGCTTCAAGCCCCAGCTGCCCTGCCTGAGTGCCTCCGCAGAAGAAAGTTACCTTGAACTCAGTTAAACAAAAGCTTCTCTCCCTTATCTTGCTTTTTCCAGAGTCATTTTCTCACAACAGAAATAGAAACTAAGTCACAGACTTTCTGAGATTGGCTTTTCTTGGCCAGTGCCTCCCTAGCTCATAAAGTTGCCACTCTTACTGCTGGGTAGCATTATGTGTATTATACTGACCATGAGATACTTTGATTATTTCTGTTATACAAAACACGTCTATGAGCACCATGTGTATACAGACTTTGATGGACAGAAGTTTTTTTGGAATAAACAGTGGGAATGGCCATGGCTGGATCATATGCTAAGTGAATGTTGTGTTGTTGCTTATTTTTAAACCTGCCAGATGATTTTGCAGAGCAGTTCTTCATTTTGCATCTCCTTCCACAGTGTATGGAAGTGTATGGAATCTTCTCTGTATTCTTGTCTCCATTTGCGGTTGGCAGCAGTCTTATTTCAGATGGTTTAATTAAAGTGTAGTGAGATTACTTTGTGGTCTTTTTATCTTAGTGTTTGTGGTGTTTGTGAACATGTGTGCGTGGTTTCACCTGCCCATGTGAGGCCAGAGGAGGAGGACACTAGGTGTTTGCTGGATCATGTCCCACTTTATTTCAGAGACAGGGTTTCTGGTTGAACCAGTCTGATGGTCAGGAAACCTCATGGTTGCTTCTGTTTTTCCCACCCAGAGCTCTGGAGTTACAGGTCCATGTGGACACACCCAGCTTTTTCTGTGTGTGCTGGGGAGTCCATCACCGAAGGCAAGCATGGCAGCAAGCTGCAAGCTACAAACATGAAAGCTGAGAGAGTGGACGGGAAGTGGAATGAGATTGTGACACTCAGAACCTGCCCTTGGTGATGTTCTTTTCCCTTTCTCCTTTCCTTTCCTTTCCTTTCCTTTCCTTTCCTTTCCTTTCCTTTCCTTTCCTTTCCTTTCCTTTCCTTCTTCCCTTCCTTCTTCCCTTCCCTTTTCCCTCCCCTCCCCTCCCCTCCCTTTCCTTCCCTTTCCTTTTCTTTCCTCTTCTTTTCTTTTCTTTTCTTGTTATGTTAAAGCCATGTTGGCTACTGGGAAATGGAATTCTTGGTGGGTTTTACACACCATGTCTCCTTTCAATCATAGAAAGCAGACCGTCCATGGTGTCACGATAGAGCATCTATTCAGGGAAGGTCTGTTCCCTCCCTGGCAGTGTGCTCTGCTTACGTAGTGGAGGATAAGAGTGGGCAAGTCTAAGGAGACTTTTCTTTTTCTGAGTTTTACTTATGTGCTATCTCTGTAGAACTTGTTTTAAAAAGCTGTTCATATTAGACCAAGCATCAATTTCTGAAGGCTTCCATTTCTAGATATTTCTCAGAGTTAGAGCACTGTCCCTGTATCATTTGTTGGGTTTATTTATTGTATTCATTCCATTCTATTAGCTTCCTGCAATGAGTTGAATATTGTGGCTCCTCCAGAACTCAAACAGAAACAAGACCCCTGAGGTAACAGTAGGAAGAGGAAGAGGAAAGGCTCCGGTGACATGGCTGGACTGATGTGGCTGGGCTGGTGTGTCTCCACTGATGTGGCTGGTCTGATGTGACTGGACTGACAGTGGCTCTGCTGAAGTGGCTGGACTGGCTCCTTATGTAATAAGGGTTGAAAAGACCAGTTTGATCTTTTGTTGCTGTCATGATTGTTTACTTTTGTTAAACAAGATCTCACTATCAAGCCCAGGCTGGTTTTGACCAGTTCAGCTTTTCTGTATCTTGTTTTGTGAGAATAGAGAATTTTCCCTCTCAGATGCCGTTCTGTATTCCTCCATATGAAGACCCAGAAACAAAACACCATCTCAAAAGCACAAGACACTAGATCTAGCAGTGCCTTGATCTTAGACTTTTCAGGATTTATAAACATGATCAATAAATGTATGTTACTAATAGAGGGCCCAGTCTCAAGGTCTTTGTTACAGAATTAAGACCAGATTAAGACTATTGAGTATGACATATATTAATAATCATGTCATGGGAAATGCTACTTTGACTCCTTATCTAGCTCTTCTTGTCTGTAATCAGGAGAATTTGCTTCTTCAGAACATGAAGATGTCACTTCTAAGTGTAGAAGAGTGACCAGGTATCTTTCTTTAAGGTATAATTGATATATACAACTAAGCTGCTTGGTGTCAAGAATGTTTCACAGACTGTCCTCTGAAATTTCAAAATGGCAGTCCTTGTGTCCTGTGTGCCCTCATCAAGTCCCTGACTTTCTCTGGGTGACTTCTATTTGTCCTTTAGCTATTAGTTTAGGCATCATTTGACATGATTTCCTTAAGAAGCCTTTCTTACTACCCCAGACTGTAAGGGGTCCCCACATATTTAACATTTTTGCACTGATAAACCTGAATGGCAATTGACTGGGTCTTTGTATTTCCCATTAGATAGTAAATCCTTGAGGAAAAGAGACTAAATCCAGCTCAGCTCTTTACAAGCAATTGCCTCTCGATGCTATTGATTGGTTTAAAATCATTTTTTTAAAATTCATGAACTTAATTACAAACAAAACAATAGTTTCAACTAGGAAGGGATAGGGAGGAGGAATAGGAACAGGTCACAGTACACGCGAAGGCTGATCACATGGCATACGCACTCAGGAAGCAGAGAAACAAATACCAAGAAAGCTATAAAACCTCCAAACCCACTCCAGTGACACTTTCTCCAGCAAGTTGCCACCTCCCAAAGATTCACAACCTCTCAAAATAGCATCACCAACTAAGGACCAAGTGTTTAATCCTGTGACTCTATGGGAGACATGCTATACCCAAACCACAATAATGGCATGCCACAGCACCCCTGTGAAGGTCAGAGGGTGACCCTGTGGAACTGGGTCTCTCCTTCCACCTTTATATGGGTTCCAGGGACTGGACTTGGGTCATAAGACTTATTTGGCCTGACCATCTTATTGGTTCAGAACTAAATTTTTAACAGTTTAATAAAGTTTTAAAAGTTCAGAAAGAGCATGTCATTGCCAAATTGATTCTCAGCATTGTGTCCTTTGTGGTTTATTGGAAGAGATGCCTATGTGCATTTAATTCATGGAAGTATGATGAAGTAGAGCAGAATTTTAAAGGAATCTGCTAAAACACTGGAGTGAGGTTGCAGCCTAGGCCAGCTGAGAAGCCACAGGCTTCATCACACTGTTATTAATAGCCTGTGTTACCATTATTAGTCTACCATGACACCCTGTGCACAGCCCATCCAAAATGAAGTCTCTGCCTGAGGCTTTGGAGTTTATCATGCTATCATTCTGTCACTGCCTAGAGGCATCAATTTGTGAAAAAAATGAGAATACTCATCTACTCATAGGTACTCATTAGGGGTGTTGAACATTAATTAGGCAATGGCCAGTGGCAAGCTGTCCTCAGTACAAAAGTGCATTTAAGCAAGCATGGTCCACATCTGTTCTGACCACATCCCATGTGTGAGCAAGGTGACTAAGACCCAAGAGCTTTGTCAGAACTTTGAGTGTGTTGCAAAGCCTGCTGTCTCTCCATATGAAGTACCACCCAGAGGGATTAAACTATCAACACCTTTTGAGGAACTTAACTCATCTAAACAGCTGCAAAAGCATCCTCTGAAGAAGTATCTATAGATCATTACAGTCAGCTTCCATGCAAAGAGGGGCCTCTAGAGAATTCCAGAGTATCTCAGGAGTGTAAGAACAAGGGTTTTTAATGGTGGGTGCCATGGGAGAGGGTGCTCATGGAGAAACTGAATGTGCCCAGAACTCCCACCCCCAACACAGCAGTACATCAACTTGACACTTCCCGACTCTAATTTACTTCCTCCTCCTTTGATTTCACGGCATTCCCAATTATGCCGCTGCCAGGAAAGGAAGCAATGGAATCTCAATACAGAAAAAAACCGGGCCACATCTTTGTGGACAAGACATTCTGCACAAAGAGTCAAAGGGTCACCTCTCCTACTGGTTCCAGGACACCTCTAGAACAACATAGCAAGGTCAAGCAACAGCAGCAGCAGCCCCTTTGGCTCAGCTCTTTCCTCAATGGACACACGGTTTCTCAGCTGTCCTGGAGACCCATCCATAACAGGCCATCTTATTTGGTAAATGTTTCCCTACTTACTGAAGAATGTTCATTATTGATGACCAGAAAGGGAACTCCTGCCTCCTATGGCAGAAGTTGATGCATTTGCTTTGTATAATTGCCGTGTGTAGTTAGCCATGTGGTTGTTCTGCTAAAATAAATTGCCTTCTTCCCATAAGAGTCTCCCCCAGTGTCATGAGATTGCTGGAGGGAACTTGGCCGCAGAGACTAAGCGCTTTGCTAACACCACAGACAGGCCCAGAAGCAGCAGGCAGATGGCAAGTTGGAGATAAATAGTGTTTTTAATGGCCACAGAGAGCTACATCCGTAAACTGCCCCACTGAATGGCAACATGAAGTATGCTTTAATTTATCTATATTGCTGTCATTGTTGAATTTTCTGAGAATGTTTCTCTAGTTCTTCTAACAGACAAAAAGTGATCTTCCTTTAAAAGTTTTTTTTTTTTTACAATGGTAGAGGATAAGAAGCAAATAGGCTAGATGGGTTCTTACCTACACAACAGCAGGTGTTCTACCATTCAGAGAAATTCAAGTGTTGGACTTGGTGGCGGAAATCAAACTCCATAGTGAAATGGGTCATGGTAAAGACAGCCCATGTCAATACATCTCTATTTAATAAGCAGTCACACTCCGTCAATGAAATCAATCCCTCATCAGCCAAGGAGGTACTTTTACAAATACAGGGGTTGAGAACACGTCTCTCCTGTGCTGTCAGGACAGAACCCTATAGAAGGAGATCAGTATCAAAGCTAAATGAGGACAACTGCGGACCATGATGTTCACTTCCTGAAAGGGTCCAGCAAAGGGAGTCTGTCTTATAAGCAATAGGTTTCACGAAGTATATGAGTGGTTAATAGACAATATGGGTCAAGAGTGAACAGTCAGACACCAGCAGAGAATCACATCCTCCAACTCCAGCAGGTTCTTCCTGCAAACCCACAGACCACTTCTACCAGGGAAGCAGGTAGGCTGTTTGCAGTTCTTCCCTTCTCCATTTGTCCCTCTAGATTCAAGCCTCAAGTCTCATCCCTGGTGCTATAGCAGACCCTTGTTCACTGTCTTTCCCAATTCCAAGAAGACAAAATAAGCAGATCCTGGTTGAACAGTCTACTCTCCTCCCTTCTGTGAATTCCTTCAGACCCCTGGCATTCCCAATATCCAGTGGCAGAAGCTATAAGATCCAAAAAAATAAAAATAAAAAATAAATAAATAAAAATTCTTACTGGGAAACACACAGGCACCACACTCTGAAAATCCAAAGAGGAAACAGAGACCAAGGAACAAAACACTCACCCAGCAAAGACAAATCCAGAAAATAGCACCTAGACTTATAATTATCTGAATCCCAGATGTCAGGATACCTGCATAAAAACACAGTCAATAACAGACAGGGCACTATGTGTCTATTAAAGCCCAGCTATCCTACTTCAGCACATCCTGAATATTCAAACCTAGCTGAGGCACAAGACACAGACATTAAAACAACTTTTATTACCACAATAGAGATTCTTTAAAGAGAAAATAAAGAAATCCAGGAAAACATAAACAAACAGTAGAAGGAAATGAATTAAACTGTTCAAGACCTGTAAATAGAAATAGAATCAATAAAGAAAACCCAAACTAGGGAATTCTGGGAAAGAAAAATTTAAAAATATGAACAGGAACTACAAAGGCAAACTTTACCAACAGAATACAAGAGATAGAAGAAAGAATTTTGGGTGTTGAAGATACAATAGAAAAAAATGATACATCAGTCAAAGAAAATGTTAAATCTAAAATCTCATAATACAAAACATCCAGGAAATCTGGGACACTGTGAAAAGACCAAACCTAAAAATAATATGACTAGAGGAAGAAGAATTCCAGTTCAAAGATCCAGAAAATATTTTCAACAAAATGTCAAAAAAACCAAAAATGTTCATAGAAGAACAATTTTCTAGCCCAAAGAGATGCCTATAAAGATATAAGCAGCGGACAGAACACCAATAGACTGAACCAGAAGCCAAGTCCCCTCAGCACATCACAACCAAAACCCCAAGTGACACAACAAAGGTAGAACACTAAAAGCTGGAAGGGGAAAAAAAAAACAAGGAAGATGTAAATGCAAGACTATTAGAATTGCACCTGACTTCTCAGTGAAGACTCTAAAGGCCAGAAGATGCTGTGCAGACTTGCTGCAGATTCTAAGAGACCACTGATGCCAGCCCAGACCACTAGTCCCCCCCAAAGTTTTCAGTTTTCATAGATGAAGAAAACAAGATATCCCATGATAACGGAAAATTTAAACTATATCTGTCTATAAATCCAGCCCTATAGAAGGTGATAATAGAAAAACCTCAAAGCAAGGAGCTTAACTACATCTATGAAAACACAGGGAATAAATAACCTCAGACCAGCAAAATCAAAGAAGGGAAACACACACACACACCACCACCCCTACCCCTACCCCTACCCCTACCCCTACCCCTACCCCTACCCCTACCCCTACCAGCAGTAGCAGCAATAATAGGAACAGCAAAAAAATAACAGGAATCAATTAATCATTGCTCATTGTGAGATCTTTCAATATCAATGATCTCAATTCGCCCAATTTAACAGAATGGATGTGAAAATAGAATCAATTCTTCTGTTGTATTCAAGAAACACACCTCAATATCAAAGATAGACATTACCTCAGGGCAACATGTTGGAAAGAGATATTCCAAGAAAATGGACCTAAGAAGCAAGCTGGTATAGTTATTTTAATATCTAACAAAATAGACTTCAAACCAAAATTAATCAAAAGACATGGGGAAGAAAACTATAGACTCATCAAAGAAAACCAAGAGAACATTTCAATTCTAAATATTTATGTCAGAAACCCATTTTTATAAAAGAAACACTATGGCAGCTAAAATCACATATTGACCCTAACACACTGATAGTGGGAGACTTAAATACCCTACTCTCACCAATAGATAGTCGATCCATTCAAAATCTGGAACAGAGAAATGCTGGAGCTAATGGGTGTTAGAAAAACCAAACAGCTCTAACAGATATTTGTAGAACATTGCACTCAAACAGAAAAGAATATACCTTCTTCTCTATACCTCAAGGGACTTTCTTCAAAATTGACCACATACTGAGACACAAAGCAAGTCTCAAAAGGTACAAGAAATTTGAAATAACTCCCTACATCTTATCAGACTACCATGGATTAAAGCTATTCAGCTTTATTTTTTTTTTCATAATTCTTTATTCAACAACAGAAACAATAGAAAGCTCACAAACTCCTGGAAACTGAACAACTCTCTACTGAATGAAAAAAAAAAAATGTGTCAAGACAGAAATAAAGAAGGAAATTAGAGATTTCTTAGAATTTAAAAAAAATGAACACACAGCATATTCAAACCTATGAGAAACAATGAAATGGTTCTAAGAGGAAAGTTCATAGTACTAAGTGCCCACATTTAAAAAACAAAGAAACAAGCAAAAAAAAAAAAAATACTAGTAGTTTAACAACACACTTATAAGGTTTAGAACAAAAAGAAGCAAACACATCCAAGAGGAGGAGACAGCAGGAAATAATCAAACTCAGGGCTGAAATCAATAAAATGGAACAAAGAGAACAAGACAGAGAATCAATGAAACAAAAAGCGGAATCTTTGAGAAAATCAACAAGATAGACAACCCCTTATAAACTAACTAAAAGGCAGGGAGAGAATACCCAAATTAACAAAATCAGAAACTAGAAGGGGGAACATAACAAAGACCAAAGAAATTCAGAGAATCATAAGGACATAGGAAAAAAAAAACAACTGTACTCCACCAAATTGAAAAATCTAAAAGATGTTTTTCTCAAAAGATACCACTTACTAAAGTTAAATCCAGATTGGTTAAATACTTTAAATAGACACATAATCCCTAGTGAAATAGACTCAATCATCAAAAGTCTCCCAACCAAATGATTCCACAAGAAAACTCTTATAGCTGATAAAAATTTTCAACAATGTAGTTGGTTACAAAACTAACTCACAAAAATTAGTATCTCTGCTATATACAAATGGCGAATGGACTGAGAAATGAATCAGGAAAACAACACCTTTCATAATAATCTCAAGTAATATAAAATATCTTAGGGTAACTGGAACCAAACAAGGAAAATATGTGTATTATTGCCTTAGTTCAGGTTTTTATTGCTGTGAAGAGACACCGTGAGCATAGCAACTCTTATAAAGGAAAGCATTTAATTGGGGCTGGCTTACAGTTCAAAGGTTTTAGTCTGATTATCATCATGGCAAGAAATATGGTGGCAAGCAGGCAGACATGGGGTTGGAAAAGTAGCTTAGACTTCTACATCCAGATCCTCATGCAGTAGGAAAAGAGAGGCAGTGGGCCTGACTTGAGCATCTGAAACCCCAAAACTAACCCCCAGTCACACACTTTGTCCAACAAGACTACACCTAATCCAACAAGGACACAACTCCTAATTGTGAGAAAATCTTTAAATCTTTGAAGAGAGAAATCAAAGAAAATATCAGAAGATGGAAAGATCTCCCATGCTCATGTAAAAGTGGCCATCCTACCTACAGATACAATGCAATCCCTATCAAAATTCCAACATAATTCTTTGAGAGGACAACTCTCAAATTCATATAGAAAAACAAAAACAAAACAAATGAAAACAAACAAACTCCAGGATAGCTAAAACATCCTGACCAATGAAAGAACTTCTAAAGGTCTTACAACCCTGATTTTGAGCTGTACTACAGAAATATAGTAATAAAAGCCTCATGGTTTCAACATAAAAACAGACACATCATTCAATAGAATCAAATTGAAAACTGTGACATAAATCCTTAAACTTCTGGACACCTGATTTTTGATGAAGACACCAGAAAAACATGCCATAATAAAAGACTGCATTGGGGTGTAAACTCTGCTGCCAGTCCCACAGCACCCAGAGGAAGCTCCACTCCTAGGTGCTCTAACACGCCTAGGATCGTAGGATCAGGGGTGAATAGGACACAAAATTTGTTCTAATACCACCGGGAATAATTGGGACCAATAGGATCCAGGGATGCAGGAACCACTGTCTGACCAGTGGCTCAGGTTCCTAATGGTCTGTGCTGGTTTACCTTGGGCTCAAACTCTGAAGCCAATACCACAGCACTCTGAGGATGCTCAAATCCCAGGAGCTCTAACACAGCCAGGTTCACAGGATCCTAGGATGCCAGAATCCCAGGATCTCAGGGTCCCAGAGGCAGCTTGACTTCCAGGAACTCTGACACACCCAGGATCTCAGGATCACAGGATCACAGAATCACAGGATCCCAAAGACAGATAGACTATGAGGAGTTCTGACAGAAGCAGAATAATAGGAAGAATAGGCTCTAGTCAGATATCAAGGGCAGGTAGCACTAGAGATATTCAGATGGCAGGAGGCAAGCATAAGAACATAAGCAACAGAAACCAAGGTTACTTGGCATCATCAGAGCTCAATTCTCCCACCATAACAAGTCCTGGATACACCATCACACCAAAAAAGCAAGATTCGGATCTAAAATCACTTCTCATGATGATGATAGGACTTTAAGGAGGGAATAGTACCTTCCTTAAAGAAATACAGGCTGGGCGTGGTGGCGCTATCTTTAATCCCTGCACTTGAGAGACAGAGGCAGTCGAATTTCTGAGTTCAAGGCCAGCCTGGTCTACAGAGTGAGTTCTAGGACAGCCAGGGCTATCTATGCAGAGAAACTGTCTCTAAAAACCAAAAAGGAAAGGAAAGGAAAGGAAAGGAAAGGAAAGGAGAGGAAAGGAGAGGAAAGGAGAGGGAAGGAGAGGGAAGGAGAGGGAAGGAGAGGGAAGGAGAGGGAAGGAGAGGGAAGGAGAGGGAAGGAGAGGGAAGGAGAGGGAAGGAGAGGGAAGGAGAGGGAAGGAGAGGGAAGGAGAGGGAAGGAGAGGGAAGGAGAGGGAAGGAGAGGGAAGGAGAGGGAAGGAGAGGGAAGGAGAGGGAAGGAGAGGGAAGGAGAGGGAAGGAGAGGGAAGGAGAGGGAAGGAGAGGGAAGGAGAGGGAAGGAGAGGGAAGGAGAGGGAAGGAGAGGGAAGGAGAGGGAAGGAGAGGGAAGGAGAGGGAAGGAGAGGGAAGGAGAGGGAAGGAGAGGGAAGGAGAGGGAAGGAGAGGGAAGGAGAGGGAAGGAGAGGGAAGGAGAGGGAAGGAGAGGGAAGGAGAGGGAAGGAGAGGAAAGGAAAGGAAAGGAAAGGAAAGGAAAGGAAAGGAAAGGAAAGGAAAGGAAAGGAAAGGAAAGGAAAGAAATAGAGAAGAAAACAAGTGAACAGGTAGAATCCCTTAAAGAGGAAACACAAAATTCCCTTAAAGAATTACAAGAAAACACAATCAAACTGGCAAAAGAAATGAACAAAACCACCAAAGATCATGGATTGGCAGGATCAACACTGTAAAAATGGCAATCTTGCCCAAAGCAATCTAGAGATTCAATGCAATCCCCATCAAAATTCCAACTCAATTCTTCAACGAATTAGAAAGGGCAATCAGCAGATTCATCTGGAATAACAAAAAACCTAGGATAGCAAAAACTCTTCTCAAGGATAAAAGAACCTCTGATGGAATCACCATGCCTGACATAAAGCTTTACTACAGAGCAATTGTGATAAAAACTGCATGGTACTGGTATAGTGACAGAAAAGTAGACCAATGGAACAGAATTAAAGACCCAGAGATTGACCCACACACCTATGGTCACTTGATCTTTGACAAGGGAGCTAAAACCATCCAGTGGAAAAAAAGACAGCATTTTCAACAAATGGTGCTGGCACAACTGGCGGTTATCATGTAGAAAAATGCGAATTGATCCATTTCTATCTCCTTGTACTAAGGTCAAATCTAAATGGATTAAGGAACTCCACATAAAACCAGAGACACTGAAACTTATAGAGGAGAAAGTAGGGAAAACCCTTGAAGATATGGGTACAGGGGGGAAATTCCTGAATAGAACAGCAATGGCTTGTGCTGTAAGATCGAGAATCGATAAATGGGACCTCATAAAATTGCAAAGCTTCTGCAAAGCAAAAGACACCGTCAATAAGACAAAAAGGCCACCAACAGATTGGGAAAGGATCTTTACCTATCCCAAATCAGATAGGGGACTAATATCCAATATATATAAAGAACTCAAGAAGGTGGACTCCAGAAAATCAAATAACCCCATTAAAAAATGGGGCTCAGATCTGAACAAAGAATTCTCACCTGAGGAATACCGAATGGCTGAGAAGCACCTGAAAAAATGTTCAACATCCTTAATCATCAGGGAAATGCAAATCAAAACAACCCTGAGATTCCACTTCACTCCAGTCAGAATGGCTAAGATCAAAAATTCAGGTGACAGCAGATGCTGGCAAGGATGTGGAGAAAGAGGAACACTCCTCCATTGTTGGTGGGATTGCAAGCTTGTACAACCACTCTGGAAATCAGTCTGGCGGTTCCTCAGAAAATTGGACATAGTACTACTGGAGGATCCAGCAATACCTCTTCTGGGCATATATCCAGAAGATGTCCCAACCGGTAAGAAGGACACATGCTCCACTATGTTCATAGCAGCCTTCTTTATAATAGCCAGAAGCTGGAAAGAACCCAGATGCCCCTCAACAGAGGAATGGATACAGAAAATGTGGTACATTTACACAATGGAGTACTACTCAGCTATTAAAAAAATGAATTTATGAAATTCCTAGACAAATGGATGGACCTGGAGGGCATCATCCTGAGTGAGGTAACCCAATCACAAAGGAACTCTCACAATATGTATTCACTGATAGGTGGATATTAGCCCAGAAACTTAGGATACCGAAGATATAAGATACAATTTGCTAAACGCATGAAATTCAAAAAGAACGAAGACCAAAGTGTGGACACTTTCCCCCTTCTTAGAAATGGGAACAAAACACCCATGGAAGGAGTTACAGAGACAAAGTTTGGAGCTGTGACAAAAGGATATACCATCTAGTGATTGCCATATGCAGGAATCCATCCCATAATCAGCTTCCAAACACTGACACCATTGCATACACTAGCAAGATTTTGCTGAAAGGACTCAGATATAGTTGTCTCTTGTGAGACTATGCCGGGGCCTAGCAAACACAGAAGTGGATGATCACAGTCAGCTATTGGATGGATCACAGGGCCCCCAATGGAGGAGCTAGAGAAATTACCCAAGGAGCTAAAGGGAACTGCAACCCTATAGGTGGAACAACAATATGAACTAACCAATACCCCGGAGCTCTTGTCTCTAGCTGCATATGTATCAAAAGATGGCCTAGTTGGCCATCACTGGAAAGAGAGGCCCATTGGACTTGCAAACTTTATATGCCCCAGTACAGGGGAACCCCAGGGCCAAAAAGGGGGAGTGGGTGGGTAGGGGATTGTGGGGGTGGGTATGGGGGACTTTTGGGATAGTATTGAAAATGTAAACGAGGAAAATACCTAATTAAAAAAAAATTTAAAAAAAAAAAAAGGAAAACACAATTAAACCGGCAAAAGAAATGAACAAAACCACCAAAGATCTAAAAATGAAAATAAAAACAATAAAGAAATCACAAAGGGAAGAAACACTGCAGTAGAAATTCTAGAAAAAAGATCAGGAGTAAGAGATGCAAGCATCACCAACAGAATACAAGAGATAGAAGAGAGAATCTCAGGGGCAGAAGATACCATAGAAAACATTGACACAACAGTCAAAGAAAATAATAGATAAAAAATAGATAAACTCTTAGCCAGACTAACCAGAGGGCACAGAGAGACTATCCAAATTAATAAAATCAGAAATTAAAAGGGAGACATAATATCAGATCCTGGGGATATCCAAAACACCATCAGATCCTTCTACAAAAGGCTATACCAACAAAACTGGAAAACCTGGATGAAATGGACAAATTTCTAGATAGATACCAGGTACCAACGTTAAATCAGGATCAGATTAATTACCTAAACAGTCCTATATCCCCTAAAGAAATAGAAGTAGTCATTAATAGTCTCCCAACCAAAAGAAGCCCAGGACCAGATGGGTTTAGAGCAGAGTTCTATCAGACCTTCAAAGAAGACCTAATTCCAGTTCTTCTCAAACTATCCCACAAAATAGAAACAGAAGGTACTCTACCCAATTCATTCTATGAAGCCACAATTACTCTGATACCTAAAACACATAAAGACCCAACAAAGATAGAGAATTTCAGACCAATTTCCCTTATGAATATCGATGCAATACTCAATAAAATCCTCACAAACCGAATCCAAGAACACATCAAAATGATCATCCATCATGACCAAGTAGGCTTCATCCCAGGGATGCAGGAATGGTTTAATATAGGAAAATCCATCAACGTAATCCACTATATAAACAAACTCAAAGACAAAAACCACATGATCATCTCGTTAGATGCTGAGAAAGCATTTGACAAAATCCAACTGCCCTTCATGATAAAAGTCGTGGAAAGATCAGGACTAAATATGCAAACATAATAAAAGCAATCTACAGCAAACCAGTAGCCAACATCAAAGTAAATGGAGAGTAGCTGGAAGCAATCCCACTAAAATCAGGGACTAGACAAGGCTGCCCACTCTCTATCTATTCAATATAGTACTCGAAGTTCTAGCTAGAGCAATTGGACAACAAAAGGTCAAATGGATACAGATTGGAAAGGAAGAAGTCAAAATATTACTATTTGCAGATGATATGATAGTATACTTAAGTGACCCCAAAACTTCCACTACAGAACTCCTAAAGCTGATGAACAACTTCAGCAAAGTGGATGGATATAAAATTAACTCAAATAAATCAGTAGCCTTCCTCTTCTTAAAGGATAAACAGGCTGAAAAAGAAATTAGGGAAACAACTCCCTTCATAATAATCACAAATATTACATATTTTGGTGTGACTCTAACCAAGCAAGTGAAAGATCTGTATGACAAGAATTTCAAGTCTCTGAAGAAAGCAATCAAAGAAGATATCAGAAGATGGAAAGATCTCCCATACTCGTGGATTGGCAGGATTAATATAGTAAAAATGGCCATGTGGATCAAGGACCTCCACATAAAACCAGATACAGTGAAACTTATAGAAAAGAAAGTTGGGAAGAGCCTCGAACACATTGGCACAGAGGAAAAATTTCTGAACAGAACAGGAATGGCTTTTGCCAAAAATAGACCTCATAAAATTGCAAAGCTTCTGTTAGGCAAAGAATATTGTCAATTGTCAAAAAGGCAACCAACAGATTGGGAAAGGATCTTTACCAATCCTACATCTGATACAGGGCTAATATCCAATACATACAAAGAACTCAAGAAGTTATACTCCAGAAAATCAAATAACCCTATTAAAAATGGGGTACAGAGCTAAACAAAGAATTCTCAACTGAGGAATACTGAATGGCTGAGAAGTACCTAAAGAAATGTTCATCATCCTTAATCATCAGGCAAGTGCAAATCAAAACAACCCTGAAATTCCACCTCACACCAGTCAGAATGCTGGTGAAGATGCAGAGAAAGAAGCACACTCCTCCATTGCTGGTGGGATTGCAAGCTGGTACAACCACTCTGGAAATAAGTTTGGCAGTTCCTCAGAAAATTGGACATGGTACTACCTGAGGATCCAGCTACACCACTCCTGGGCATATACCCAGAAGATGCTCCAACATGTAATAAGGACACATGCTCCACTATGTTCACAGAAGCCTTAGCCAGAAGCTGGAAAGAACCCAGATGTCCTTCAACAGAGGAGTGGATACAGAAGATGTGGTACATTTACACGATGGAGTAATTCTCAGCTATTAAAAAAATGATGAATTCATGAAATTCTTCAGCAAATGGATAGAACTAGAAAATATCATCCTGAGTGAGGTAACCCAATCACAAAACAACACACATGGTATGCACTCACTGATAAGTGGATATTAGCCCAAAAGCTCCAAACAACCAAGTTACAATTCACAGACCACATGAAGCTCAAGAAGGAAGACCAAAATGTGGGTGCTTCGGTCCTTCTTAGAAGGAGAACAAAATACTCACAGGAGCAAATATGGAGATAAAGTGTAGAGCAGAGACTGAAAGAAAGGTCATCCAGAGACGGTCCCTCCTGAAGATTCATCCCATATACAGTTACTGAGCCCAGACACTATTGTGGATGCCAAGAAGTGCATGCTGAAAGGAGCCTGATAGGGTTGTCTCCTGAGAGGCCCTTCCAGAGCCTTACAAATACAGAGACAGATGCTAGCAGCCAACCATTGGGGCATGGGGGCCCCAATAGACAAGTTAGAAAGAGGACCAAAGGAGTTAAAGGGAATTGCAACACCATAGGAAGAACGACAATATCAACCAACCAGTGCCCCATTGGCTCCCAACGACTAAGACATCAACAAAGTAGTACACATGGCTCCAGCTGCATACATTGCAGAGGATGACCTTGTCATGCATCAATGGGAGGAGAGGTCCTTGGTCCTATGAAGGCTGGATAGATGCTCCAGTGTAGGGGAACTGAGGAGGGAGTGGGTAGATAGGTGAGGAACACCCTCATAGAAGCAGGGGGAGGGAGGATGGGATAGGGGGTTTCCGTGAAGGAGGTGTTGTGAAAGGGGATAACATTTGAAATGTAAATAAAGAAAATATTCAAGGGGAAAAAAAGACTGCATTTTCAACAAACTAAGCTGGTCTACCTAGATGTGTACACACAGAAGAATGCAAATAGATCCATACTTAACACCCTGCACAAAACTCAAGTCTAGGTGGATCAAAAACTTCAACATAAAAATAGATAGCTGAACCTTATAGAAGAGAAAATAGGACATACCCTTGAATGAATTGGCACAGAAGACTATAGAATACCAATAGCACAAGCACTAAGATCAACAATTCATAAATGGGACCTCATGAAACTGAAAAGCTTCTTTAAGGCAAAGCACACTGTCAACATGACTGTAAAATTCTGTAGAATGTGAAGAATTTTCACCAACTCAACATTCAACATAGGACTAATGTTCAAACTATATAAAGAACCAAAGAAAGTATACATCAACAAATCAAATAATCCAATTTAAAATTGGGTACAGATCTAAAAATAATTCTCAACAGAAGAATTTCTATATGGCTGAGAAACACTAAAAATGTCCAACATCTTTTGAATTTACTCTGATGGGTAATGCAAAACAAAACTCCTTTGAGATTCCATCTTATACCTGTCAGAATGGCTAAGCTAGAAACACAAGTGGCAGCTCATGCTGACAAGAATGTGAAGCAAAAGGAACACTCCTCCATTGCTGGTGGGAGTGCAAACTTGCACAGCTGCTATGGAAATCAATACGGTGGTTCTTCAGAAAGTTGGAACACAATTACCTCAAGATCCAGGTATATACCCAAAGGATGCTTCACCCTACAAGAACATCTGACATTTTCCTTGCTTCTTTATTCATAATAACCAGAAACTGGAAACAACCTAGATGTCCTTTGACAGGTGAATGGATAAAGAAAATATGGTACATTTACACAATGGAGTATTACTCAGCTGTTAGAAAAAAAAGTGGTATCATGAAATGTGTAGGCAAATGAATGACGAATCAGAAGACAATTAACCTGAGTGAGCCAACCCCGGGGAACCACTAAGTAAATGATAACCAATCTGTAATCTAAAGACCTAGAAAGGGGTAGGCATAAAGGAAGGAACTGGGTGAGGTGGGTGCATGGATCTCCATGGGAGAGAGAAATAAGATATTACTGGACTGGGAGTGGGTGGGGATGGAGACTAGAGTATCTGGTCAGGAGAGTTGAAGGTGATAGGGTTAAATGAGGAAATTCAGGGAGAGACAGCTAGAATTGGGGAGCATTTGAGGTATGATATGGAAACCTAGTACAGCAGAAACTTCCTCAAGTATGTGAAGGCAGTCCTAATGAAGTCTAATAATGGGGGATATGGAGTCCCAGTTGGCCATGTCTTGTCACCAAACAAAGCTTCCAGTAGCACAACTGGATTGCATTCAATTGAATTGTTGGTCAAGGGGGTCCCAGGGAAATCTCCAAGCAACCTAGGCTGTTGCTAAGACAGTGAAGACATATAGCTTGCTCTCTGAAAACTGACAGAAGTGTCCCATTGCAGAGGACTCACACAACTTAGTGAATACGGAGAAGGTGAGCTGATGCCTACATGAATCTGTAGGCTACCAAAAGAGAATTGTAAATACCAACCCAGCCACAAAACCTTTGACCTACAATCTGTGCTGCCTGCAAGGTATGCTAGCACAATGGTGACACAGAACTTGTGAAAATAGCTAATGAACGTGTGATTTGACTTAAGACCCACTCCATGAAATGGAACCCCTACTTGACACTAGGTGACCAAGAACCACAGGAGGAAAAAAAAGATCAAGAAATAGTTCCTAGTGATACTCTGCTCTATTCAAGATCAGTGCCCCATCCAGTCATCACCATAGAGGCTTCATGCTGCAGCAAATTGGAATAGCTGCAGAGACCCACAGCCAGACTTTGTACAATGAGAAAGAGACATGGGGACACACAGCTCTAAATAGAATACTTCTATCAAATCTTCCTCAGAGCTCAGGAAGTCCCACAGAAGAGGAGGTAGAAAGATTGTAAAAGCCAGAGTGGATGAAGGACAACAGGAGAATAGGCCCTCTAAATCAACTATGCAAGGCACATATGAGTTAACAGAGACTGAAGCAATAAGCACAAGGCCTGCACTGGGCTGAACCAGGTCCATCTGCACCAGCAGATATACCTTTCAGGTTAGTATTTTTATGGGTTTTCTGAGTGTGTGAATGAGTGGGATTCTAATTCTTGTACCTGTGCTTGGGTCTCTTTTCCTCCTATTAATTTGCCTTGTCCAGCCTCAATGTGATTCGTTTTTTTATATTATTATATTTTATTTTGTTGTTTGGTTGTTATCTCTTAGAAGTTTGTCCTATTTGAGTGAGAGACAGAAAGGGAGTGCATCTGGAGGGAAAGAAAAGAGGAGAGGAACTGCGAGGAGTGGATGAAAAAGAAACTGTAATCAGGTTATACATAGGAAAATAATTTTTAAATAAATAAATATCTTGACATTATATTTTTTAAAAAGCTGCTTTGATTCATGAGCTTATTAGTCACTCACTATGTAACTGAGAAGATGTCTGGACCCCAGAAAAGCCTTGTTTGGAATAGAAAGGGAGAGAATGCTGTCAAATCAGAATGTTGTGGGGATATAATGAGATCTTGAAGCCATGTCTGCCATGTGATACTGGCTCAAAAAACAATGTTGGAAATGCATCCTGGTTGAATCACACTAGACTGAGAAAGGTAGATGTTTGCTTAATTTTTAGTTGTCAGTTGCCACTACCTAGAATAACCTGGAAAGAGATTAATGGGTTTATTATTTAGAATATTTAGATCAGGTTGGCCTGTGGACCTGTCTGTAGGGGAATTGTTTTGATTGTTAATTGATGAAGGAAGTCCATTGTGAGCATTGCCATCCCCTAGGCAGGGATTCCTAAACAATATAAAAGGGGGAAGCCATCTGAGAGTAAACAGGCAGCATGGGTGCATCTGTTTCTCCTTACTCCTCCCTTGATTTTGCTATCATATTTTATCAAGCAACTGAAATGAAATGAGAAAAGTTAACAAAGAAAAAATAATTCTTTAAAGTTGGTATTTGAGAGGTCTGAGATGTGAGTTTTCATAGCTGAAGGCCCAGAGATGAGGACGGGGTGGACTGGGGCTCTAGCATACGTACGACTCTGGGTTACAGTCCCAATCACTGAACCAGAAGGAGGGAGGAGAAGTGGTACAGAACACCCCTGATGTCCCAGTGACATTAGAACACTTCAAGACAAGCACTCAGCCGAGTAAAGCAATTAGGAAATGTGGGAAGCCGCGCCCACATTCGCCGTTACAAGATGGCGCTGACAGCTGTGTTCTAAGTGGTAAACAAATAATCTGCGCATGTGCCAAGGGTAGTTCTTCACCCCATGTGCTCTGCCTTCCCCATGACGACAACTCGGCCATGGGCTGCAGCCAATCAGGGAGTGATACGTCCTAGGCGAAGGATAACTCTCCTTAATAGGGACGGGGTTTCGCTTTTGCTTTTGTTTTTGCACTCTTGCTCCTGAAGATGTAAGCAATAAAGTTTTGCCGCAGAAGATTCTGGTTTGCTGCGTCTTTCCTGGCCGGTCGCGAACGCGTGTAAGAGTTGGTGCCGAAACCCGGGAAGAAAGAACCCGGGACGAAAAAACCCGGGACAAGAAAACTCGGGACGGGAGTTAACCATCACCGGTGCAAGGAAGATCCTTCATTCTGGAACCAGAACTGCGGGTCACGGTCATAAAGGTTCCCGTAAAACAGACTGTTGAGAAGGATCCAGCCTGGATTCAGAACTCCTCAGCTGGGGAACGGTGGTAATGAAATGTTCCCGTAAAACAGACTGTTGAGAAGGATTCAACTGCGTGAATTCAGAACTCTTCAGCTGGGGAACAAGGTACCCGTAAGTATAGCTTTACAAGGTACGTCTGGCCTTGAACTTTCTAACGAAATTCAAGACAGTCTATCAGAAGTAAAGTGAGAAATAGCTTTACAAGGTACGTCTGGCCTTGAACTTTCTAACGAAATTCAAGACAGTCTATCAGAAGTAAAGTGGGAAATAGCTTTACAAGGTATGTTTGGCCTTGAACTTTTTCTAGTGTTAGGAGCCTTTTTGTTCCTTTTCACATGTTATCAAGCGGTTAAGGAAGGGCTAAAAATTCTGGATGAAATTCAGGGCAATCTATCAGAAGTAAAGCGGGGAGAGAGAGTAGGAGCAAAGAGGAAATATGGTACACAAACTAAGTATACAGGCCTTTCCAAGGGTCTTGAACCCGAGAAAAAGTTAAGGTCAGGTAAGAATACCTGGGGAGAGATTAGAAGGAAGGAAAAGAAAAAAGAAAAGAAAAAAGATCAATTAACGGAGGTCTCTAGGAAAAGGAGCCTATACTCATCACTAGATGAGTTCAAGGAGCCAGCTCTTGGTAGCTCTGAATCAGATGATGAATTCTCCCCTGAAGAAACAGACTGGGAGGAAAAAGCAGCTCATTATGAGGGAAAAGGGTACCAGCCAGTGCTAGCTAATCAGTTAAGAAAAAAGCCAAAAGCAGCTGGCGAAGGCCAGTTTGCTGCTTGGCCTCCGGGCAGTCGGCTTCAAGGTGCACTTCCGCCCTATGCGGAGCCCCCGCCCTGCGTAGTGCGTCAGCCCTGCGCAGAGAGACAATGCGCAGAGAGACAATGCGCAGACTCATTCATTCCCAGAGAGGAACAAAGGAAAATACAACAGGCATTTCCGGTCTTTGAAGGAGCCGAGGGTGGGCGTGTCCACGCTCCGGTAAAATATGTGCAGATTAAAGAGCTTGCCGAGTCGGTCCGTAAATATGGAACCAATGCTAATTTTACCTTGGTGCAGTTAGACAGGCTTGCCGGCATGACACTAACTCCTGCCGACTGACAAATGATTGTAAAAGCCGCTCTCCCTAGTATGGGCAAATATATGGAATGAAGAGCTCTATGGCAAGAGGCTGCACAAGCGCAGGCCCGAGCAAACGCAGCTGCTTTGACTCCAGAGCAGAGAGATTGGACTTTTGACTTGTTAACGGGTCAGGGAGCTTATTCTGCTGATCAAACAAACTACCATTGGGGAGCTTATGCCCAAATTTCCTCCACGGCTATTAGGGCCTGGAAGGCGCTCTCCCGAGCAGGTAAAGCCACTGGACAACTAACAAAGATCGTCCAGGGACCTCAGGAGTCCTTCTCAGATTTTGTGGCCAGAATGACAGAGGCAGCAGAGCGTATTTTTAGAGATTCAGAGCAAGCCGCACCTCTGGTAGAACAGCTCATTTATGAGCAAGCCACACAGGAGTGCCGAGCGGCCATAGCCCCAAGAAAGAACAAAGGTTTACAAGACTGGCTCAGGGTTTGTCGAGAGCTTGGGGGACCTCTCACCAATGCAGGCTTAGCGGCCGCCATCCTCCGATCCCAAAAATGCTCCATGGGCAGAAATTAATCAACGCATAGATCTTGTCCAGAAACAACTAGATGTATTATGGCAAATAGCTCAGCTGGGATGTGAACAAAAGTTTCCAGGATTGTGTGTTACTTCCATTCAGTATGAGAAATTTACTAGGGCAGCTAATTTGTCAAAAAGTCTTTCTCAGTATATGTTACAGAATTGGACGGCTGAATTTAAACAGATCCTTCGGGAATTGAGACTTCAGGTCAACTCCACGCGCTTGAACCTGTCCCTGACCAAAGGATTACCCAATTGGATCTCCTCAACATTTTCCTTCTTTAAAGAATGGGTGGGATTGATATTATTTGAAGATACACTTTGCTGTAGATTAGTGTTGCTTCTTTGGTTGGTCTGTAAGCTTAAGGCCCAAACTAGGAGAGACAAGGTGGTTATTGCCCAGGCGCTTGCAGGACTAGAACATGGTGCTTCCCCTGATTTATGGTTATCTATGCTTAAGCAATAGGTCGCTGGCCACTCAGCTCTTGCACACCACGAGGCTAGTCTCATTACACGAGATAGAGTGAGTGTGCTTCAGCAGCCCAAGAGAGTTACACGGCTAAGCACTACAGTAGAAGGGCTCTGCGACATATATAAGCCTATTCTAGGGAGACATGTCATCTTTCAAGAAGGTTGAGTGTTCAAGTGTCCTTCCTCCAAGAAAAACAACATGGGACCAGACCAGGACCCCTCTAGGTGATGAGCCTGAAAGGAGGTTATGTGTACGGCTCCTTTACCTGCACACTGGGGATTTGACCTCTATCTCCACTCTCATTAATATGGGTGGCCTATTGCTCTTATTAATAGAAAAGGGGGAACTGTGGGAAGCCGCCCCCACATTCGCCGTTACAAGATGGCACTGACAGCTGTGTTCTAAGTGGTAAACAAATAATCTGCGCATGTGCCAAGGGTAGTTCTTCACCCCATGTGCTCTGCCTTCCCCGTGACGACAACTCGGCCATGGGCTGCAGCCAATCAGGGAGTGATACGTCCTAGGCGAAGGATAACTCTCCTTAATAGGGACGGGGTTTCGCTTTTGCTTTTGTTTTTGCACTCTTGCTCCTGAAGATGTAAGCAATAAAGTTTTGCCGCAGAAGATTCTGGTTTGCTGCGTCTTTCCTGGCTGGTCGCGAACGCGTGTAAGAAGGAAAAGAAGGGGAGCCAAGAACAAAGTCTTGGACAGTGCTGATGTTTAAGGGAGGAAATATAGGCAGAGAAAACATAAACAGGGACCTGAGAGACCAGAGAAAATGTGGCAAGGGTGGTATCACAGAAGCCAAGGTAGGAAACACCCTTGACATGATGCCTGTGCTTCAATGAGGGGAGGAGAGTGGAAACCAAGAGGCCAGTGAATTCCTGGGTCTGTGGGTCTATGAGTTAATGGGTCTATGATGGTAATTCTGTAACAAAATTACATCCTTGCTCCGAGACTGGAATCTCTTACAGAGATGTGCTTTTAATGCTAATGTTCTTAAGGGCTGGGGTTATTCAGGTCATGAGTGATGGTCTTACTCATATCTCTTAAGAGGGAGTAAATATGTGTCAGAAGAGCTGGTAATTTACTGAAGACCCTGGGACTTGGAAGCAAGCATAAGAAAGATCTCTCACTCTCAATTCCTTGAGAGTAATATGGAGAGTGTGTAAGATTAGTCACACACACCCATACTGTAAGTTCTAGAAGAAAGTTCTACTTTGTTGAGTAGATAAATATTTGCTTAAGCCAAATCATTAGCCTTGTCTTACATAAAAGTTTCTGACTGGCTTTACATACACCATGAAGGAATTATAAAAGGAATGGTCTATTTCCTCAGGTAAGGAGTGAGGCATGGTATTCCTTGAGGCCCCTGAACCCCAACCAAGAGAGACATTGCTCTCTAGAGGAGGTCAGCTCATGCAGGTCTCAAGGGAAAAGTGAGATAACAGGGTAGTTGTGCTAGAGGCAAAGATGGAGGACTGTGGAGCCTTGTTCTCTTCTTAACAAGAGTCCTGCACACTGGAAAAGGAATCGGGGCAACTATAGGCAGAGAATTCACCTCTGACTGAGACAGGGTTGGATAGAGCTGGAACTTAGTGGTAGAGTGTTTGCTAGCATGTGACATAACTGTTCCCACCATGTTCTCAAGGAAAGCAGCAGATAAACAGAGGAACAAGTGCTCTCAGGTAGTGACTTGCATTGTCAGACTAAACGCAGAATAAGCAAAGTGTACCGGGCTTTGTCATGTGCAGGGCGCAGCCTGAACTGCCTCCCAGGTAGATGATAAGTAGATCAATACATGAATGGACAGATGGGTGGTTGGATGGATGGATGGATGGATGGACACACACACACATAGCTGATGAATGGATAGATAGATGAAAGATAGATGTGAATGACAGATAGATAGATAGATAGATAGATAGATAGATAGATAGATAGATAGATAGCCAGATGCTTGTTCCTATATGTGAACTTTGCAAACTGTCTCATCAAATGGTATTCATAGAATAGTAACTTCTATGCTTGATTCTCAAAGTGCCAAATTCCAGGTCGCCATCTCAGACCTGAGTCAGAAACTTCATTTCAACAAGATTCCAGTTGACTCCTGTGGCATTCAGAATTTAACATTCTTGATATCGCTGGTTACAAACAAAACTTACAAGAAGTGGAACTATACGGCAATAGCAGAGTACCTAGCATGTACAACCCCCTGTGGTTGCTCTCCAGTACCATCCTGGGAGAGGAAGTCCTGGTAGGAAAGAAAATAAAACCTATTGAAGTTAATTGCTTATTGTGAAATCTGTAGTCTGACATTTTAAAATCCATTTTTAAGAAGTCTCAGTCTTGATACCTTGAATTTATGTTGCGTTAATAAAGATCATAAGCTTAATTTTGAAAGCTCAACATTAGTTTAATTGCCTTGATTAAACGTCCTTGAACCTTCAAATCACCCAAAGGGGCACAGGACAGTGCCCCTCAATGCCTTACATAGAAGAGACCGTGCTGCCAGCTTAAGAATGTGTTGCACTCAGTATAAGTGGCCTTCATCAGACCCTCCCCACAGGCCTGGGACACAGAGGAAGAGGAGGTGGAAAAAGAGTAAACCAGAGGGAACTCCAAGGAAACATTGTCTCCCAAACACAGCAGGACTGTCACACATGTGAACTCACAGAGACTGTGGCAGTACACACAGGGCTTGCATGAATTCAAGTCCCAGCGCTAAGAGAGGAAAGTGGGCTATCTGCAACTGATGCTTGCAAAGGAAAAATTAACTTTCTCCAATAGTCTAATAGGATATATTCACCACACTTGAAAGAAGATCTCATGCTAGGAGTAGTTGGCCAACACAAAGTAAACTCATTTTTTTTTGTAAAACGGTTTCTTATTTTTGTGTTTTTATGGATTTTTATATGTGTGCATTGTGTGTTTGTTTCTTGTGTTAGCTGGTTTATTTAAAGAAAGAGACAAAATATTTTGAGTTAGGTGAGTAGGAGGGTGGGCAGAGTTGGGTGAGTAGGAGAGTGGATGGGGTTGGGTGACTAGGAGGGTGGGCAGGGTTGGGTGAGTAGGAGGGTGGGCAGAGTTGGGTGAGTAGGAGGGTGGGCAGAGTTGGGTGAGTAGGAGAGTGGACGGGGTTGGGTGAGTAGGAGGGTGGGCAGGGTTGGGTGAGTAGGAGGGTGGGCAGGGTTGGGTGAGTAGGAGGGTGGGCAGGGTTGGGTGAGTAGGAGAGTGGGCAGGACATAGGAGGAGTTGGGGAGGGGAAGCATGATCAGAATATAGTGTATGAAAAATATTTTTCGATAAAAAAGAAAAATGTTTTGTAAATGTGTTTGGTTTTGAAGTCTTATGTAGATTATGCAGACAGATTGATATAGAAGCTGCTTGTTCTGGCTTAAGAATGTGGTTTTAATGTGGAAAACTTCAAACACATGAATAGGATGATACAGATTCTTTTTACTAATCACACACTTTTAAAAATTATTAAAATTCTTTTTTTTCTTTCATCTTTTTGCCCATATAATATAGAAAGCCACTAAGGCACCCTGCATATGCAGTCTATTCCTTCAGTCTTTTAAAAGGCAGCCCAAGACAATATGTCACCCAAACGATTATTGACAGTTAAGAGTCCTACTTTTTAAACACCAGTTGATATCACACCAGAGAAAACAGAACTCTGGAAACTTCTTAACATCATTTTAATCCCAGTCTGTCTGCAATTTGACATACTTGTCTCAAAACTTCCTTTAGGGAGCTGCCTTGTTTGTAGTGGGGGTTCTTAAACATGGCTGGTATGTGTTTTAGAACAAAGTGAATTATGTGGGTTACTGAAGCCTCATGGTGTCACAGGGACATTCATGTCCCCTGTACTCCACATTCCCCTGATCTGAGAGGCTGAGACTTGATTAAAATCAGGCAATGACATATTCTGAACAAGGGTGCTTTCTCTTTGCCTCTGGATAGTGTGTGCACGTGCACATGCCTTCATGTCTGTGCATTGTATAGCGTGTGCATGTGCACATGCCTTCATGTATGTGCATTGTATAGTGTGTGCATGTGCACATGCCTTTATATGTGTGCATTGTATAGTGTGTGCATGTGCACATACCTTCATGTGTGTGCATTTTATAGTGTGTGCATGTGCACATGCCTTCATGTGTGTGAATGCGGAAGGAGGTTACCTCACCTTTCACCTTTGAGACAGGGTCTTTCTTTTGTTGTTTGCCACTGCTTAACATCCAGCTCACTGGCCAGCAAGCCTCCAGTAAAGCTCACATCTCTGCCTCCCCCACTTATAGACACACTCCACCATCCCTGCCTCTGTGTGGGGCCTGGAGATCTGAACTCAGGTCCTCACACTTACATGGCAAGTGCTTTCCACAGTGAGCCAACTCCCCAGCCCCAGTTGCTCTTTTTCATTGCATATCACTCAGAGGTGCATGCTGGTCACCCACAGGTGCATGCTGGTCACTCAGAGCTGCATGCTGGTCACTCAGAGCTGCATGATGATTCCTCTCTTACTATGAGGAATTTAAGTTAGCCATTGGATTCAGGTGTGGTCTGTTCAATTCACAGATAGCAAAGTTACAATCCACTTTTATCTAAGTGGTGTTGGTAGCTACTGGGGATTGTCCCCTGGAACCATGCACTGCCAACAGGGACCAGGGGTGATTTGATTATTCTCACCCTTCTTCAGTCCTGAAGATGTCCTTGGAAAAGAAACTTACCTTCTGCCATTTGTGTTCTTTGAAATACACCATGAAAAAGCAGGTAAGGTGCTTGCTCTTTGCTGTAATTTGCCATTTTCAGAACAGGTAAGCATCTTCCCAAGGTCCCCTGGAAATGTTCGTCACAGCCCCATTTCACAGACAGGAGCTGAGACAAAGAAGAAGGCTGAGGTCAGCAGGGGTGGAGGAGAAGGGGCAAGGTATGGAACAACGCATTGTACACATGGATCAAGTTACTTTAAAAGAAGAAGATACTTTCTTAAGAGAAGTTGCTCCTACTGACTTAACCACACTGCTCCATGAAATGATTTCAAACTTGACACCTGATAGTGTGAAGGTCAGCAAAGATGGCTGAAGCAGACATGGGGATGTCTTCACTCGGTCTGCCACTGACGATCCTGACAGATGCTTCAGTTCCTGGAAAACAGCTCAAATGAAGAACATTAAAACAGAACTGCCATGCCACCCAGCCAACCTGCTCCTGGGTATTTATGCAGAGTCTACGGCCCTGAGAAGACACAAGCACACATGACTTTACTGTGCCATTAGTCACAATGGCCAAGACTTCAAGGACTTGCAGAGATGGCTCAGTGGGTAAGAGTTCTTCCTTGAGAGCATGAGGGTCTAAGTTCAAGTCCTCCCCAGACATGCAATGTGTTGGATATGGACACATGTGCCTGTAACTCCAGGATCACTGACCAGCTAGCCTAACAAAAACTCAGATTTCAGCTCAGTGAAAACCCTTTAGTAGAAGGTGACAGGAAGACAAAGTCCTCCTCTAGCCTTTGCATGTGTACACGTGGGCATAAATACATGCACATACATACCCTCACACACAATAGTCACATATAAAAGTGCCCACCCTCACAATACATTTACACACACACCACACACAATGTGAAAGTGTCTATCAACTGATGGATAGAGAACATGTAGTATATACATGCAGTAGAATATGATTTGACCTTGAAAAATGAACTTTTCCCCTTCTGGTCGGTGCCAGCACTGGGTCACCTTGGGCGCGCAGTCGGTAGACACCCCCAAGGTCCCTAGAGGACTCTCCATGAGATCTTAGGACCGCTGGTGAGTGGAACACAACTTCTGTTTCATTCCAATCTCGCAGGACCTGAGACAGCATTAGGAAAGCAGAAAACCCTGCCTGACCAGGATCACAAGTCCCTTCAGGTCAGCGCCAGCTCTGGGTCACCTTGGGCGCAGAGTCAGCAGACAACCTCAAGGTCCCTAGAGGACAGCTTCTGAGGCAGACCCTGTTTGGGCTCCAGACATCCAGGCACCTTCCCTGCAAGAGGAGAGGTGTCCACCCCGCCGGGGATGGTTTTGCTGGAGCACCTGGGGGAGCCATCTTGGTTCCCGAATCCCTCCAAGACTACTCTGCACAGGTGAGAGTGTGGACTACAGAAGCTAACAGTTTCTGGGACAGGAAGAAGCCACACAGCTTCTGGGACAGGCCCTGTTTCAGGCCTTCATTTTCTGCCAGGAGGCAGGTCCAAATGGCAGATATCTGTGCACCTTCCCTGCAAGAGGAGAGCTTGCATGCAGAGAGTGCTCTGACCACTGAAACTCAGGAGAGATCTAGTCTCCCAGGTCTGCTAATAGAGGCTAACAGAATCACGAGGGGAACAAGCTCTAACCAGACACAACTATAATAACTAACTCCAGAGATTACCAGGTGACAAAAGGAAAAGATAAGAATCTTACTAACAGAAACCAAGACCACTCACCATCATCAGATAGCAGCACTCCCACCTTACCCAGTCCTGGGCACCCCAACACACCCGAAAAGCTAAGCCCGGATTTAAAAGCATATCTTATGATGATGGTAGAGGACATCAAGAATTACTTTAATAACTCACTTAAAGAAATAAGGAAACACGGCTAAAGGGTTACAAGTCCTTAAAGAAAAACAGGAAAACACATCCAAACAGGTGATGGAAATGAACAAAACCATACTAGTCATAAAAAGGGAAGTAGACACAATAAAGAAAACCCAAACTGAGGCAATGCTGGAGATAGAAACCCTAAGAAAGAAATCTGGAACCATAGATGCTAGCATCAGCAACAGAATACAAGAGATGGAAGAGAGAATCTCAGGTGCAGAAGATTCCATAGAGAACATCAGCACAACAATCAAAGAAATACAAAATGCAAAAAGATCCTAACTCAAAACATCCAGGAAATCCAGGACACAATGAGAAGACCAAACCTATGGATAATAGGAGTAGATGAGAATGAAGATTTTCAACTTAAAGGGCCAGCAAATATCTTCAACAAAATTATAGAAGAAAACTTCCCAAACCTAAATAAAGAGATGCCCATGAACATACCAGAAGCCTACAGAACTCCAAATAGACTGGACCAGAAAAGAAATTCCTCCTGGCACATAATAATCAGAACAAAAAATGCACTAAATAAAGAAAGAATATTAAAAGCAGTAAGGGAAAAGGGTCAAGTAACATATAAAGGCAGGCCTATCAGAATTACACCAGACTTTTCACCAGAGACTATGAAAGCCAGAAGATCCTGGACAGATGTTATACAGACACTAAGAGAACACAAATGCCAGCCCAAGCTAGTATAACCATCCAAACATTCAATTTCCGTAGATGGGGAAACCAAAGTATTCCATGACAAAACCAAATTCACACATTATCTGTCCACAAATCCATCCCTTCAAAGGATAATAACAGGGAAAAAAATACAAGGACGGAAACAACGCCCTAGAAAAAGCAAGAAAGTAATCCTTCAACAAACCTAAAAGAAGACAGCCACAAAAATAGAATGCCAAATTTAACAACAAAAATATTAGGAAGCAACAATTACTTTTCCTTAATATCTTTTAATATCAATGAACTCAATTCCCCAATAAAAAGACATAGACTAACAGACTGGCTACACAAACAGGACCCAACATTTTGCTGCTTACAGAAAACCCATCACAGGGAAAAAGACAGACACTACCTTAGAATGAAAGGCTGGAAAACAATTTTCCAAGCAAATGGTATGAAGAAACAAGCTGGAGTAGCCATTCTAATATTGAATAAAATCAACTTACAACCCAAACTTATCAAAAAGACAAGGAGGGACACTTCATACTCATCAAAGGTAAAATCATTCAAGAGGAACTCTCAGTTCTGATATCTATGCTCCAAATCAAGGGCAGCCACATTCATTAAAGAAACTTTAGTAAAGCTCAAAGCACACATTAATAATAGGGGGTGACTTCAATACCCCACTTTCAGCAATGGACAGGTCCTGGAAACAGAAACTAAACAGGGACACAGTGAAACTAACAGAAGTTATGAAACAAATGGATTTAACAGATATCTACAGAACATTTTATCCTAAAACAAAAGGATATACCTTCTCAGCACCTCATGGTAACTTCTCCAAAATTGGCCATATAGTTGGTCACAAAACAGACCTCAACAGATACAAAAGTATTGAAATTGTCTCATGCATCCTATCAGATCACCATGGACTAAGGCTGATCTTCAATAACAATATAAATAATAGAAAGCCAACATTAACATGGAAACTGAACAACACTCCTCTCAATGATACCTTGTTCAAGGAAGGAATAAACAAAGAAATTAAAGACTTTTTAGAGTTTGATGAAAATTAAGCCACAACACACCCAAACTTATAGTACACAATGAAAGCATTCCTAAGAAGAAAACTCATAGCTCTGAGTGCCTCCAAAAAGAAACTAGAGAGAGCACACACTAGCAGCTTGACAACACACCTAAAAGCTCTAGAACAAAAGGAAGCAAATTCACCCAAGAGGAGTAGACAGCAGGAAATAATCAAACTCAGGGGCGAAATCAACCAAGTGGAAACAAGAACTATTCAAAGAATCAACCAAACGAGGAGCTGGTTCTTTGAGAAAATCAACAAGATAGATAAACTCTTAGCCAGACTCACTAGAGGGCACAGGGACAGCATCCTAATTAACAAAATCAGAAATGAAAAGGGAGACATAACAACAAATCCTGAAGAAATCCAAAACACCATCAGATCCTTCTACAAAAGGCTATACTCAACAAAACTGGAGAACCGGGATGAAATGGACAAATTTCTAGACAGATGCCAGGTACCAAAGTTAAATAAGGATCAGATTAATGATCTAAACAGTCCTATATCCCCTAAAGAAATAGAAGCAGTCATTAATAGTCTCCCAACCAATAAAAGCCCAGGACCAGATGGGTTTAGCGCAGAGTTCTATCAGACCTTCAAAGAAGATCTAATTCCAGTTCTGCACAAACTATTCCACAAAATAGAAGCAGAAGGTACTCTATCGATTTCATTCTATGACGCCACAATTACTCTGATACCTAAACCACAGAAAGACCCAACAAAGATAGAGAACTTCAGACCAACTTCCCTTATGAACATCGATGCAAAAATCCTCAATAAAATTCTTGCTAACTGAATCCAAGAACACATTAAAGCAATCATCCATCCTGACCAAGTAGGTTTTATTCCAGGGATGCAGGGATGGTTCAATATACGGAAATCCATCAATATAATCTACTATATAAACAAACTCAAAGAAAAAAAACACATGATTATCTCGTTAGATGTGGAGAAAGCATTTGACAAAATCCAACATCCATTCATGATAAAAGTCTTGGAAAGATCAGGAATTTGAGCCCCATACCTAAACATGATAAATGCAGTCTACAGAAAAACCAGTAGCCAACATCAAATTAAATAGTGAAAAGCTGGAAGCAATCCCACTAAAATCAGGGACTAGACAAGGCTGCCCACTTTCTCCCTACCTATTCAACATTGTACTTGAAGTCCTATCCAGAGCAATTCAACAACAAAATGAGATCAAGGGGATACAAATTCGAAGAAAAGAAGTCAAAATATCACTATTTGCAGATGATATGATAGTATATATAAGTGACCCTAAAATTCCACAAGAGAACTCCTAAACCTGATAAACAGCTTCAGTGAAGTAGCTGGATATAAAATTAACTCAAACGAGTCAATGGCCTTTCTCTACACAAAGGATAAACAGGCTGAGAAAGAAATTAGGGAAACAACACCCTTCAAAATAATCACAAATGATATAAAATACCTTGGTGTGACTCTAACTAAGGAAGTGAAAGATCTGTATGATAAGCACTTCAAGTTTCTGAAGAAAGAAATTAAAGATCTCAGAAGATGGAAAGATCTCTCATGCTCATGGATTGGCAGGATCAATATAGTAAAAATGGCTACATTGCCAAAAGCAATCTACAGATTCAATGCAATCCCCATCAACATTCCAACTCAATTCTTCAACAAATTAGAAAAGGCAATCTGCAAATTCATCTGGAATAACAAAAAAACCTAGTGTCTTAGTCAGGGTTTCTATTCCTGCACAAACATCATGACCAAAAAGCAAGTTGGGGAGGAAAGGGTTTATTCGGCTTACATTTCCATACTGCTGTTCATCACCAAGGAAGTCAGGACTGGAACTCAAGCAGGTCAGGAAGCAGGAGCTGCTGCAGAGGCCATGGAGGGATGTTCTTTACTGGCTTGCCTCCCCTGGCTTACTCAGCCTGCTCTCTTATAGAACCCAAGACTACCAGCCCAGAGATGGCACCACCCACAAGGGGCCTTTCCCCCTTGATCACTAATTGAGAAAATGCCTTACAGTTGGATCTCATGGAGGCATTTCCTCAAATGAAGCTCCTTTCTCTGTGATAACTCCAGCTGTGTCAAGTTGACACAAAACTAGCCAGTACACCTAGGATAGCAAAACCTCTTCGCAATGATAAAAGAACTTCTGGGGGAATCACCATGCCTGACCTAAAGCTGTACTACAGAGCAATTGTGATAAAAACTGCATGGTACTGGTATAGCAACAGACAAGTAGACCAATGGAATAGAATTGAAGACCCAGAAATGAACCCACACACCTACGGTCACTTGATCTTTGACAAGGGAGCTAAAACCATCCAGTGGAAAAAAGACAGCATTTTCAACAAATGGTGCTGGCACAACTGGTGGTTATCATGTAGAAGAATGCGAATTGATCTATTCCTATCTCCTTGTACTAAGGTCAAATCTAAGTGGATCAAGGAACTCCACATAAAACCAGAGACAGTGAAACTTATAGAGGAGAAACTGGGGAAAAGCCTGAAAGATATGGGCACAGGAGAAAAATTCCTGAATAGAACAGCAATGGCTTGTGCTGTAAGATCAAGAATCGACAAATGGGACCTCATAAAATTGCAAAGCTTCTGTAAGGCAAAAGACACTGTCAATAAGACAAAAAGACCACCAACAGATTGGGAAGAGATCTTTACCTATCCTAAATCAGATAGGGGACTAATATCCAATATATATAAAGAACTCAAGAAGGTGGACTCCAAAAAATCAAATAACCCCATTAAAAAATGGGGCTCAGAGCTAAACAAAGAATTCTCACCTGAGGAATACCGAATGGCTGAGAAGTACCTGATAAAATGTTCAGCATCCTTAATCATCAGGGAAATGCAAATCAAAGCAACTATGAGATTCTACCTCACACCAGTCAGAATGGCTAAGAGCAAAAATTCAGGTGACAGCAGATGCTGGCGAGGATGTGCAGAAAGAGGAACACTCCTCCATTGTTGGTGGGATTGCAAGCTTGTACAACCACTCTGGAAATCAGTCTGGTGGGTCCTCAGAAAATTGGACATAGTACTACTGGAGGATCCCGCAATACCTCTCCTGGGCATATATCCAGAAGATGTTCCAAATGGTAAGAAGGACACATGTTCATAGCAGCCTTCTTTATAATAGCCAGAAGCTGGAAAGAACCCAGATGCCCCTCAACAGAGGAATGGATACAGAAAATGTGGTACATTTACACAATGGAGTATACTACTCAGTTATTAAAAAGAATGAATTTATGAAATTCCTAGGCAAATGGATGGACCTGGAGGACATCATCCTAAGTGAGGTAACCCAATCACAAAAGAACTCACCTGATATGTACTCACTGATAAGTGGATATTAGACCAGAAACCTAGAATACCCAAGATACAAGATACAATTTGCAAAACACGTGAAACTCAAGAAGAATGAAGACTCAAGAAGAATGAAGAATGTGGACACTTTGTCCCTTCTTAGAATTGGGAACAAAACACCCATGGAAGGAGTTACAGAGACAAAGTTTGGAGTTGAGACGAAAGGATGGACCATCTAGAGACTGCCATACCCGGGGATCCATCCCATAATCAGCTTCCAAATGCTGACACCATTGCATACACTAGCAAGATTTTGTTGAAAGGACCCAGATATAGCTGTCTCTTGTGAGTATATGCCGGGGCCTAGCAAACACAGAAGTGGATGATCACAATCAGCTATTGGATGAATCACACCGCCCCCAATGGAGGAGCTAGAGAAAGTACCCAAGGAGCTAAAGGGGTCTGCAACCCTGTAGGTGGAACAACAATATGAAGTAATCAATAACCCCCAGAGCTCATGTCTCTAGCTGCATATGTATCAGAAGATGTCCTAGTCGGCCATCATTGGAAAGAGAGGCCCATTGGTCTTGCAAACTTTATATGCCTCAGTACAGGGGAATGCCAGGGCCAATAAGTTGGAGTGGGTGAGTAGGGGAGTTGTGGGGAGTGTATGGGGGACTTTTGGGATAGCTTTGGAAATGTAAACGAAGAAAATACCTAATTTTAAAAAAAGAGAAAAGAACTTTTATATATGTGGTAACATGGATGGCACCTGAGGTCCTTAGGTCAAATGAAATAAGTCACAGAAAGACAAATCTGCTTGGTTCTCTTACAGAGGATATCTAAGACAGTCACACAGCAGAGACTGTGGAGGTATGGAAATTAGAAGTTGTTGTCAGTGGATATGAACTTTCAGTTGTGCAAAGCAAGTAAGTTCTAGAGACTACTGCATAACAACTATACAGTTGTACTTATAAACTCTGAGAGGAATCTTATATCCCGTCCTTCCACAATCTGAGTTTAGAGGGAAGGGGTGGAAGGAAAGCAAGCCTCAAGGTGTATGATGGGAAGGCCAGTGAAGTGTGAGCAGAAGGAGCTTTGGGGAAGTACCCAGCAGGTGGTCTCTGGTGTCAGCAGAATGCACATGCCAAAGAATCCGCAGAAATTACCTCTGTTACCACGGCAAGCCACATTTTGGTCTTGAATTTTGTTCTTATTTTTGTTGTTTTTGTTTTGTTTTTCAAACAAAGTTCGAATTCTAAATTTGAGTTTTAAAGTTGCTATTACTTTAAAACTCCTTACCACAAAGAATTGTCTAGTGCAGTTTCTGACTGGAGTAGGCATGGGGGGTATCATGGGCTCTCTAAGTTAAAGGTGGTACATAGCCTCTTTCACATACCTTCAAACTCCTGGCCATAGTAGATCCCCCTAAACTATTAAGCAAAAGCAAAAACAAAAAACAACAAAAAAAACAACAAAAACAAACAAACAAACAACCTTTTACAGGGCTGGTGAAGAGAGTCCATGTCAAAGAGGTGTCAGTGCTCATCAGCCGCTATTTTGTAATCCCCGGGAGCTGTCCTGGGACACAATGGGTGTTTATGTTGAATAGCTGTAATAAGGACAATATGGTAGAGCTGGAGTGACTCTAGAGGTCAACCTAGGCCACAAAGGCCAGCACCGACACTAGGAATGCTTTGGTGACTTGAAAATAGAAACCAGAGATTTGAGAGGTTTGTGTAACTTAAAAACAAAAGTGCTCGCTGCATGCAGACAAGGGTAGGTCTGCAATATGGTAGCATCTGCCTTTCTAGATGCTTTCCTGAAGAGGCTCTTTGCCTTGGGGAAAGCCTACTTTCACAGGGAAAGCTCCAAGGCTGTGCTTAAGGGCTTGCTTCACTTCAGTATTTCCAGTGGGGAGATCAGTGCTCCATTCTTAGTAGGATGATGGTGTGTGTCTTTGAGAGCTCGTAACACACACACACACACACACACACACACACACACACACACACACACACACAGAGTGAGAGAGAGAGAGAGAGAGAGAGAGAGAGAGATGCACACCAGGCACATGTGCACACATCCATGCCACATTAAGATTTATTCACATTTGTAGTTACACATATGTGTGTCAGTGTATTTACATGAGTGCACATGCCCATGGAAGCCAGGAGAGGGCATCCCATCCCCTGGAGCTGCAATTACAGGCACTTGTGAACTACCCCGTATATTTTTTATATTAATTTCATTCATGGTAGACACAATAAAGAAAACTCAAAGTGAGGCAACACTGGAGATAGAAACCCTAGGAAAGAAATCTGGAACCATAGATTTGAGCATCAGCAACAGAATACAAGAGATGGAAGAGAGAATCTCAGGTGCAGAAGATTCCATAGAGAACATCGGCACAACAATCAAAGAAAATGGAAAATGCAAAAAGATCCTAACTCAAAATATCCAGGAAATCCAGGACACAATAAGAAGACCAAACCTACGGATAATAGGAGTGGATGAGAATGAAGATTTTCAACTCAATGGACCAGCAAACATCTTCAACAAAATTATTGAAGAAAACTTCCCAAATCTAAAGAAAGAGATGCCTATGAACATACAAGAAGCCTACAGAACTCCAAATAGACTGGACCAGAAAAGAAATTCCTCCCGACACATAATAATCAGAACAACAAATGCACTAAATAAAGAAAGAATATTAAAAGCAGTAAGGGAGAAAGGTCAAGTAACATATAAAGGAAGGCCTATCAGAATTACACCAGACTTTTCACCAGAGACTATGAAAGCCAGAAGAGCCTGGACAGATGTTATACAGACACTAAGAGAACACAAATGCCAGCCCAGGCTAATATACCCGGCCAAACTCTCAATTACCATAGATGGAGAAACCAAAGTATTCCACGACAAATCCAAATTCACACAATATCTATCCACGAACCCAGCCCTTCAAAGGATAATAACAGAAAAGAAGCAATACAAGGACGGAAATCACGCCCTAGAACAAGCAAGAAAGTAATCCCTCAACAAACCAAAAAGAAGACAGCCACAAGAACAGAATGCCAACTCTAACAACAAAAATTATAGGAAGCAACAATTACTTTTCCTTAATATCTCTTAATATCAATGGACTCAATTCCCCAATAAAAAGACATAGACTAACAGACTGGCTACACAAACAGGACCCAACATTCTGCTGCTTACAGGAAACCCATCTCAGGGAAAAAGACAGACACCACCTCAGAGTGAAAGGCTGGAAAACAATTTTCCAAGCAAATGGTCTGAAGAAACAAGCTGGAGTAGCCATTCTAATATCAGATAAAATCGACTTCCAACCCAAAGTTATCAAAAAAGACAAGGAGGGACACTTCATACTCATCAAAGGTAAAATCCTCCAAGAGGAACTCTCAATTCTGAATATCTACGCTCCAAATGCAAGGGCAGCCACATTCATTAAAGACACTTTAGTAAAGCTCAAAGCACACATTGCACCTCACACAATAATAGTGGGAGACTTCAACACACCACTTTCATCAATGGACAGATCGTGGAAACAGAAACTAAACAGGGACACAGTGAAACTAACAGAAGTTATGAAACAAATGGACCTGACAGATATCTACAGAACATTTTATCCTAAAACAAAAGGATATACCTTCTTCTCAGCACCTCATGGGACCTTCTCCAAAATTGACCATATAATTGGTCACAAAACAGGCCTCAACAGATACAAAAATATTGAAATTGTCCCATGTATCCTATCAGACCACCATGGCCTAAGACTGATCTTCAATAACAACATAGATAATGGAAAGCCAACATTCACGTCGAAACTGAACAACACTCTTCTCAATGATACCTTGGTCAAGGAAGGAATAAAGAAAGAAATTAAAGACTTTTTAGAGTTTAATGAAAATGAAGCCACAATGTACCCAAACCTTTGGGACACAATGAAAGCATTTCTAAGAGGGAAACTCATAGCTCTGAGTGCCTCCAAGAAGAAATGGTAGAGAGCACATACTAGCAGCTTGACAACACATCTAAAAGCTCTAGGAAAAAAAGGAAGCAAATTCACCCAAGAGGAGTAGACGGCAGGAAATAATCAAACTCAGGGGTGAAATCAACCAAGTGGAAACAAGAAGAACTATTCAAAGAATTAACCAAACGAGGAGTTGGTTCTTTGAGAAAATCAACAAGATAGATAAACCCTTAGCTAGACTCACTAAAGGGCACAGGGACAAAATCCTAATTAACAAAATCAGAAATGAAAAGGGAGACATAACAACAGATCCTGAAGAAATCCAAAACACCATCAGATCCTTCTACAAAAGGTTATACTCAACAAAACTGGAAAACCTGGACGAAATGGACAAATTTCTGGACAGATACCAGGTACCAAAGTTGAATCAGGATCAAGTTGACCATCTAAACAGACCCCTAATACCACAAAGGTGTTGTGCTGCCTGCTGCTCAGGTTGATTCTTGTCTCTGTCTGGCTGTCTTCTTGTCTATTCATCTGCGTGGGTTTTCACTGCTGTGTGCCCACCCCCATCACTTGACTCCATCAGTCTGTCTTCATCATTATAGATGGGGGTGTTCAGCCTGTCCTCTGTATTGAAGCTATTGAACCTGTAACAAGTGCTGCTGTGAGTATTTTTGTCCTTGTCTCTTAGTAGACACATGTATACTTTTCTGTTGGGTATTTAGTGAAATTGCTAGGTTCTAGGATATGCACATGTCTATCTGTTTGGAATAAATTCTGGCCCAATTTTTCCTGTTTCTTTGTATGGGTACCACTGCCATGTCTCCCACCCTGCAGCTGGGCTCCAGCATGGGACTTGCTCAGGCCAATGGGGAGTGTAAAAGCAGATACAAATAGTTGCAAACACTTGCTGGGCTTTGATCTCTTTTATGCTTCCCTTTGAAAACACATCTGGGTACCCTGCTTAAGGACATGAAATACAAGAGAGGAGTAGAGTCATCTTGGATGAGGTCATCCTACCAAGCAACCAAGCTACTTTCCAGCTGCCCGCAGGTATGAGTAAACTCTGCTGAGATTAGCTAAGTCTAAATCAAATGAGCAAAGCTGTCTGTTTGACTTGTATAAAATAAGAAATGGCAGGATTTTAAGACACTAACCTTTAGTGTCATTTGTTATATATCAATTGTTAGTATTTTTTATGCAGCAATAGCTGACTACCACATCGCTAAACAGATTTCCAAAGATTTATGTCCACTGACATTGCCCTTGCCTAAGGTTCTGAAGTTGGGTGCCCTTATCAATAGATAGTGATTAAACTCCCTGGAAAACACAATATTTGAACTTGTTTTTCATTTTATGCATCCCCAGGAGCATGTAACTGTACCAAGAAATAGATTTAATTTACATTTTACTAATAATTAATATTGTTGATCACCCTTTCCTATGTCTATGAGTTTGTAGAATATTCTCTGAAGTACCTTGGTTTTGTTTATTTTTCTATTAGATCAATTGCTTTCTAGCTGCTGAGTTTTATGGATGAACACATATATCTTCAGATATACTAGACAAGAACACTTTAATTACATTTTAGTGTGTGGGTGTGCACGTGGTCTCTCTCCTTCCAGAACAGAAGTTGTCAGGCTTGGCAGCAAGCACCTTTATCTGTTGAGCCATCTCCCGGCCTGAGAGGAGCCCTTGATAGGGCATATCTATGCAGATAGCTCCTGCTCTGTAACCTGTTTTACCGCAGCCAAGGCATTTCCTAAAGAGTGAGCATTTTTAATTCAGTTTACAGATTTTATCTTTTATAGCTGCTGGCATTTTTTGAGGTTATTGAGCTTTTTATTGTTGTTTTCTCCTGAAAGCTCTGTTGACTGTCCTTTGTAATTGGGTCCTGGAATTGATTTTCTACTTAGGGTCTGAGATGGGGATCAAAATATCCTCTGGTTCCTGAAGAATATTCAATTGACCCATGATTGGTTTGCACAGCTCTCACTGGGAAGCAGCATGGAATTATGGGGAGAGTTACTAGCGGGGCTGTAGTCCCAACTGTGGTACCAGCTCACAGGCTGTGTCCTTGGACAGGTCACTAGAGCTGTGTCTATTTGTCCATTCATAAGAAGAGGAGGTAAGCTTAGATTGTCTACAGTGTTCCATGCAGAAGTGATGTCAGATTTCAACAATGTCTTTGTTAGTTCGGGGATCTCAGGGGAAGTATTAGCATATTAGAGAGCAAATTTCCGTCACCTTTTAAGATGGAAAAGGCATACCCATGTCGGCTATTGGGAGAATTAGAGAAACAGATGTGAAGTTTTATGCTTGGCACATTAAAAATTATGCTGTTCAGCAGGAGCTATCAGTGTCTGTTGTTGGTATAGTCATACAGTGAACAGGAAGTGGCCTTCATTTAACTTAAAATCAACAACAAAAAAACAAACAAACAAAAAACTCACAAGTGGTAGTTTTAACTTAACAAGTATCACAGACTTGCTTGGAAATAAAGCTGCTTCATCCTCTCCATTACTAAGAGACATTACTTTTATCAACATATAAAAGCTGATCTCTAGAATTCATTCTTTATTCCCCTTGTTTTCAAAAGTTTGCCCTAAACACGTGTAGAATCCTGGAAAGGACAGAATGCCATGGTGACACCTGCCAAGAGGAAATGGGAGGCCTGAAGTCCATGGATTTCTACAAGGGGCTCCCTGGGGACTTCCCTGAGGTGGTATTGTCTGTCCTCTGGATCTCGGTCTGCTTTCTGATAGCAGTTACAGCTACCTCATCATCCCTGCCCTGTGTTAACCATCTGTCTCCTTCAACCAGGATGTAACCTCCAAAGCAACAAAGCTGTTCTTGCCACTGTGCCTTCCACACGGAGGAGAGCTAGCTCACAGAAATGCTCAGGAAAGATTACCAAATAAAGTGAATGGCTGCAAAGTCCGAGCCACATAAACTGCAGAAGGAATAGTGCCCACATTCGATTTGCCACATCCTCTACTAGTGTGACACAGGAACTCATAATGGATTTTGACTCTCACACTGTCAGGCCCACACTCCATCTACTGCAGCAGGTGTGCAGAACCAACTTTAAAATAAAATAAATATTAGCCCTGCTAATAAACACATATTTCTGAAGTGCGCCTTTGGGAATGAAAAGAAGGAAATTGATATTTCCCACATACGTGTACTGTAGTGGTTTTTATAGAGAGGAACTGTTTCATAAATAAAGTTGCTGAAGGCACAAATTATCCCGAGAGCTATTCTTCCCTTTAAATGAAAGCAGACACCAGAACCATGTTTTCACAATAAACAAATCCCTAGTTTTGGGTGCTGATTACTAGAAAGTTTCCAGTTTTGTCTTTTACCCAAATAAGTTGTTAATTAGATAGACAAAAACCAGGAAGCATGGCCGTTTACACAGTTAATTTCCTCACTCTTGAGCTGCGGGAGTCATTTCCTGCAGGAATCCAGCAGCTGGTAACAAAATCACAGGCTCGGGTAGCAGGTGATGCTCCAGGCTCTGAATACAACTCAGGTGGTTTGTTCAGACTTGGAAGGAGCCAGATCAACTTCAGAAATAACTCTAAACACAGCCAAGAATGCTGTCGGCATTGCTCTACCAGGCACGTCTGTCTAGTGGGAGGAACCGTAGACAAAGAAACCAACTTCCAGGTTTGACTCAGCTGGTAATTGGTTGTGTGACCTTACATTTCACCTCCTGCGCCCTAATCTCCTTGTCTACATGAGAGTTAACAGCATTCAAATTCTATGTCCAAGTTTGTTTGTTTGTTTGTTTGTTTGAAGAGGAAACAATCAAATTCAAACTGTAGCTATTTTTGTACAAGTTCCTGTTTCAACAAGCCACAAAGATGGAACCTTTGACATCTTAGGGACAGAGAGCTTCATTGAATTCCATGTCACCAAATCAGTGTCCTGTTGCACAAGAAAGCTAAGTGATAAATCAGAGAAACTGACACCGTTTACAACGTTACACTGGTTTGAGTAATTCTTTCTTACAAGTGGTACATGGATTAGCTTTCTCCTCATTGCTGTTCCCTTGGAAAATAGAAACTAATAAGTTAATCATATTTAAAAAAAAAAAAAAAAAGCAAGAGTCAAAGGTGTATAGTCCATCTGAATTTGGCCTGGGTGGGTGGAGAATGGAGCTAGAATATCACTCCCGAATTCACGTGTTGTAATCCCCAGTGGGAGGTGCTGGGAGGTGGGGCATCTGGGAGGTGCCTGGGTCATGAGAGAGACCTTAAGGCACACCCTTCTGTCTCTCACCCACATATGGTGGGTTGAGGCACTACAGTCTCTCACTGGTCTGGAATATCACCCAGATCTAGAACCTTTTTTCTTGCTCAAATAAACTCTGATATTTAACTTACCTCATTTTTCCTTTTAACATAAATCCTATTTAAGAGTTTAATTTGTCTAGTTTGGCAATCAGAAGGAATAAAACAGGTGTCATGTTTCTTGGATTAGTGTTGGGCAGCCTGAGTTTGGGTTGAACCAGTAAGCTTGAATCAATAAGCTTTAAAAAATCAAAACATTTATTAAAATGGGAATTCTTCTGTATCTTGAGCCAATTGTGTTCCATGCTGACCCCAACAGCTTTCTCTTTAGATAATCACGGAGTCAATGTACTTCCGAGTAGAAAACATAGGCTTAAGGCATTTACAGAGACCTATAATTAACTCAGATACTTTTAACATTCCATGAAGTTTACACACACACACACACACACACACACACACACACACACACACACAGTTATGTACAGTTTCATGTGACCCATCATAAGACTCAAGTGTCTCTCCAAAAGTCTAGTCAGACAGAAGTCCACTTTTGTTTTTCCACTCAGTAGCTAGGAGAGGGTGTCTATGTTATCTTGGAAACTTCCAAGTAGCTCAGAATCATGGAATTGTCTTTGTTTTGATTAGTGACCATTGTCCCACATTTCTACTGTAATGATACAGTTCAACCCTTCAGAGGGTTTTCAAATGGCATTGGCTTTATAGTATACCTTGCAATTAGAGGTGTTTTTCTACTGAAAGGGAATTAGGAATTAGGGATTCTTTATTTCAGATTGAAGTAAATAGAGGAAATGTTTGTGTGTTTAATGTTTTCTCCATATATTATTCTTATACTTGTGCCTCTTGTCTCGGGTCTGCTGGCAAATTCCAAAAGAAAAATAAATGATATTATAAACTAATAAATATATTGTACATATAACATAAACTCATAAAGCATCAATTATGCTTAATTTGTATTGTGTGCATGTCAATGCTAATTTTGTAATGTGGCTGAATTCCTTGAAAACACTTTTCTGATAGGTTAAGAATTAATGCCAGAATTCTGTAGTACTCTACAGGAAGTGTGGTGGGGACTTTTCTGTAAGGAGTACCATTATTTCCAGAAACTTCTTTACTTAAATATTGAGAACCAGATAACCTTCCTCAACTTTAAATGGAATGATAAATAGATGAATTTGAATGTAGCATCAGAAATGTGTTTTCCAAGCCAAAATATTTTGGCATATTGATCATGCTTTTCTGTCAGCTACTGGAGAAGGGGCTAGCTGAGCATATTACAATGGGACAGCAGCTCTAGTCCCCACTGCCCAACATCAGCTTGGAGCCGGTTTTCTTAGGACAACAAAAAATGCTTTCTAAACCAAAAGATGACGCAGGTACACTCACAGCACAACCTGAGAGTGTGCTGGCATGGTTGTCACTCACAATACACCTGGAGAGTGTGCTGTCAGGGCTGTGACTCACAGCACAACTGGAGAGTATGCTAGCACAGTTGTCACTCACGGGGCTGTCTATGAATTAACACAAAAGCAGTGCAGCTTCCATGTTCCTTGAAGTGTTCTGTATGTCCTGAGATTCTGCTTATTCATCCCAGAGACACGTTGAGGTTCCACTCTTCCTGGGTCATTTCATCACAGCGTTTCTGCCACCAGCTTCCAAGCAAGCACTGCTCTCAAATGACTGTCCTGACTGACTCTACATTTGGGAAATTGAAAACAATACATTTGAGTTCCTGGCATGGAGTGGTCCAAGGAATAGTAATAGTTATCATACGCTTATTGAAAAATAATAAGCATCTTTACTGAGTGCTTACTACGGGATAGGCATAGTACTGAAAACTGTACATGCATTGTTTAATCTCCAGAATAATCATACAAATTAGGTAAGATTATTCCCATTTCACAGATAATAAAACTGAGTATGGGAGGTTACATTACCTGTCAAGGTTAATGACAGGGCTGGGATTCAGGCCTAAAACCTTTGTGCTTTTTGTTTATTGTAAGCTCTTGCAAGAGTACCTATTGTTGATATAATCATACCTGCATTTCAATTATGATAAGAGATGAGTTAACACCAATTATCAACCCACAGAAATAGGGTTAGTAGATGTATTAAGAGAAATAAAGAATCCAGTGTGACTACTTCCATCTTCCAGAGAAACTACTCTCAATTGTGTTTCCAGTTTCAAAGGATTTTTTTTCCTAAGAAATATTAAATCAAGAAGTTAGTAATCAAAAGTTGGCTTGGACTAATTTCATTCTCATCCCAGGCATCTCAGATTTTTAACCTTTTTTGATTTATTCTTTAATACCTATTTTATTTTCATTTGACACGGTGCTTTCATACATACTTATAGGGAACTATGTGATAATTTTTGCATATATCCAATGAAGAATAATCATAAGGACCAAGGTGACTGGCTTCTCCATCACCTCAGACATCCACCATCATTCATAATCTTCTCTACTGTTACATGAAATATATAATTAATTGTCAAATCTCCATTCCAAGTCTAGAACCTAAATCTAAATGTGTGTCAACTCAGCCCCTGGGTCCTCTGGCAGCTCTACTAACTGGTCATCCCAGCACTTGTGCCCTGTGGGTTAAGAGTCACTTTGAAAGAATCTAGAGAAGCAGATGCCAGTCTCATTCTGGCACAGGATACAACCGTTGTGCAAGATTGCAAACCTTTCCCAGTCCCACCTGCCCTGCTTCCTCCCTCTGGAGGAGTGGACTTTTCCCCTTCTTACTGCACAAGCAGGGCATGAACATATTATTGGTTGAAATAATACACAACTACACAGGATACGTTGGTTCCACTGGGACATCTGTTGCAACACTAGTTTTGTTTTACAGGGAAACTTCCTTTGGCTGTCATATGTTTTATGTGTCTCGTTCCACTCCTTTCCTGATATAAGAAGCCTTAGTATCTTGGTAGCGTGATACCATGGAGTCTCTAGGACTGACCAGGTTCCAGAGTGTCTACACATCATCTTCTACATGCTTAGGGGAAATCGAGCCTGGCACAAAAGAGAAAGTGAGTTACTAATTGGATTTACGGCCATTACTCCCAGAGCAGCCCTCTGCCCTCAGTAATCTTGATAGCAGTTCAGATAGAATCTCACTCTGCAAAAGATGCAGAAAAAGCTGGCATGTCTCCTACTCACCCAATAAAAAGTCAGATTGTTATTAAAGTGTCCTTGAAGCTACTGTGATTTACATTCATGTTAATGGCTCTCTTTGTAGCCCTGTCCCTTTCATGGGGGCTGCCCTCCTTTTACTATTGGTCAGATTTAAATAAATATTCCCCCATCCATCGCCAGCTGTCCAGCTCTCCTTTCCTGCTCTGGCCTGCCTGCCACTTAGACGCTTCCCTCTGAGAAGCTCACACACCCAAGGATGCCCAGCACAGTATTTGTGTAGCAAAGAGATGATGTGGCTTTGGTTTCTCCAGTAGAAGAATGTTAATACGTGTGTGGAGTAATATACAGAAACCATGAACTAGACAGATATAAAGGAATATGTGGAGAACTTCACATGTGTAATAAATGCTGTGTATGTGTATAGTTAGCTAAATGACTCATGTTCCCCAGCACAACGTACCTATGTAAAAGAATGCTTTATATATTTGCAAAGATAAATATATACCCCAAGCCATACATTCAACATTTACCTCTGGGTATGAAAAAACATGAAGGTAGAAGATGAGAGAAAAAATTATAAACAAAACAAGAGGTACTCTTGCAAGGAGCAAGGAACTCGGGGTGAAGCTACAGTGTGTGCCTTGCTTGTGAGAGGGAGCAATCAAATGACACGAGAATTAAGGTATAGTCAAAGGTGCTCTGCCTTCTAAGTGACATGATCACAGCTCTGCTCCGACACCTTGGACAAATTATTTCACATCTCTGAACTTCAAGTTCCTTACTAGTTAAAGAAAAATTAGAGAATGACATGGGAAGTAAGGGATAGAATAACCTATCCCCACAATGTTAGAAAGTGTCTACATTCTGTAAGATAGAAGCACAGTGAAGTTTGAGGCCTGGACATGAGCTGGCACTGAATCAGAAAGCTCTTTGAGCCATCCAAGGTACATAGCATCAGTATTGAGTCCAAGCGAAGAACATACATTTCTAAATTAATGACCACCAGGATGATCAGAAGCAAACACTTAATGTCGGTTTCATGATGCTCATCTGTTCCCTGTTCCTGTGTGAGACAGATATATTTGCCAAAGTGCCCACCGTTGGTCAGTTACCAGCACGACCTAACATAACAGCTGCTGTCTCCCACCTGAGGCAGGGTGTTTCAGATTATTAAGCCAATCAGTGCTCCTAAAATTTGAGGTCTGAAGTCTAAGACAATAAAAATCATCACCATCACCTCTCAGTTGTTGACCCCCCCTTCCCCCCCACCTGAATTCTCTGCACTTGTCCCAAGTCTTTTTTTTTTTTTAAGCAGTCTGTAATGGGCTGGAGGGGAAAGCAGTGTGTGTTCATCCCTGCTCTCCAGTGGGAGTAACAGGCTATGAAAACGTGAGAGAAAATTATCTCCCACATACTGACCAATCCAAGGTTTCACTATAAACACACAGCTTCCAGACAACAAGCAAAGAAAGGGACTGACCAGGGGGACAGAGGAAGCCTCTGTCCTTGTTCTCTCTGGGCAGATGAACATCAGTTGGTTCTGAGCTTAGCATGCATGGAGGTGTCATGGAGAGAGGACTCAACCACAGTTATATTGTTTTCCCCTTTCTTTACCAGGGTGACAAACCCCCATAGCTTCAAAGGAGCACACAGGAGTAGTCTGCAGCCATGTTATATTTTCTACACTCTTCATATCCCAGTAGAAGACTTTTCATGACTGGCTTGACCAGCTTAGCCTGTGATTTAGGAGAAAACCTTTGGTTCTTCATCTTGTTCAGGTAGGGTTCCCAGGAACTTTGAGGCATGCCGCCAGCTTATTCCACACCCTCCCATACCCCCCTTCCCAAGCATTGACTTTCCAATGTCCAGCAGAGCATTCAGACTCCAAAGTCTCAAGAAAAGTTGCAGCTCTCCAGCTTTTAGTAAAAATGAAGTCAAGTACACTGCCCAGACAGTGTCACATCAGCCAATCAATCCTCTCCAGGCAGAAAGAAGAAGCAGTCTGGAAATATTTCTTCTTTCAGTTCATCAAGCCCTCCTGTCAGACCTCCAGTGTTCCTTTGAAAATGTTAACACACTACAGGCTCTGCTTCTTTCAGAGTTGGTCACTGGGACTGGGACAGGATAGTGTAGATGTGAACAAAGCCAGCATCTGTTGTGTGCCTGTGAACCAAGTAGGAAAGAGAAGATATTTGGTTGAATAAGAGGGAAGGAAGCTAGCTGTGAGCAGCCCAAGATAAAACTAAGTGAGATCAGTTTTGCCTGCTAACCTCCTTCCAAATCACCAGGCTTTCAAGGAATTAAGAACCTGGGGAAGTGGGGAGATAAGGTCAGGTAACAGCCACCCTTGGTCAAGAGAGGTAATATTATAGAGATAGTAGGTAATTCCAACATGCTGGAATGAACAGATATAACCACTGAAAAATCCATAAGCAACGCTTGTGAAGCCTCTATAGCGTGAGTTTGTGGACCTTACTGGTGAGAGAAAGGAGCAACCACACATGCTGCTCACTCGGGTTGCCAGAAATTTTATATTCCAGCAAACTCGTGGGACAGACACAATATGAGATTTCACAATGGAAGGGCTTTGAGGACCACTAAGCAAATTTTGAGCATTTATTGTATCCTAGTCACAGAAGAAAGCTACAGAGATATCTAAGATTCAGTGTCCAGTCTAAAATGAGCTCATATTCTGATGGGAAAATGAAGTTTAAAAATAAAATGGCAACAGTTTATAGTCATAGCTGTCTATTTCGAAGCAGAAAGCTAGGGTTCTCCTCTGCTGGAGTCCTTGGGAGTTCCACTAAACCTAGATTTAATTTCCTTAGAATGAAGAGTTCTTGCTTTCTAGATCAAGCACTCTCCTGCCTGTCACAGTGGAACGCTAATTAATACTGTTGGGAGTTTAGAGATGTTTTTGGATCTTTATGAGTACATGGAGCATGCAAAGAAGATTGCAGAGATCTTGGGAATCAATATCAAATCTGTGTTTGAAAAGAGTGGCTGAGAGTCAGCATTCTTGCATGGAGGTGAGCCAGTCTCAGGGGCCCTTACAGATCTGTAGAGCTACTGAAAACTTTGGCCTGGAACCTCTGGTGACTTTTATCCCCAACCCACTAACTAAACCTGAGCACATAGTCCCATTCATTGCAAGGATGCCAGGAAATGCAGTCCCCTACGTACCTGGAAAAGGGGAGAACTGCATGGTAACAAGCATCATCCAACAATGTAAACAACAGGAAAATATGTGTGCAATCTGCTATGGTTACTCCTGGTGGTTAATTTCATTGGGTTGAAAGTTGCCAGTTTAGTAAAGCACACCTCTCCCTAACTGCCACCTCTGCAGAGGGTTTTCCACAGAGGACTTAGCAGCCTTGAATGTGGGGCGTGCCATTTCATTAGCTAAGTGCCCAGATGACATCAAGACTGGGAGGGGAGATGGTTTAGTTGGTACAGTAACTGCTGCACAAGCTTCAGGACCAGAGTTCAAATCCCATACACACAAGTAAAAGCCAAGCAAGCAGGCACACATCATCAACCCTATCTGTGGTGGAAGGTACAGAATCAGGTAGATACTTGGAACTGATGGACAAGCAAGCCTACCCCATCAGTAAACTGCAGATTCAGTGAGGGACACTGCCTAAAAAGATTAGAGGGCTAGAAATTGCCCTGTGAGTAAGCACTTGCTGCATAAGTATAAAACCTGCACAAATTCCCAGCACACCATGGCCACACATACTTATAACCAGCATTGTCATGGAAATAAACAGGAGGATCATTAGGGCTTCCTCCATTAGGACCTAGCTCCACATTGGTCAAGAAACCCTCTCAAAGCAATGTGGTAGAAAGGAATGGACCAAGACGCAAAAAAAAAAAAAAAAAAAAAAAAAAAAAAAAAGGCATCCTCCTCTGACCTCCACATGCACAGGCACATATATTTTCACATACATTTGTGCATAGACCACACGCTTATCACATAAGCACACAGACACACATGTGTCCTCATGCCATAGACACAAAGGAGGGGAGGAATGGAGACAAAGCACGATTGCAGGCAGTGCAGGCACATCCAGCCACCCCGCTGCCTCTATTTCCTTCCTGGCCACATGATGTCATTGTGTGAGTTGTTTCTTTTTGCCACACCCTCCCACAACCTCCCACATAATGCAAACAAAATACATCCTTTCTCACTGGAAAGTTCTGTCAGGGATTCTGCCAGTGTGATGACTAACACAAAATACACTGAGGGAAGAAAGCATATGACGAAAGATTGCATTATCCCAAGTAGAATGAGGTAGGTGTAGTTATGTCATAAGTTGAAATGGTTATCAAAATTAACTGATTTTCTTCTTCAAGCATCTGATGACAGTGTGTGAAGGTCTCCTGAACATGATTCATTAAGGTTAATAGTTTCATTCTCTTACCTAAAGAAAGTTTCTAATCCAAAAGTAAAATAAGTTTAAAAAAGAGACTAAGTCAAAATGTCAAGCTATGCTTATAGGGAAGTATGCATCCTTTTTACAAAGTCATAAGTTGAATTATTATTCTCAAGATAATCTTCCTAAGACCGTTTGAATTGGGTTTTATGGCTTGCATAAGCTATTGTCATTAGGTTAATAGCAGAAAAGAACAGGTCTTTTTTTTTTTCTTGAGGATGTTCTGCAGTTCAAAAGTCTGAAATCAAGGTATCCATGGTGGTTTGAATAAGGTATCCCCCATAAGTCTTGAGCACTTTAATACTTGGCTAGTGGAACTGTCTGGGAAGGATTAGGAGGTTTGGCCTTGTTGGCGGAACTAGGCTACTGCTTGTGAGCTTTGTGGTTTCAGAAGACTTACCCTATTCCCAGTGTGCTCTCTGCCTCCTGCTGGAGTTGTGCACTCTCAGCTGTTCATGCCACTGTGCCTTCATCCCAAAGTCATGACTCTAATCCTCTAGCCACAGCCCAGTTAAATGCTTTCTTTTATAAATTGCTATGGTCATGGTGCTTTATTGTAGCAATATAAAATAGCATTCATGCCTGAGACCGTTCTAATTTATTATTCAGTCTTAGGAATAGTCTATAGTCCATAATACTCCTCATGTCAAATTAAGTTGATTTTTTTTCTCTGCCTACCCCTCTTTTATGCTAGGGATCAAACCTAGGACCCTATATATATAAGCAAGGCAAATGATTTATCAATGAGCTACAACCCCAGTCCTGACTTTAATCTTTTAAATGGAGTATTTTTCTTAATAATTACATTAAATTAAGCTAAATGATTTGTTTTTAGAAGTGTTAATTATGAGAATGCTTTCCAAGGCTATAGAACTGTGATTAGAATATTCAATTCAACATACTAACAATTCTTAAAAGGATAAGAAATGATTCTGCTCTTTCCTCATTATTTTGAGATGCACCATAATAATACCTTGCAAGGATAATGCATAAAATCCTAGGTCATAAAACTAACTGTATGAGCCACTCAGAACAGATAATTTCTTATGGCGTGAGGTAGCATTTGATACCACTGTCCTAGCTGGTTGATTTTTGTGTCATAGATCACAAATTTGAATCATTTGAGAGAAACAAAGCAAATTTTAGGTTTTGGTATACATTAAAAATGTGTAGAGATTATAGGAGTATTTTTTTTTGTTGAACAGTCTAACTGTTTCTGTTAGGAGAATCTTGTTCCTTATTGCATTGTGTACGTCACAAATATGGCTCCATTTTTATTACTTACTAGATTTTTATTGAATACAAATTAGGTACTCATTTTTTCCTGAAGAGTTAGCAGTAGAACTGACATACATATTGATTTACCTTCAAAATCCAACAGTGACAACCCTCCCCAAACTGACAGAGATGAACATCAACTTTAAAGTCAATAGTTGTATTAAGCAGTGGAGTATAACACACTACACTGTTATATAACAAATAGTGTTGAATGGTGGTATTTTGAAAATGTCTTTGCCTGTATGTCCTTGTGAATATAATTGAGATTCTTGAGATGAGATGAGATCATTCTGGAAGATCCAGGTGAGTCCAGGAGACATGGTGGCAGTAACCACTGAGAGCTCCTATCTTGAACAGGAGGAGAGAATGCACTAGGAATGTAGGTCATTTTGTACCTAGAACCCTTCTCATACATTTTTCTGCCTTTGTAACTTACCCTTTTTCCAGAATATCATAACAAGTGGGGTCTCCCAGTAGACAGCCTTTCAGTCAAGCATCTTCCACGTGGAAGGCTACACCTGGGAACCTGCTACTGTTCTGTGAGCCACAGCTCATTGTTTTCATTATGGAGTATTTCAATTGTGTGAGAATAGACCACCATTTGCTTATCCATTCATCTACCAAAAGGCTTTTGTTTTGTTTTCAATCTTTGGTGATTGTAAATACTTCAGTTATAACTATTTTTGCACAGAGAAATCTTGTGTGTCTGAAAACATTTTCATTTCTTTAATTGAACCATCTCAATGTGGAAGTGCTGGCTCACCTTGTGTATTTTAGTGAATTGTTTCTTTTTGTTAAAATTATTTAAAGTTGTTCCTGATATTTCTTTATATGCATTTTAGTTTTTGTTGGGACAGTAGTAATGTCTCTTTTTCATTCATTTTATAAATGTCTGTCTTTTCTCACTCTCATTTTTATCTTGTTCAGTTTAAGTGAAGGTTTTTATTTTTTCCTTAAATTAAGGGGAAGGAAGGGGAGAAAGAAGTTTCCCCTTCTTTCTCCATTAAGAGGAAGGGAGAGGTGAAAATGGGAGGAAAGAAGGGAAGAAGAGAGGGGAGTCGAGAAAATGGGAAAAGAGAGGAAGGGAAGGCAAAGGAGATGGGGAGAGGGAGGGGAGGAGAGGGAGGGGAGGAGATGAAGGGGAGGAGAGGGAGGAAAGAAGGAGAGGGAGGAAAGGAGGGAGGAGACAGCATTCTGTCCATTTCTCATCTAATCTCCTTACACTTATTTTGGGTTTGATTTGTTTTTCCTTTTGTAGTAGTTTCTTTTTTTTTAATTGGGTATTTATTTCATTTACATTTCCAATGCTTTCCCAAAAGTCCCCCACACGCTCCCGCACCCATTCCCCTACCCACCCACTCCCACTTATTGGCTCTGGCCTTCCCCTGTACTGAGGTATATAAAGTTTGCACAACCAATGGACCTCTCTTGCCACCAATGGCCTACTAGGCCATCTTCTGATTCATATGCAGCTAGAGACACGAGCTCCGGGGTGGGGGTGGGGGTGGGGTATTGGTTAGTTCACATTGTTGTTCCACCTATAGGATTGCAGATCCCTTCAGCTCCTTGGGTACTTTCTCTAGCTCCTCCATTGGGGGCCCTGTGATCCATCCAATAGCTGACTGTGAGCATCCACTTCTGTGTTCGCCAGGCCCCGGCATAGTCTCACAAGAGACAGCCATATCTGGGTCCTTTCAACAAAATCTTGCTAGTGTATGCAATGGTGTCAGCCTTTGGAAGCTGATTATGGGATGGATCCCCAGGTATGGCAGTCTCTAGATGGTCCATCCTTTCGTCACAGCTCCAAACTTTGTCTCTGTAACTTTTTCCATGGGTGTTTTGTATCCATTTCTAAGAAGGGGCTAAGTGTCCACACTTTGGTCTTCATTCTTCTTGAGTTTCATGCATTTAGCAAATTGTATCTTATATCTTGGGTATTCTAAATTTCTGGGCTAATATCCACTTATCAGTGAGTACATATTGTGCGAGTTCTTTTGTGATTGGGTTACCTCACACAGAATGATGCCCTCCAGGTCCATCCATTTGCCTAGGAATTTCATAAATTCATTCTTTTTAATAGCTGAGTATACTCCATTGTGTAAATGTACCACATTTTCTGTATCCATTCCTCTGTTGAGGGGCATCTGGGTTCTTTCCAGCTTCTGCCTATTATAAATAAGGCTGCTATGAACATAGTGGAGGATGTGTCCTTCTTACCAGTTGGGACATCTTCTGGAAATATGCCCAGGAGAGGTATTGCTGGATCCTCCGGTAGTACTATGTCCAATTTTCTGAGGAACCACCAGACTGATTTCCAGAGTGGTTATACAAGCTTGCAATCCCACCAACAATGGAGGAGTGTTCCTCTTTCTGCACATCCTTGCCAGCATCTGCTGTCACCTGAATTTTTGATCTTAGCCATTCTGACTGGTGTGAGGTGGAATCTCAAGGTTGTTTTAATTTGCATTTCCCTGATGATTAAGGATGTTGAACATTTTTTCAGGTGCTTCTCAGCCATTCGGTATTCCTCAGGTGAGGATTCTTCCTTTAGCTCTGAGCCCCATTTTTAAATGGGGTTATTTGATTTTTTGGAGTCCACCTTCTTGAGTTCTTTATATATATTGGATATTAGTCCCCTAGCTGATTTAGGGTAGGTAAAGATCCTTTCCCAATCTGTTGGTGGCCTTTTTGTCTTATTGACGGTGTCTTTGGCCTTGCAGAAGCTTTGCAATTTTATGAGGTCCCATTTGTCGATTCTCGATCTATTCTATTCAGGAATTTTCCCCTGTACCCATATCTTCAAGGGTTTTCCCTACTTTCTCCTCTATAAGTTTCACTGTCTCTGGTTTTATGTGAAGTTCCTTGATCCACTTAGATTTGACCTTAGTACAAGGAGATAGGAATGGATTAATTCGCATTCTTCTACAAGATAACCACCAGTTGTGCCAGCACCATTTGTTGAAAATGCTGTCTTTTTTCCACTGGATGGTTTTAGCTCCCTTGTCAAAGATCAAGTGACCATAGGTGTGTGGGTTCATTTCTGGGTCTTCAATTCTATTCCATTGGTCTACTTGTCTGTCTCTATACCAGTACCATGCCGTTTTTATCACAATTGCTCTGTAGTACAGCTTTAGGTCAGGCATGGTGATTCCACCAGAGGTTCTTTTATCCTTGAGAATAGTTTTTACTATCCTAGGTTTTTTGTTATTCCAGATGAATTTGCAGATTGCCCTTTCTAATTCGTTGAACAATTGAGTTGGAATTTTGATGGGGATTGCATTGAATCTGTAGTAGTTTCTTAAAGTGAAAGTCCTTATATTTTCCAATAATGCATGCTTTCCAGTCCTATTTTCAACCTGTTTAGGTCTTCGAGACTAAGATGAATCTCCTATAGCTACCATAGGGTCAAATACCGCTTTTTATCTATTTTTCAACCATCAACTCACCTTTCCCTCTGCCATCTTAACCCTGCTATTGAGGGTTGCTACCCGTGATTTCTATTGTTGAAATTCTGAATTACTGCTTGGTGCATTTTTATAACCTCTGGCTCACAGTAGCTCTCTATCCAATATTCTAGCTATACTTTAATTTTCCAGTTCTTTCAGCATACACATAGCACTTCCTTTAAAGACTTTTAAATCCAATGTTTAATACTAAAAGATAGTCTCTAATCACTGTCCCTCCTAAGAAGGTCCATTTTTCAATTTCTCTGAAAACACCACATGGCTGTTGTTGTTGTTGTTGTTGTTGAGGAGGAGGAGGAGGAGGAGGAAGACGATGATGACGTCCAAACTGGCAAGAACTAGACATTTTAGATTGCATAATAACTCCCGAGTCTGGTTGTTTTGCTCTGAAGTAAGGTACTATTGTTGTTACAGCTGCTGTTGTTTGTTCATTAATTTTGTAATATACCTGAATTAAACCTGTGAATATGTTTTCTCTGGCCTAGTATCTCTATATTTTTGGTGGTGGCTCCTCTGGTTACTCCTGTGTCTGTGACATATACTGATAGAGCCGGTGATGAGAGAGCGTTTGCTCAACCACCATGAGCCACGGAGTCTCCCATCCGGCCAAGGGATCTGCACGTAGAAAAGAAAAAACTGAAACTCAGGGCCATATTCAGATGTGGCCAGTCATTACTATCTCAGAGTCATTTGTGTGTCTTCTAAGTAGATGCACGGGCTTGAGGTCTGGCGGCATTCTGTCTGATTTGAGCAGTCTCTTGTATTATTTTGAATTTGTGTAGACAGCCAAGAATAGATTTGCCTTCACCACCATTACATCCTCAGACTGGAACCAAGAACAGTTTTCTTGCCTGCCTTCAAAATAGTCTTTTCAATCACCTCTGGATACACAGGTCAGAACTCCATGGTCCCCTATTCTCTCCTCTGTTTCTTGACCAATGTTAGTAGTTTTTCAAATATAAATGTATCTCCAGTGGTCATTTGCCTTTAGTCAATTTCTAATATGTGGAATGGCTTTTGAGTTTGTTTTATTTTTCCATGCCTTTTAAGGAGAGAATTTGCCATGTGTACACCTATCCACAGTCTGAAATGTGCCACTAGCTTACTTTTGAGAGACATAGCAAGGACCCAAAGCCTTAAGTTCCTAGCGACATCACTGTAAGTTTCTCTATTTTCAGTACTATACATCAATTGCATATAATGGAAAACATCACGGTCAGATTTGTTTTAAGCTCTGCTTCACTTTAAATAGTTATTTTATGTATCCATGTTGACACCTTGGCGTAACTCATGGAATGCCATCATGTTCACATTCCATAGATGACAGCAAGCTTTTAAAAGTCCACAAACACATGATCCTTCCAGGTCTGTATGTCAGTTTGGAAACCAACTTTGTTCTTTTTGGGGTGCATGGGGTACTCCTCCCAAACTTTGTGAAATAAATATTCCTGACACCATCTTGTGGCTTCTTACAGATTCAACAAAAATAATGTCTTGCAGATTGTGAATAAATTCTAATATTCAGAATATATTCTTGACAGGCCTTAAAACCCTTCTCCTTGCTGAGCTACTGAGTGGTCGCAATAGTTTCAACGCCACTTTACAGTATGTAACTGTGATTCATGTTGCCCTGGGTCTAGATCCCTATTCTGCATATGAACTTTCATAATATATTCCACCTTTCCCATACATTCTGTCATCTATTAATCTTCATCTTTCTATATCTGTTTCTGTATATGCAAAGTGAATTGAAATCATTAGCAGTGATAATAGGTACTTTATGACAACCTTAGAGATAACAAGATACAGAATAGATCATTTCAAACCTGTTATGATTATCAGAGTACACCATTAACACTGCAGATTTTTAAGACATACTAATCCTGTCATTTTTTTTAATGGTTTGGACCAAAAAGTACCCTAGTACCAGAATTCCATATTTCCTAAAAGTTCAGAGAAAAAGGTGTATTTCCACTCATGCTTATTATTGAACATACTAAAGTCATTGTGCCTTGCTTTCTGCTTTCAACCCTGTTACAACATAAATCAAGTTGATTTGGTGTGGCCTAATGGTAGCACACAATAAGGCACCAGGAAAAAGGTGTATTAGGAAAACCAAAAAGAAACATAAAGAGGTGACAGTTTTTCTCTAAATCCATATGTGGTGATAAATATATCAATACTACCTGTGGGTTTTACAGAAAATGTTTAAAAGTTCTTTATAAAAGCCATGGTTTAGTCTCTAACATATTTCATTAGTGAACAGCTGTTTAAGATTAACCAGAATAAATCCTCACTGTATTTTAAAGCATTGGTTTCCCCAAATCAGCACATTGTAGGCTTTACTGAGGGTTTTTAAAAATCAATTACACAGGTAAATGGATAGAATGTATGACTTGCAGGTAGTTCCCTATGAAACTGAAGTAGTAATCACGTGTCTGAGAGTCTGTCACCGGCACAATTGCCACAGGAGCCAAGAACATGGATGGAAACGGAGGGCATGATCATAGGGGAGTAGTCCCAGAGATCTACACCCCAGCACCAGGCTCATCAGAACACAGGGCTGAGTGCCAGGCACGCATCATGGCCAAACACAGGAGCCCAATATGGCAGATGGAGAACTGAGCAAAGAAACTGGGTGTACTTCAACATCAAAGAGGAAAACATCAGGGGGTAGGTGAGATCTAAAGCAGTATTAATTGTTGGCCATTCAGGTTATGTCTCCAAGGCTTGCCTCTGTTCAGGCTCTCCACCCACAGAGACCCTTTGACCTCAGAAAGGTCCCATCCAAGTACCAGGCAGAGAATCTCAGTAGATTTAATCTTGTTCCTCAAGGTGAGTGCTAACTCTAGCTCTGGAGCGGTAGCAGTAATTAGAACTTCAGGAAATGTTGATTCCTTACAAGAAGGGAAGCATCTATGGGAGCATCCTTCAGTGCCTGGTTCTTTCTCCTTTTTGTTTCCTGAGCACACAGCAGCTAACCGATGTCAAAGAGGTGACAATCATTGGGGACAGTGAAATGGCAATGCAGAAAGATAAAAGACACTGGTATACTTAAGATATGTGTCTTCCTGAGAGCTATTTACCTTGTTAAAAAAGAAAATAAAAGGCAGGGTGTCATGTTTGCAACTGCAATCTACAATATGGGGTCTCCTGCTCAATGTAGCAAACACTCCTAGCACAAACAACCATCATGGAGAATACAGCAATCTGTGCTTTTCAAATACTCTAGAAGGTGAAAGTATAAGCTGGGAGTAGAGTTAGAGTTAGAGATTTAAAGTCAGTATTAGAAATCATCCCCATGAATTGGAACTGCTGGAAAGGCAAGTTAGCTCAGGAATTAAAGACACCCAAAATCAAAACACATTCAAGTAGGAGATGGCCAATGGCCTGTGAAGAGTGCTGAAGAAAGATTCTATGCACCAATCAAGAAATTCCAAAGATCCCTTTCAACTTTAATTACACTTCCAAGCTTTTATACCAGGGAAAGGCACTACTGATGTCTATCAGTCATGTGATCCAAAAGAGTTGCAGATACCCAAGGATTTGTCTGGACTTCTAGAGCAAAGCCTCTGGAATGCTGGTTGAGCGTGTAGCTCAAGATAAAGTGATTGCAAAGCATATTCAATGTCCTGGCTTTGATCTCTAGCATTTGATAGGTAGTTAGATAGATAAATAGATAGATAGATAGATAGATAGATAGATAGATAGATAGATAGATAGACAGATAGACAGATGATAGATAGATAGATAGATAGATAGATAGATAGATAGACAGATAGACAGATGATAGATAGATAGATAGATAGATAGATAGATAGATAGATAGATAGACAGATAGACAGACAGATAGATAGATAGATAGATAGATAGATAGATAGATAGATAGATAGACAGACAGATAGACAGATGATAGATAGATAGATAGATAGATAGATAGATAGATAGACAGACAGACAGACAGACAGATAGATAGATAGATAGATAGATAGATAGATAGACAGACAGACAGACAGACAGACAGACAGACAGATAGACGGACGGACGGACAGACAGACAGACAGACAGACAGACAGACAGACAGACAGACAGACAGACAGATAGATAGATAGATAGATAGATAGATAATATTTGGAAATAAACAGATTTTGTTCCTAGTTTTTTACCTTGTGCTAATGCTACTGACTTGTTACCAAAGGTTGTATCTGCATTGAGGTGAGGCTGGATCAAGACAGTCTTTGCTCTGAATGACTCAACTTGTTTCTCATTGCAGACTCTCCATGAGGCATCTCTTCAACAGCCCCAGATATCCTATGCATTGCTGTGCTCTACTCTGAAGGGCCTGTCAGCCTTGCGCGGCAATGCTCCATGAGCAAGTGTTCCACACATTGTGACCCAGGCTCCACACACGACACTATGGCAGCAGCAACATTTTCCAGGCCACATTCTGTCTTCCTTCTGGAATTTCACTGTAGATGACTTAACATTCACTTTGATTTCTGAGATGTGACCCAGAAGCTGGTCATGAATTCATCATGCTGACTGACTACCTACACTCACAGCTCAAATCACTTATTAAGAACGATGGGAAGAGGGACCCTTGTAGGGATGCACACACAACTGAAAGCATCCTGGGATACATGAGACAAGCCACAGCTATGGTGACTTCTGAGCTCGTGTGTCAGGACAGACATGATTGTCCCTATTTCAGAGAAGTACAACAGCTGGGATACACATGGTTCTTCCTGGCACAATGGTAGTATAGCTCTGCTGAGCTAGAGTGGTTCCACCTCCCTCAGCAGAAGCCCCTGGGAGCTTGTTCAGTCTCCATATGGTGATGCACATACCAGCAATAATCACAGTGGTGTCATCAACACATGAATATCTTTCTGTAGCACAAATGTGTGACATGAATTAGAAGTTAAAGGAGCCTGGGAAGGGATGGGAAAATGGCTTAGTAAGTAAAGTGCTTGTTATGCAAGTTTCAAGACCCAAGGTTCAAGCCCCAGACCCCATGTAAAAGTCCAGGTTTGTTACTGAGAAACCCTGTCCCCCTACCCCCACCCTCACTGCACCATACACACACACATGCACAAATGCACACTCAAAGCAGGGAAGAGACTAGGGATAGACCTCAGTAATAGAGTGGTGGAGTGAATACCTGTCTAGCATGGCCAAGGTACTAAGTTCAATCTCCAGCAGGAAGGAAAGAGGGATGGAAGGAGGCGGGAAAGGAAAAAGAAAAAGAGAGAGGTGGGAGAATGAAAGACAGAGAATAGAGGGCTTTACTATCTGAAAGGTTGGGTTTGACAGCCAAGTAAATGGCAAGTGCTCTTTCCAACTTCCAGAGCCCTTGGGATTTTGGGAATACAGAGAAAGAACCACAGGCAGTCCAAGCCACCAAGAACCTCTCTGCTGCACTGTAGGATGCAGTCCGGGGAGATTTCATAGAAATGGCATCTTAGCTAGACTTTGAAATTCTGGTTAAGTGCCCAGGTTAGTACACCATAGAAATACTATTGCCATCAATGAAGGGAATACGAGAGGAGGAGACATGGCACAGTGGCTGCTTTTCAGGTTAGCACCCTGCTCCATGTGATGCGAATCAAGATCCCAATGAGGACTGAGTGCTAAAGTCCCATGTCCTGGGAAGCTCTCCGGCCCCAGGTAAACTGGGACAGTTGGTCACCTGGGGACCTCCTGATCCACTTCCTTTGTTTGTAGGGAAATTTCTGCCAGCAGAACTAGGAGCTATGGTCTGGGTTTGTGTTGTCCAGTAGTTCTCATGTGTCTTAGCTGTATCAGGCTTAGGGCTGGAGTGTCCATCCCTTTGCAGGGGTCCATAGCCTAGAGGCAGCACCCATCTTGCTTATGTGTCTCTGGACTTGAAAGACTCCGAGAGGAGCCCCTCGCTCAGGCCTCAGGACAATAGCGGACACCCAAGAACTCACGACAGACCGAGCTTGTTGCAAACCACATGAGGCTTTATTCGGGGAAAACCAGAGCTCTGGGGACGACTCCTATTGTGTTTATAGACCCCAGAGTTCAGGCTAGGTAGAAAGGAAAAAAAAAAAAAACTTGACTAAATTAATCTTAGAGACCGGCGGGAATGACTGGACAGCCCTCCTTCCCTTTGCTTTGTTCCGTGTTAGGAACACACCAGAAAAATCTAAGCTTACTCCATATGAAATCCTGTATGGGGGGGGGGGGGCTCCCCCGCTCACTGAAGTAAAGAGAGTGTTAGATCCTTTAAAATTTAATCCTGGTCCTTCATTGTTTACATGCATAAAAGCCCTAGAAGTGGTCAGAAACACCACCTGAGAGCAGCTCAAAGAGGCCTACGAACCAGGAGACTTGATGATACCACACCAGTTCCAGGTGGGAGATGCAGTTCTCGTCTGACGACATGGAGCTGAGAATCTGAAACCTTGTTTAAAAGGCCCTTGCATCGTGCTGCTGACCACCCCCACTGCTGTCAAAGAAGAAGGCATCTCTGCTTAGATTCATGCCTCTCACGTAAAGCAAGCTCCTGAAGAATAAATCCCCTTGGTTGACCACCCTCATTTCTACTCTGATACACCCTCTAATAATTTTGCTCTTACTGCTGACGTGTGGCCCACTAATTCTTAATAATCTAATGACCTTTGTTAGAGAGAGGATTGGTGCTGTCCAGCTGTTAGTATTAAGACAACAATACCAGTCTCTGCAGAACCTTGAAAAAGAGGTTGCAGTTTAGTTCTAAGATTAGAACTAGTAACTAGAAGAAGTGGGGAATGAAAGATCCTGGCAGAATGTAAAAGGACACAGAAGCCCTGAAATTGGCAAGATAAATGTCAGTGTTAGCAGAACTAGCTTCACTGATTTAGAAAAATAGAGGTGCACAATGCTTTGGCCACTCCTTGAACCTTTGTGTCTGCCAATGTTCTGACCAGGTGTGTGCCCATTGCTGCACCTTCATTAGACTCTTTCCTTGTACCCCTCCCAGACCCATTTCTTGAGAATAGACATTGTTTAGATCTGGAAATCCCCTAATCTCCCCCTTCTCCTTTCCCCACTGAGGGCCTATAAAAACTGGGAACTCTTTCCCCTCGAGGACGACTCCTCTACCCCTGCGTGGGATATGAGTCGTCCCCAGAGCTCTGGCTTTCCCCGAATAAAGCCTCATGTGGTTTGCAACAAGCTCGGTCTGTCGTGAGTTCTTGGGTGTCCGCTATTGTCCTGAGGCCTGAGCGAGGGGCTCCTCTTGGAGTCTTTCAGACTTAGACTCAGAGCCCAAAGATGAGTACCACAACAGATTCAAAGACAGATGCAGAAGGAAAGCAATTTAACTCTCTTTTTCTCTACAAACAACTTATTCGAAATAAAAAAGAAAAGCTTAGAAGGCTTTTGTTTGAATGGCACCTGTATGGATCAATTGAAGGGGTGTTTTAAATAATGGCTGTGATTTGAGTAATAATGTGTTTAGGAGATCCAACAACCCCACATCCACAAACGCTGCTCTGAGTCAGAGCTGGACACTTGTGAACACACAGATATGTGGTATCCTGCAGACTTGGCCTTGATGTTGTGATCATTTAGAATTAGACTCACAGTATGAGGCAATGTGCTCAGAGCATGTCACACACAAAAATGTAAAGCTGGATTTAATATAGAAAAATGATAAAAAGCCAAATCCAGATAACATTTCCTCCAGAAGAAGCAAGCAGGCCCGGACATCTTGGCTGACACCTCCTCTTAGCCATAAGGATTAGATTAATTGCCACCAAGTGGCCTTGTCCTCTGCTAATAGGACATTGCATGATGTGTTTCCTGTCTCTGGTTTCCCAGACCAAAAATAAAATAAATAAATAATAAGAAGAACTGTCTCTCCAGTCTGTCCAAGCCCAGTGAAAATCCAGATTCACCAGGCATACAGGCTTGGGCCAACTCAAGTATGGACGTGACAGAACCTAGCCAAACACCTCCCTAATCCTGATGGCATCAGGGACGTGTTGATAGGAGCTGTTTTAATTCCAATGGTTACCAAGCTGTACATACTCTTTACGTGACATAATCCAGGACTGATAAATGTGGGTGTGTCAGCCTCGAAAGATTTTCATAGCTTTCAGAAATAATTATAACCACAACCTCCAGTAACATAAATAAGAAGTGGAAGGCAACACAAGATACAGCAACAGTGCAGCCTGCGCAAGATCTCCCATATCTGGTGTCTCTTCACGAACCCACCTCACTGTAAGCTGTTCTTTGCTAACTGCCATGCCCACTGCTCTGCTGTGGCTAGAAAGGAACTTCTAAAGCATCTTTTTGTTTTATGTATTTTGCTTGAGTTTTAGCGAACAATTGCTGTTCTTATGTGTTCTCATTTGCTTTCTGTTGCTGTAGTGAAACCCACTGACCTAAAGCGCCTTTGGTAAGGAATGGGTTAATTCATCTTACAGGTTACAGTCCTTCACTGGGGGACATCAGGTCAGAAACTCAAGCAGGGCCTTGAGGGCAAGCCTGCTTGCTGTTCTATGCAGCATTACCTCTGATCAGGAAACTTGCAGCTAAGGAAGGATGCCTGGCTGCAGGATGCACATTCATGCTTTCTTATATGGGCCAGGACCACCTCCTCGGAATATGGTACTGTTCACAGTGGGCTGGGCCCTCCTATATCTGTTAATGACCAAAACAGTCTCTCACAGACATGGTCACAGAACAACCTGATAAAGTCAATTAATTACTCAGTGCAGACTTTTTTCCTACTTTTTAAAAAATTTAATGTATGAGTGTTCTGCGGGGGGGGGGGGGGGGGAGGCATGCCAGAAGAGGGTATCAGATACCCCTGGAGATGGTTGTGAGCCACCATGTGGTTGATGGGAATTGAACGTAGGACTTCTGGAAGAGCAGCTCATTTTCTTAATTTTTGAGCCATCTCACCAGCTTCGAAGACTTCTCTTTAAATATAACAGAAAAAAAAAAACAAAAACAAAAAGCAAACAAAAAACAAAAAGCAAAAACAACAACAACAACAACAAAAAAAAAAACCCACCAGTCTTCCCCTACTTGAAGTCATGAAAAATAATAGGCTTGGATTTTGCATTTAGAACATTTGATGGAGGAAAGGCATTGCCAAAGCAGGCAATATGTGTGTATGTCTGATCAGCAGTTCTTGGTAGTCATTTACACCGTCTTTACCTTAGTTTGACTCCTGAATTACACATCCTAGACTGGCTCCTTTTATTGCTGTTATTTCCCACAGTTTGGTGATATCCCATCACCTTACAGTGTTCTTTCTGAGAAGTGTCTTCATTCCAGTTCCCACCATCTGCAGGGAATCTGTCTTTGTCCTCAGAATGCCTTTACATTCCTTTTTCTTCTGAGACCCTTACTGACATCAAACACTCTATGCAGCTCTGTCTGGTCTTGAACTCATGCTAATCCTTCTGCCCCAGCCTCTGAAATGCCAGGATTGAGGCACAGATTACCACACTCAGCAGAAAGTCCTTTTGGATAAGGTGACTTTGGGGCAGATACCTAAAGAAAATGAGGACAGCTGTCCTATAAATACCTGGTAGAAAAGCATTGGGATGACAAATAGATCAGAAGCAGGGGACCTGAGGGCAGCACATGCCTGGGTAAGTCACAGAACAGCATGTTAGCCAGTGTGGCAGCCACAGCTGTGCAGCCACAGGTCTAATGGCTCATCTCTGCACCTCTGCAGACTGCTTACTGTGAAGAGCCGTGCCACGAGCAATCGCGTGCGTGCCGTGAGCAATCGCCATTATAAGATGGCGCTGGCTTCCACTGCGCCTAACTAGTAAATAAGTCGTATGCGCAAGTGCAAGAGTGAACTCATGCCTAGTCACTGCCGATCTCGCGGCATAGTAATGGGGTGATGGGCAAGCAACGAATCAGGAGCTGTCACGCCACATCAGGTACTGAAACGTCACCCTGCGGGCTATATAAGCAGCGCCATTTTCCCGGTTCGGGGTCTTCCCTCCTGATAAGTAAGCAATAAAAGCTTTGCCGCAGAAGATTCCGGTTGTCCTGAGTGTGTTCTTACCTGCGGGGACAAAAGCTTGTGGATGGGTCACACAACCCCTAATAGAGGAGCTAGAGAAATTACCCAAAGAGCTAAAGGGAACTGCAACCCTATAGGTGGAACAACAATATGAACTAACCAGTACCCGGGAGCTCTTGTCTTTAGCTGCATATGTATCAAAAGATGGCCTAGTCGGCCATCACTGCAAAGAGAGGCCCATTGGACTTGCAAACTTTATATACCCAGTACAGGGGAACGCCAGGGCCAAAAAGGGGGAGTGGGTGGGTAGGGGATTGGGGGGGTGGGTATGGGGGACCTTTGGGATAGCATTGAAAATGTAAACGAGGAAAATACCTAATAAAAAAAATAAAGAAAGAAAGAAACAGGCGTGTAAGCAATCGTACCAATCACAAGCTCCTGAGGTGAGGAGGAGGGTGCTTAGAAGTCCTGGGGATTCAGGATGGGATCACTGTACAGCTTTGCCTCTGTACCCAAGTGTCACCTTTAAATGTCTTCTGACTGTTTAAAATGTTTATCATAATCTGTGGGAAATGAATAATTTGTCCCACTAAGAATACTATCACTGGGGCTCAGAGCTGAACAAAGAATTCTCACCTGAGGAATACCGAATGGCAGAGAAGCACCTGAAAAAATGTTCAACATCCTTAATCATCAGGGAAATGCAAATCAAAACAACCCTGAGATTCCACCTCACACCAGTCAGAATGGCTAAGATCAAAAATTCAGGTGACAGCAGATGCTGGCGTGGATGTGCAGAAAGAGGAACACTCCTCCATTGTTGGTGGGATTGCAAGCTTGTACAACCACTCTGGAAATCAGTCTGGTGGTTCCTCAGAAAATTGGACATAGTACTATCAGAGGATCCCGCAATACCTCTTCTGGGCATATATCCAGAAGATGTCCCAACTGGTAAGAAGGACACATGCTCCACTATGTTCATAGCAGCCTTATTTATAATAGGCAGAAGCTGGAAAGAACCCAGATGTCCCTCAACAGAGGAATATTTACAGAAAATGTGGTACATCTACACAATGGAGTACTACTCAGCTATTAAAAGGAATGAATTTATGAAATTCCTAGGCAAATGGATGAACCTGGAGGGCATCATCCTGAGTGAGGTAACCCAATCACAAAGGAACTCACACAATATGTACTCACTGATAAGTGGATATTAGTCCAGAAACTTAGGATACCCAAGATATAAGATACAATTTGCTAAACGCATGAAACTCAAGAAGAACGAAGACCAAAGTGTGGACACTTTGCCCCTTCTTAGAAATGGGAACAAAACACCCATGGAAGGAGTTACAGAGACAAAATTTGGAGCTGTGACGAAAGGATGGACCATCTAGTGATTGCCATATCCATGGATCCATCCCATAATCAGCTTCCAAACGCTGACACCATTGCATACACTAGCAAGATTTTGCTGAAAGGACCCAGATATAGCTGTCTCTTGTGAGACTATGCCGGGGCCTGGCAAACACAGAAGTGGATGCTCACAGTCAGCTATTGGATGGATCACAGGGCCCCCAATGGAGGAGCTAGAGAAAGTACCCAAGGAGCTAAAGGGAACTGCTACCCTATAGGTGGAACAACAATATGAACTAACCAGTACCCCGTAGCTCTTGAGTCTAGTGCATATGTATCAAAAGATGGCCTAGTCGGCCATCATTGGAAAGAGAGGCCCATTGGACTTGCAAACTTTATATGCCCCAGTACAGGGGAACTCCAGGGCCAAAAAGGGGGAGTGGGTTGGTAGGGGAGTGGGAGGTGGGTATGGGGGACTTTTGGGATAGCATTGAAAATGTAAATGAGGAAAATACTTAATAAAAAGTTTTTAAAAAAAGAATACTATCACTTAGATCCCCAATTTTTCTTTTCTTTTTTGAAAGTCCGTTTTTCATACAGTCTATTCTGCTCATGGTTCTCTCCCTCGTTGCCTCCCAGATCCTCCTCATCTCTCCACCCAGCCAACTCTGTGCCACCCTTTTCTCTCTTTAGAAAACAGTCCAGTTAGCAAACAAACAAACAAACAAACAAACCAGAACGCCCAGTGTCTTATCAAACACATGCCCTGACGAGAGCAGAGGCATACCAGCCCTTCCATTTGGGCTGCCTGTGCTCTCAGAGTTTGGGTCTTGTCTGTTTTCCAGGAATGGAATGGTATCATGCATTACACACAATTGCTTGCAGATTGTCTCTGTTAACAACCACATGGGAATCCTTTCCACTCACCCGGCAGAACTCCATTGCGTTCTCATTGGTGGCAAATGATGCTGTGTCCTGGGACAAGCACCTCTCAACAAGCTTCTGTTGTTTTATGTTGGTGTTGCTAGTATAACATATAATTCTTTAATATGTCCCAGCTGTCCCATTCCTAGAAATCTGTCTCATGAAGAAGAAGAAGAAGAGGAGGAAGAGGAAGAGGAGAAAAGGAAAAAAAAACTGATAAAAAACAGGAACTTTAAATGGTACTATATTAACTAGCAAAGGTATAAAATAACTTGTATTTCTGTCTGACAAATTCTAAAAGGGATTTTGACAGATTTGATGGATCAGCAACTTTGCCATTGTAAGTGCATCGTATAGTAGGGAGTGTAAAATCTAAGAGGAAGAGAATAAGTATGCCTGTTATGGTTATTTAATTCAGCAAAACATACATGTCATTACGTATTTTAAAAAATAAATGAAGCCTACATAAATACCTGGAGAAAAGAAGACTTAGAAAATTATGAAAATGAATGTAGATCTACCTGCTGTGTTTATAATGCACTGCAGTACTGTAAAATGCTATTCAGAATTTTAAAAAGTAGGTCCAAGGGTATAGCTTAACATGTTCAAGGTCCTGAATTCAAATTCCTGCACTATTAAATAAATAAATAAATAAATAAGTGCTAAAATTTATACATTCTCATGACTACAAGTATACAAAGCCTATTTGTCAAAACAAACAAGCATAAAGTGTGTTCTTGGGGGATGAGATGGGATGAGATTGTGGGAATTGGCTGGAGATAGGGTCTCTATATACCATTGGCTGACCTGTAACTCACTCCATAGACCAGGTTGGCCTCAAACCTACTGATAGTGCCACCATGCCAGGCATGCAGGGGTTATATATTTTTTAATGAAACTATTTTAATAGTTTAAAAAAAAACTTTCTTAAAACTACTCAAAGGCCAGATAGGTTGGTGCATGCCTTTAGTCCCAGCAATCAGAAGAAAGAAGCATGTTGAATTAATTAAATAATTAATAAATCCCGGTGGTGGGGAGCCTTACTACCCACCCCAATTGTTTACATTCCCGAATGAAGGACACACACACATAGCCTTTATATTTTGATGTGTCTTAAACAGCACAATAGCTGGGTCACTTCCTAACCTCCATGTGGTTAATCCACCTTCTGCCAATAATGCCAAGTCATTGCTTACTAAATTCTATATTCTACCTTGACTGCCCTGGACCCAGTTGGGCAGCCCTCTGGGCCACGCTCTCCTGGCTCCTTCACATGGTGGCTATGCCTCTCTGAGCATGGCATCTTTCCTCTCCTTCATACTCTTCTGGCATGGTGGATCTCCCTACTTTCACCTTCTCAGGGCCCAAGCCCAGGAACCCTAAAGTCCTGGCTCTGTCTGCCCTGCCCAGCCATTGGCTGCCTGTATCTTTATTTACCAATCAGAACCAACTGAGGCCAGGGTTCCGCAGTGTCTTACATGTAGACTCTCTCATGCAAACAATTTTGGGGACCCAAATTAATGACTACAAGCAGCATTAGGCCAAACCACTACAGAAGCAGGTAGATATTTATGAATTTGAGATCAGCCTATCACACATAGTGAGTTCTAGCCCAACCAGGGCTACACAGTAAGACTAGCTCCAAAAATAAAAGACAAAACTCAACTATTTGCTATAAGAAAAGTGAAAATATACTTAAATGCTGACAGTGGCTATGGTGGGTCTGCGGGTTTTTGCGTATACCTTACCTGAAATGCTTGCATTAGAACTACTTTAAGATGGTTGCATAATGAGATATCCAGTGCTAGAGTTTAAGCCCAAATCAGTTTTATCACATACAGCCCTCAGTTCATAGAGCTGTTATATAATATATACCAATGTAAAGCACCTGCGCTCCTACTGTGCGTTATTTGGCAATGTGGCATTTCCCACTGTTGGTCACTGTAGTACTCAAAGGGAATCAGAGTTTGTGCTGTTTAGATGCCAGAGTTTAGGGTAAGGAATGTTCAACCTATACTTTCCACCTGAGATTTCACATGAGTCTTCAAGTAAAGGGGAAGAGGACAAGGGAGAAGGAAAAGGAAGAAGGGGGAGGAGAGAAGAAATACTCCCATGAAAGAACATAAAAGCAGAGTGGTGTGACAATACATTCAGTTTGAGAGCAAGATAAAAGTCAACTTTGAGTCATTGCATCTCTACAGCGACTCCACGTCAGTACTGTTTGCATAAAGGAAGGTTCCTCCACAACCTTTAGCAACTCATGAATCAACGTTCTTATCCTCACTTACAGACAGCTATGGGGACGAATGGAATGAGCATGAAGGTAGGAGGACTGGACCTGAGCTCCCCTCTTAGTCAATTCACAAGCCCCACAGGCGCTATGCTCACAGTCCAACCTTTGTCCTCTCACGGGAGCTTCAGGGAGCCAACAGAATATCATTTCCAGGTGCAAGTGATGAGCCCACTGTTACCTCTTCACCCCAGTATTCAGATGTTAGCAGGCTCCCTGCCATTCTCTGACACATTGTACATTCAACATGCAAAACCAACTGGAAAGCCCTTGTTACATGAATGTGGTGGAGTTGGATCCATCTTGACCCCAAGCTCACCTCTCTGAACTAACAAGTCTGGACCTGGAACACAGCCCCTTCACTCTGAAGACTTTTGACTGTAGAGTGGGTGTCATGGGAAGCTCTTGGAGCTGCAATGATGGACAAGTGAGGTCAGAGGCTTAAGGTGACACACAAAGTATTGTATTTATTTCTAGACTTACAGACTTCCTAGCACAAGGAGGCAGCCTGAATCATATGGGCTTTGAAGACGTTAGGAATAGTCCCATGTTCCATGGGAATAGCCTGCCCATGCTCCATCCCTCCATGTAGTGGGGGTAAATATAAACATAGACCATGACTTTAAAGGCTATATGAAGTTCTGTGTCCATTGATTAGCACTTGCTAATCAATACACTGTGTGGGATGGTTGATCATTATAATATAACCTCTCACTTAGAAGTCTGAGACAAAAGGATTGTGAGTTTGAGACCAGCCTGGGCTATGTAGTGAGACTTCTCAAAGACAGACAACAACCAAGTTATCATGTTAATACAGCTTCTGCTAAATGTTTCCTGTTCTCACTGACTGCGGAGGAAACACTGTACACTTTTTGGGAATATTTTCAATATCAGAATGACACGTTCCTTTCCCTAGGTCACTGAGTTGCTGCTCCACAGTCTTCTCTTCTATTATTTTCTTTGCCTCTGCTTCAAAACAACCACCACAAATCCTAAGATTGTTTGACAGTGTAATATCAGTGGAAAGCCTGGTTTGAAAGTATGCTTGCAGGCAAGTGCAAAAATTCTAATCTGGCTGAGCTGTGAAGTGCATGTAGTTCATAGTCCTACTTTATACAGCTGCTTAATGTATTAACTTGCATCCAGTGAAGACCAACATTTCATCTGTGGCCACTTCCTGTTTCCATTTTTGAAGCACGAGTCAAATCCCCGCAATCGCACTAGCAGGCTGCCTGAGATAACTCCACCACTTGAACAGTAGAACTGGGTACCGACCCCCCACCCCCATCCCCGCGATTTCTGTAGGACCCTGGCCAGTCAACAGAAGAGTAGGCAACTGCTCCTTAGGGCTGTGTGTTCTGAGTATGTACTGAGGGACAGCTTGCTCAGGATCCATGTCAACAAAGCTTGTTTCTTGGAGTTCAGGGCCTCAAGCTGCACTCTGGTCTCAAAGGGACTTTCAAAAGAGCATGGTTTGAGGCTTAGACTTGGTCCTGTTCCACAATAATTAAGAGGAAGAATAAAATCTTCCAAGAAATCTGAAAGAGAAGGGAAGAAGAGAGAAAGTGGGAACGGAGGGGGAAAGCAGAAGGAGGCAGGGTTAATGTGAAAGAAGAGGGGAAAGTGTACACACAGAACCGCTTGAGACTTAGTACTGACCTGGAATCATTTGAGATGAAGGTCAGAGTGTCACACATCAGGGGCATGACAATGTGTTCTGGGGCAGTTGGAGTCAGACTCCAACTGGTGCAGTTCAGCTCTTTGCAAAAGACCTGTGTCACATGAATGCTTAAGGTACAGTAAAAATAGACCTGGGGTTAAAGGAGGGCTCAATCCCAAATTCTCAGTGACTTCAAGCACCCAAGACCTGTGTTTCTTGACCAAGGACCATGGATGGGCTGTCTTCATAGTGAGTTAAGTATGTGGACATAAATAAAGTGCACAGAACAGAGGCTGACAGTAAGAAAGCACTATACATTTGTTCTCAAGTCTCACCATCACTGTCAGCCTCACTGAGGACACGGCTCGTGAGCCTTGTTGTTTCTCCATGTATAACCATCTCTTGCTTGTGACAAGAAGCTGGCAGATACAATACAAACAAGCAGAGAGACTGAAGGAGGGAAGGCACATGGCAGGAATGGGAGAGAGAGAGGGCACCAAGTAAACACATCTCAGACTGAGTAAGGGACATTCACCTTGACATTTATTGAACATTTATTTGCCAGACTTTGTGCTAGACAGGGGGTAAAGGTGGAGTCAAAGAAGAATAGACAGGATGTCAGGCTCAGCTCCAGTCCTTAACCTGCATCCCAGGTCAGCCAGACTCATTGCTCTGTGCTGTGTGGTGTTCATGTCTACCATTTGCAAAGTTGGTGTCCCTTCATGTCCTGCCTTCCACCACCCAATCCTTACCTGTCTTTCAGGTACAATCTCCAGACCTCCTGTAACCAAAACTCCCTGGCTACCTTGCTCTTGCCGTTCCCAGGGGCATTGTAGCCACTTGACAAATTTGAAGGACCCAAGTGAATATCTCTGCTGTGTACTCCTAAACATACACATGTGTACACAGACACAAATGACACAGCCAAGGGGGTCTGGGGTCCACAATCAGTAATAGCACAGGCCAAGAGTGAGCAGAGCTGGGTTCAATGCCAGCTCTGCCCTGATGTGATCTTCAGACCTGTGCTGTTTTGGCCCTGGATTTGGGGTGATACTATGCACTTGTCTTGAGAGATGACTAGCAAGTTAAGTGCCTAGCTTGTACAGCCATGGTTAATGATAATTATCCTAATTTCATTTTTCTTAAAAATTCTTTGAAAAAATATATATGTGTATGTGCACACAAACATGTATGTGTGCCCCTGGAGGCCAGAAGAAGGCATCAGATGTCCTGAGTTATTAGGGTTTGGGAGCTGTACAGTTGTGGGTTCCTAGAAATTAACTCAGGTCCACTGAAAGAGCAGCAAGGGCTCTTAACTGGTGAGCTATGTCTTCGGCCCCTTGAATTAATTTTTGACTTACATCACTAATGACTTCCCAGTATGAAATCACACAGAAGACAGAAAAGGCAAAAGCAGTTTTCTAACATCACTGCTTCTGTTGCTGTGTGACATTGGGCAAGTCATACAACCTCTCTCAGACTTTATTTCGTCATCTATAAAACTGGACTTCCCATTTAAGCCTCGTTGAAACTTTGAAAGAGTTAAATGAGATCATCTATGCAAGGATTGAACGTAAGGCTCAGAACACTGTAGCCACGCATAGTGTTTGCAGTTACATTTTTCTCAAAAATGCTAAAGAGTGATGTCATGCTGTGAAACTTTCACATCCTTGGGAAAGCTCACGTTACCTTCTCATGTCTTGTTTCCTGTGATCAGCATTGTCCAGTGAGCCATTAGAATCAACTATTTGAGGCGCCACTTATTCCACAAAGTACTTACTCGGTGTGCTAAATGAAGAGAGCAATCTGGTGGCCTTCGTTTCCCAGAATCTCAGTGGGAAAGTAGTGTGGGTGTGTTTGTAGCAGACTCATGATTCCCTTCTAACTCTGACAGAGCAAAAAGAAAGTACAGTGCATCACACAGGCTCCTTTGGGGATTGTCTGCATGAAGGGTTCCAAGCTCCCAAACTGCTTACCCATGGCCTCTGAAAGAAAGTAATTGGTAATCATATAGCCAAAAGAATCCTTGGACAGCTTCAGCTGATCTGCCATTAGTCCAACATAGTGTAGTCCCTCTGGATTATCTATTCAGGCACACTGCATGCCTCTGGGCTAACTCCTCCTGCCTCTCTCCTCCCTGTGCAATGCAGCCTTGTGTGCTGGAGGGGACCGAAGAGAACACCATGGTGCTTTCTCCAAGTTCTTGTGTTTAGTTAAAGCCAAGCCCTTCCATCTTTCACCAGCTTATGGGGGTGGGGGTAGGGGGGCAGGCACTCAGCAAAACACCCTGAGAGGGAGCTGGTTTGAAGTTGCTAGGGAAGCAACTAGAGAGACTTAGCGACTAGCAAAGTGGTGACTGTGATTTTTTGGTCGTGCCTAAGGAACTTGGAAAAGATAGTCAGAAAATAGGGGAAAGTCAAACAGTGACAACTTGGCAGCCAAACAAAAGGAAACCAAGGAAAACAACTCAGTCTGAGAGACGACTGAGGAGGCCCTGGAGAAGAGGGGCATCAGTTTGACAACTTGGCCGGAATCTGGACACTGTAAGAGACAATTTAGTGCTGGGTCATGCCCTAGGCTAAATTTATTGTTGCTTCCCTTGTTAACTTGCCTCATGTTTAAAGTCAAAAGTGCCGTGGCTCCAAGAGGCCTTTTATCTTTGTCATTTGTATAATCGGTCTCAAAATACTTATTTCCCAGCAAGGGACACAACACCCCTTCTCTCAGGTGAAGAATGCTAGCCGGCAAGGATAGCGAAGATGACCCTTTAAGGGTTGTGAGTCTGGGGAGATTCTACATGAGGTTTGTGCCCAGAGGAAAGCTGGAAGGATGATGGTGCCGGAGTGCACCCTGGGGCACTGGGGCCCAGCAGAGCCTCACAGATGAGGACACACCTGGAAGCAGGTTAAGGGCACAGACCAGTGCTCCCTAACTGGCTGCAGACAGGATGGCCACGCCCTTCCCACCTGTCCTGGCTTGTGGCTGCCCAACAAGAAGGGACAGGATTCCACTTTCTGCGGCTGCACAGAGATATGAGTTAACCTTCAGGTGAAGCCACTTTTAGGCCCAGACCCGGTGAGAAATGAAGTTTACTCCTGAGCCAAAGATACCTCACTTGCACCTTCCTGCAAGTGAGGTGCAGGAAGAAACCGGCATGCAGCCGACCGACCGACGTGGGAGAGAGCTGCTGATCTCGGCGCAGCTCTAAGGTGGGGAGCCTGAGAATGCCCTGGTGGCCAAGGACTCCTGCCAGTCCAGCGGCTCCTGCTGAAGCACAATTAGCAAAGTCGGCGTGCTGCCCAAGGCTAATGATGTTTATCCAGACATACCTCATCAGAGGAACCCGCCCTACATTCCCCGGCTGAGCTCCGTAAAGACGCCCCCCGCGGGTACGCAGCCCGCCACCCCTCCCCCGCTGCCCTTGCCCCTCCCCCGCCGCTTTCCTGCACAGCAACCTGCACTTGACCCCCTGAGCCTGGAGCGGGCCGCCCAGCTGGAGCCGACTGCGCAGACCGGCCGGGGCGGAGGCCCAACAGCGTCGCCGCCGCCGTGTGAAAGTCACAGTCGCAAAAGTCTGGACATTAGGTTTCACCAGAGGGGAGGTGGGTGTGGAAGGCGGGGATGGGTTGGTCGCAAGCCCACTTTTGTCTCCAAATGAGGATTAATGAAATAAGAGGGACAGGGAGACCCTATAGGCAGTCCCTGAGTGGTGACAGGTAACCCCAGCAGCATGGGGTTGATCAAACCCTTGTGCTTTGGTCTCCCCAATTGATCCAGTTATTTTCTATAAATCTAAACCTGTCTGATTTGTACAAGAAGAAAATGACTCCGCTCAACTAGAAAACAGCTTAGAGAAACCCTAACACTAGAACCCAGCAAAGTTCATCTAGCTTTATTATGCTTTCTGAGACTGTTTATTTCTCAAGAAATGTCGCTGGTGACAGTGCTGTACTGTGAGCGTTTCCTCACATTTCTAAAGACTTGAGCTTTTATTTCCAAATACAGTCTGCAGCTCTTCCAACAAGTCTTTCTTCTTTCTAGAATGCCGGACCCAGCATGAGCCGTTCAATTTTCCTCAAGCTTTTAGTCAGACCTTTTCCTTAGACTCACAGACAGCCTTTAAATAAAGGGAAGAGAAGGGTCCCACTTTGCTGTTGGAGCCTGGGAAGAGAAACTTAGAATTTTACAGTGAGATTTTTAATCTGAAATGTAATCTCTCGTGCCGTAAAATTGGATGCAAAAATCATTTCTAAACTAAGGACTCCACACTCTTAGCATTGTGATTCTTAATCCTAATTGGAGAGAAAGAACACAAGCTCTTCTTGGTGCACCACAGAAATGCTACATGTGGCTGCCCCCCCCCATCCCTTAAGATGACCCCTTTAGGATCATGAAGATGCCGCCTCCGCCTCCTCCTCCTCCTCCTCTCCCCCCCCCCCCCCCCGACTGTCCTTGCACTAGGATGTTGTCCTGGCCTTGTGAGCCAGAGATCCAGGGAGAGGGACACTCTGTGCCCTCGATGGAGTTCTCTGAGTTCATTTGTCCATGTCCATTGGTAATCACAAGAAAACCAGCAGGGAGGGGGAAAAGGAAGTGAAAAAAAGATTCTGAGAAGGGCCTGGCAAGGGACTGCAGTTGCTTTGGTGACACAGAATAATGCGACTTGGGTTTCCTTGAAGAAATTGTTGAGTTGAAGGTGGTGTTTGAAGAACTTCAGCCAACCTTTGCTCTTAAGTCCCTGCCATGTCCCCAGCCTCCTTTCACTTTGAGAAGTTCCTATCCAAGGCCAGGTCCCTGGGCTAAGACCCACACCCCAGGGTCAAATCTCACTCTGCATCACCTCTGTGGACCAGTTTTGATACTTGCGAAACAGGTTTGATGACAGCTACATCTCTGAGGAGTTTCTGGGGTTGACCTAAGGCTTAGAAGGAGCCTGGTACTGTGGACAGCTTTCTAAGAATTTCCATCCATGATTTTGCTTTGGCTTTATCTCCCTCAGCAGGGCTGTTTGCTCTGTTTTCTGCAGGATCTTGCCTCTCTGAACAAGGTTCTGATTTCATCTTCTCTGCTCCTTGTCCATGAGTCTAGCCACCACAGTCACTCCTCAGCCTAAGTAAGTGCCTACTGGGGACAGGAAGGTCCCACTGCCACGGGCTCAGCACCCTCCACACCAACTCTGAGAACTGAAGATCTATGAAGAGCCTGTCCCATGGGAAACAAAAGCAACCACAGATCATTGCTTTTTGCCCCTCAAATCTTTGGGGGAAAAGTAATATGTTTCTTTTTTGTGTGTGGTTTTCCCTTCCAGGAATGGTAGGAGAAGTCTGTGTGTTGAGAAAGGATGGCCTTCTGTCACTTTCCAGAGGTTTTCCTTTCTCAGATGCAATGTAAGGTGCCTAGTCCAGCCTTCACTGCTGGCCTACACATTTGTTCAGTGGAAAACCTTGATTTAGTTTCTTATTTATCCATTTGTATATTTATTTATTTAAACATGATCTTGTTATATAAAGAAACTGGTCCTCCTGTTTTGGCCTCCCAAGGGCACACATACACACACACACACACACACTCTACTGAGACTTTGTGAGTCCTGGCCACAACTTAGAACTCAACGTTTCTCTGTAGCTGACTACAGCCAACCATCAATGCCTAATAGACTCGTGGCCAGGGAAATCTGACTTCTCCATGCCAGGAGCATTACCTGGCCAGGTGAGTTTGTATCAGAGCAGGTATTGGTTGGTAGATCTACTTCTCATTCCTTCCCTGCACCCTGCTTGGGAATCAGAAAGCGTGGTTGCAAGTTTGAGCTCAGAAAGTGTAAGAAGATGCCCTTCCTTCTGTCACTTGGGCCTTGATTCACTCCCTCTCTGTAGAGCCTCTTCTTTGCGGTCTTTTCCTAATGCTGGAGACTGAACTCCCTTGAAGTCCCTACAGTACTGTTTTCTATCTGTTATCAATAACTCTTTTAATAAACGTCTTCTTCCCCAACAATGTTTCAGTATCCCTTTGGCACTCCCACCTGAGACCTTTAAGTTACCACTGCCATTCCCTTGATATGGATTAAGGACTGTTTTGTGAGAATTTTGGCTCAAGATCTCCAAGCTTGGAAGGGAGAGGCCAAGTTCCAAGCTCATTTCTCATAGTTCTCTGATCTGGAGCCCCGAAGCATTCTGGACTCGCCCCAGAGTGTGGACAAGACTTTGAGGTACATAACAGAGGCAACGAAATGATATCAGGGTCTTGGGGCTGCTGGGAGCAACTCATTTCAGTTTCTATTACTGTAATCCAGCCTCAGAGGATCAGGCTACCCTGCTGGTAACATGAAACCCAAGCCCTGGTGCGCACGGGCTTGGTCTGCAGTCAGACACACTGTGCCTGACAGCTCAAAGGGGCCATTCTGGACTGGTGAATAAGGCAAACAGAAGCCTTGATTATTACAGTTAATTCAATTTAATTAGAGCCATAAATACAAACCGCAGTTCTGAGGTGGCCACTGACCACTCTGCTTAGAGTCAGCCAGGCTCTTAACAGATGGGCAGGGACCCAGGTGGCCACACCCTCAGCCTACCCCAGAGGGCCTCTTACCTTCATTCAGCTTGGTTGCTCTCAAATGTTTAGATTCCCCCTCTGGACTCTGTGGTTTTGGGGGGTGATTTCAGATGTTCTTTTCACCTATCATCAGAAATTGTCTTTTATTCTCTTATCGCTGAGCAAACACTGAGTGAACAATCTCTCTTCTTTCCCCCCCCTTTTAAATATGTTTTCCTTGTTATCTCTCAATACTCTGCCATGCCCCCCTTTTGCACTTTTCTTGGTTCCCCTTTCTGCCAGCCACCTGGAACTCATCAAAACCTCAAATGTGCTAGAAAGCTGTGTGGCTTCCTGTGTTAGATTCTAGATCTGTGTAATGTCAGATAATTGCAAAGACCCCAAGCAAAGAAACTATGGTATGGAAGCTTAGATGCTTATAGTCCCCCGTCTTGTCCAGCCTAAGTACCACCCCAGCCCCACCCCTGCCAGCCTCAGTAACCCTCCAGCCCTACCCCTACCAGCCTCAGTACCCCTCCAGCCCCACCCCTGCCAGTCTCTGCACCCTTCCAGCCCCACCTCTGCCACCTTCCAAGTTCATTATCACATGTCAAGTTTTTCTTACCGCTTCAGCATTGACACCTGCCATTTGGAACCCCTCCCACCCTGCCTACTTCTCACCAGTCTCCTACTAAGTCAGTCCATGGGTTTCCATCTCAATGGCTTTTTTCTGGGACACATGCATGGCCCACAAAGTCTTCATGGGATCCCATTTGCTCATTCCCACCGTACCCTACACTGAGAACTTGACACCATGTCACTTGGCTTGTCACCCTGTGACCACTCTTTATTTCCATTCCACTTGGGACCACAAGCTCCATGGGGGCAGAATGGTACCTTTCTTACTTATCTTTATATCTCAGTACTGGAAACAATAATAGGCACATCATAGGTGCCCATACAAGTGGCTGGCTCGATACCACGTTGGAGAAAACAGTGGATTAGTTACTTTTCTCATTGCTATAACAAAGCACCTCATAAAAGCAGCCAAGGGAGAATCTATTCTGGCTCATAGTTTGAGAGGGTACAGTTCGTCATGACAGGTAAAGCATGGCCCACGGGAGCACCTGGTCACACTGAGTGTGCAGACAGGAAGCAGCTGAGTGCCGATGTTCCACAAGTCTCTGCTCTAATACAACCCTGGGTTGCAGCCTATGTAATGGTACCACCCAGATTTAGTAGTTTCTTCCCCAGTTAAATTTCTCTGGAAATACTATCTCTGCTATGTCTAGAGGTATCTTCCAAGTGATTCTAAGTCCTTTCTTTCGGGCTGCCTGTCAGGATTACCCATCATGCTTAGGGAATGGTGGTGTGAGGAAAGATGCAGGACACCAACCAGACTGTTTGGGAAGTGGGACCCTCATTTGCGAAAATGTCACCACCAGACTGGCCTGTGGGCTAGCCTGTGGTGCATTTTCTTGATGGATGATTAATTGGGGGGGGGGGTAAAGCTACCTCTGGGCTGGTGGTTCCAGAGGCCTATAAGGAAGCAGCCTGAGCAAAGTATGAGGAGAAAGCCAGTAAGCAACACCCATCCATGGCCCCTGTACCAGTTCCTGCTTCCAGGTTCCTGCTCTGCTTGAGTTCCTACTCTGAGTTCCCTCAATGGTAAAGTGCAACCTGGAACTATAAGCTAAAATAAACCCTCCTCCTCAAGTTGCTTCTGGCCATGCCTTAGTAATCTAATTAAATCAGGGAGTACACAGGATTGGATTATGAGCCGCCTCAGGCTGTGCTTGAAGACAGGCATAACAGAAGCAAGGAAGATGAGGAGCAGACAGAGGGCATAGCCTAAGAATGCTCAGAGAAAGGCCGCAGAATTGTCCTCAAGCCACTCACAGAAACCAGAGAAGCCTGGGCATCCTAATGAGGCTAAATTCTCTTACAAAGGAAGGAAACAACTCCAGCCAGCCCAAACCATCTTGCATCCTAGCATAGCAGCAAGACAGCAATGTCAGACACAGCTAGCAACACCTCTGTGTTGGCCATTCCTTTATCCATGTATGACTGTAAGTGGCATCTCTTTGTATCTTTAAGCAAAGGAGACACTTCTAGGGACATAAGAGTCACAAAGAGACCCAGGCTGTCTCATCACTGGATCAGTGAGTGTCTGCTGCAACAGACACAGCCTGGCACTTTCTCTTCCATGCTGCTAGTGTTTTCTATGGAGGCTGCTCTCAGAAGCCATGGTCTACTACACCTGCCCAGACACTGTCAGAATCTGCAGCCACAGGGCTGTCCAAAAGCAGACTCATATGCAGGAGAAAAATATTCCATTCCTTAGCCCCTGAGCAGGACAACCTAGCCATGTGCCCTTCATGTCCCCTTGAGAGTCTCTGCAGAGCTTTGCTCCATGTCACCTCTTTGCTTGGCAACGTTCCATGCTGATCCCATGCTTCACAGACCTGCTTGCTTTGCTGGGAACACTCGTACAAAAAGGGAGAGACAGGAGAAAAAGAACCAGCCTTGCCTAAGAAGCCTCTTATCAAGTCCCTCTAGTCAAGGAGCCCAGCCTGTGGTGGGCGGTGTCCCCAAAGTTCACGGTCATGCCTAACCTCAGCTGTCACACACCTAGTGTTTTCATTAAAGCTGTGACAGGAGGCTGGGTGTGGTAGTGCACAATCGCAGAATTTAGGAGACCAAAGCAAGAGGATCGGTGGGGGGGGGGGGGGGCAATTCAAGGCCAGCCTGGGCTATTTACTAAGACTGCATCCCACCCTCACCCCATTCTGAAACTCTTAACAATCATCAGAGTGAAGAACACATGCTAAGAATAGCTTCTAACCCTAAGGGTTTGTTTAAAGAGTGATTTTTATTCTTTTTAAATTGTGTGTATGGAGAGGTTTGTACACATGAGAGCAGCAGGCATCCGTAGAGGGCAGAGGTATTGATTCTGAAGGAACTGGAGACACAGATGATGGGAACTCCTACAGGTGGGTGCTAGGAGCTGAACTTGCATGCTCTTAACTGCTGAGCCATCTCTCTAGCCCCCCTAAAGGTGTGCATTTTGTTAGTTTGTTTCTGAAAGATGTTCAATATCTCACATCTGAGAGAGAGACTGCTCAGGGAGATTTCAAAGACTTCTGAGCATTTGTGATTCGAGCCTTCCTGCTGCATCCTGGGCAAATGAGGGTTCTCTGCTGAGTGACAGGGAAGCCCAACATGTGATGCCATCCCAACTTTCCCAAGAACGTGGCTGATTTTCAAATGCTTTGGGGGAGAGTGGGTTGCATTTAGGGTGTGTCTATTTAATCTTAAGGAAAAACAGACAAGACTATAAAAGGTCAGCAGCTATTCGGTGTGCCGGGTGTGTCCCGAAGGAAATTTTTCATAATCCTAGCTTAAGGTAGCACCACCCCTAACACAGGACATCACAAGGTTTCCAGAGAGTGCAATGCTCACTGCACAGACAGGACACAGGTAAAGAGCTGTCCTTGCAGCCCGTGGAGCCGTGAACCTGAGCCTTCAGGGGTAATATCACAGAGGGACTGAAGTCCACACTCACCCTTTCTTCAAAGGACAGACCCTCATCTACTCTTCCTATTCTCTCAGGCCTAATTTGGCTCATCAGCTGATGCAGTTCCTGCCCACAGGCTCCCTGACCTCACAACGCCTCTCAAGCTCTCTCTGCTTGTGCCTGGCCCTCCACACAATCTGTCTTTCGGGGCCCTGCCCAAACAAAATTCCTCTTGTCTCATGGTGGGACCCAGTCGTTAACCTGCCTCTGCCTCCTGTGTCCACACTTGCTTCCATCTGTTACCTGTGGTTACTGATCAACCTTTGTGATGAGCCATCTTCTCCTGCTCTGTGCTGAAAGCAGCTCCTTCAACATCACTGTCCCTCTAGACAAGATGCTCAGCTTCCCGCTCGACACTCCTTGTCGACCATATCCATATCCCCTATTTTCAGCAAGCAATGAATCTCCCACCCCTGCCTTCTTGCCCCCTCTTCTTTGCCTAAAACAGACAAAGGATGTGTGTCCTACCAGGAGCAATTCAGTTCTTCAGAGTGACTGGATGAGGTGCTCTGAGGTGGAGGTGGGGTCTCATGGTGTCATTAGAGTGTCAGAGACATCTCTACCTCTCCTGTCCATATCAGCTAAGATGGCAGCTTCCCAGAAAGGGATTTCTGGCTGACCCATGCTCCCCCTGCTTTCTTGGACTTTCCCATGCAAAGCTAAAAATAGCAACCTGTCTGTTCTTAAACTAAAATGCAGAAGCTGCCTCCCCAGAGCCTGCTTCTCAATGGCCTTCCTGCTCATTGTGTGGCTCGACCCCTAGGATGCAACAGAAACAGTATTAAGGGACAGGAAGGGACTCCCAGGAAGGCGTGCAATGCATCCATGGCACCACAGGTAGCAACTCTAAGAGCAGAGTAGAAGCCGGAATTCTCAAATGACCTGGCAACCAGTTGGGGCTTTCCAAAGACCTCACCAGTGAGTATTCCTCTGCAAAGTCAGCTGAGAGAGAGAATCCATCTCGCAGGCAGCTATGGTCCCTGGGAGTCATCCTCGGACTCTGGAGATGTGGGTCAAACTGAAAGCCATGCTTGGAGTTCTTGGCTTGTGTTAAAGAACTTTGATGTATGTGGCCCCATGGTACAGGCAGGCTATGCAGCCAATCCTGCCATCCCTTTCTTTGCCTTATCTGTGAAATCCTCCTGGCAATTCTGTCTGCATAGGGAATTGGCGTTTCATTAGTCATGGCTTTAATGCCTATCTGCTATTTTTTAAGTAGAAGTGTGAGTATATATGCATCTCTGCGTGTGCGTGTGTGCATGTCTTCCCTCGGGAGCAGTGAGAGGAACTCAGCTGCTCAGTCTAGCAGTGACTCAGGCTATGTGACAAGTCTCCCTAAGACTCATGTGGGAAGATGTGTTCAATAAAGGGAGATCAGAAACAAATGGTCCCTTCCTAGTTTTGTCAATAGTAGAGAATTTCTGTCTCTTGGAAAAACTTAGAAAAAAATTAGATCAAGCTTCAGAAATACATTTTTAGAGATTCTTGGAAAGCAAGAAAGCCCAGATCATATGATCAGTGAAGATGTGGGTTGTCTGAAGAGACAGATGCATATAAATGAATAGGTGATGGATAGGGAGACAGATGGAAAGAAAGGTAGATGATGATAATGATAGATGATAGATAGAGGGCATAGATAGATAGATAGATAGATAGATAGATAGATAGATAGATAATCAGTATACTCATCTGTACATACATAGACATCAGTTTAAGCAGAAAATTAAGGAAGACTCAGCTTGATAAGGCTAAAGGAGCCAGCCACCAAGGAGCATTTCCTGAAATGACCCATGAAAATCTCCAGTCAGTCATGGAGAAGTCACGTGATAGTACAAAAGTCCTTACCAACTTATAACGGGTCTTCATATCAGAGCACCGCTCTACAGGCTTGAGTCTAAAATGCCATATGTTTGAACCCCTGGCCCCTATTTGGTGGTGCTACTTGGGAGGCTGTAGAGCCTTTAGTCTGGAGGGCATGGCAGGAGGAAGTAGGTAACTGGGGATGGGCCCTTGGGACATACAGTTGCTGACTCTTCCTGTCTTGGGCTCTGCCACATGTTCCTGATGTCCCTGAGTCACAGTGCCCCAGCTTCTCTGCCATAAATCATGAATCAGAATAAGCCCTGGCTCCTCTGTCAGGCATTTTGTCACAGCGACAAGAACCATAACCAATGTAGGCAGGAAACCAAATGATGCTGCAGTTCGCCAAGAAGCCCTGAGTGAGGACAGAGGTCACAATGGCTGTGAAGGGGTCATGTGAAGAGGGGCTTCGGATAAGAAAACAGACATCTGTACCTTGCTTATATGTGTCTATATCTGCGATCTGCCTTCATAAAGCGTTATAGTCAATGATGCTCACAGATCTCCCACACTCCCTCCTCTCAGTGTGGAATGGCCTTCCACCTCCCACTCACCAGCTCCCAGACTCTTGATGGGCTCACACTGTTGAGCCGCAGCTGTGGACATACTGTGTTAGTCAGTCTGCCTCCTAAGCCCCACAGAGACTCTGAGGGTGTAGTTAATGGCCTTGATCTGCAAAAGTTGTCTGAATAGCTGGGTGAACCTAATCTAATTGGATGTGTCCTTAGTGTGGTGGCTCACACTTCTAACCTCAACACTCCAGGAAGCTGAGGCAGCCCTGGAGAAGCCGGAGGCCAGTCTGGTTACATTTTCAGATCTTATTTTCAAAACAAACAGAAAACAACAACCACCACCAACAAGGAAACCTGGGGTTGTTTCTATCACCAACACCACCAGAGGGAGCAGTAGAGGGGAGGGGTCAGAGAAATGCAGCCCTGCTGATTTGAAGATAGAGGAAGGAGCTATGAACCGAAGAAAGTGAGAAGTTTCTAGAAGCTAAAAAAAAAAAGCCCAGAGAAATGGATTTTCCTTCAACTACGCCAGGCTTGCCATAACTTGAGTCTTGTGGAAAGCTATGGCACCTTACAATCCCCAGATCCCCGGACTTTGTGCTTGTAGAGAGAAACCCTGTCTCGAACGATTAAACAAGCAAGCAAACCTTTATTCAGCTTCTTAGAGACTTTAAAACATTCCATAAACAACTCTTTGAGTCAATTTTAAGATATCAATTGGGGAAAATCCAGGAAATACACTAATTCCCAAATGGACTTTCCCAGAGGAAAACTAATGTCAAAATGTAATAACTGAATTACAAAAAATAAAAACAATTTACATAAAACAAGAAGTTGGAGAAAAGAACAATAATAAAGTTTGTGATGCTGTTTTAAAAATTCTTATTTTTTTAAACGAGCCAGTTAAAAGATGTTATTTGATATACAAAAGTTTTGCCTGAAAGTATAACTGTATGCCTGGTGCCCACTGAGACCTGCAAAGGACACTGGATACCTTAGAACTGGAGGTACAGGCGGTTATGAGCTGCCATGTAGGTGTTGGATTCGAACAAGGGTCCTCTGAACGAGCAGCCAGACTCAGCCACTGAGCCCTCTCTCTCTCTCCCATGCACCGCTCTTCAATCATGAAATAGTGGTTGGGGAGAATGAGCCCCTGGGCAGGTCTGGGACTATGGATTCTGTCTGGGGTTGAAGAGTGCATATGTGCTAAGCTCTCTGTCACACACTTGCACACATCAGACACACGCATGATAGAAAGATGTCAGAGAGTGATTTCTTCAACTTAGCTGGCTTTCCAGAATTTCTCAGCTCTGGGATGGAGGTGCTCAGGGATCCAGCACAGCGCTAGTGGCATGACCTCCAGCCTTTGCTGTTTGGGGTTTTTATTTTGTTTTATTTTCTTGTGGAGAGGTATTAGTTTGTATCTCATCTTGCACCAAAAGCCTCTTCATGGACAGCGAGCACCTCTTCCTCTTCCCCACAAGTACACTAGCATCATCTCTGTCCCTGAGCCCTTGGCCTTCTATAGAATCCATGTTAGCTGTCAGCACTGAGGGTCTCTGAGGACAGGCTATGGGAAATAGATACATATGCATGGGTGGGCACACATGTGGAACATGGAATTTGGACTGTGTGTTGTATGTGGGGATTGGCAGAATGCATTGCTGAAAGACAAGAAGAAAAGCAAGAAGAAAGAGAAAGAGAGAGAGTGAGAGAGAGAGAGGGAGAGAGAGAGAGAGAGAGAGAGAGGAAGGAAAGAAGGAAGGAAGGAAGGAAGGAAGGAAGGAAGGAAGGAAGGAAGGAAGGAAGGAAGGGAAAGAAAGAAAGAGAGAGAGAGAGAGAGAGAGAGAGAGAGAGAGAGAGAGAGAGAGAGAGAGAAAGAAAGAAAGAAAGAAAGAAAGAAAGAAAGAAAGAAAGAAAGAAAGAAAGAAAGAAAGAAAGAAAGAAAGAAAGAGAGATGTCTATACCATGTGAGCTTCTGGTGCCTTTGGAAGCCAGAAGGAACATCAGATCCCCTGGAACTCTAGTTGCAGACAACTGTAAACTACAATGTATGCTAGGAATTGAACCTGTGTCCTCTGGAACATCAGCCAGTATTCTTACCCACTTAACCATCTCCCCAGGCTTTCTTTCTTTCTCTAGTTTTGATGGGGATTACCTGAGCCCATGCTGGCACTGACACTGTAGGTTGAAAATGGCTCCTAGCAAGGATGACATTCTACAAGTTGCATAGTAGGCACTCTCTCACATAAGAATGTCTTCTCTAATGACAAACATCTTATGCCTGGCCTGGGAGCTGAGACATCTGACTCTCCCTTCTGAAATGACCTCCTGTGTCCTCCACCTGAGAACAGGTGTCATTTGAACCTGGCCCTGAGAAACACTTCCCCCAGAAGAACACAACAGGACACAGTGAGGAGCCATGCTCTTCTTGGCCTTGCTGTAGAGGTGTATAGAACAGTTGCCTTGCCTCCCAAGGTGCCGCTCTCTGAGGGCGGAGGTGCTTATCTCCTCCTTTCTTACTGGAAACTGAGGACTTCCTTCCTAGGTTCCCTGCAGCACAGTGTAGCCACCACCATCTAAACATTTTGCTGCTGTTCTTGGTGGTCATTCCATGGTGCTGGCATCTCCAATTTGCTGGAGTCTTCTACAGCAACCAGGCTTCACCAATAGCCTCTCATAGGTTTCCATCATGGTACCAAGCCTCAACTTCTTTGCATGGCCCCTTCAGTCCTGGGCCATGAGCTGTGGCTGAGGCTACAGCTTTATCAGTGGCCCTTCCTAGGTCTTCAGAGTTCCAAGCCTCAGCTGCTCTCATTGACCCCTTCATGCCTTGAAAACCAGTACCACCTAAGCAATTCTTACAGATTACCACGTCCAGCTGCAGCATGAAGTATAACCTTGGCTATCTCTGGAACACAACTTCTTTGTTCTCTCACAAAACACTTTCCAGAAGATTTCACCACAGTGATGCTGGCCAGTGGCTCTAGGACCTCACTGAGGTGAGAGTTTTACACATCCTGCCCTTCCAGTGCCTCTGATTCTTCCCCATGTTTCTGTTCCATGTGCCACCACGTCCATCATTCAGACCTAAGCCTTACCAAATGTGACTGACATCAATTAAAGTCCTCTGACTCTTGGTGACATCACCAAATCCATCATTTGACTTCAAGAGAAAATTGACTTAAAAAAAAGCTCTGGTCAGAGCTGCTAGAAAAGAGAAGCGATAAGTCAGAGACTGAAATGAGTCCTTGGGAACCCAGGCCTTCCCACGGGGTGCTGGGCTGCTCCTATCAGGCCATTGGAATCCTAGTGCTAGGGAGAGACTCCAGAGTCCATGCTCCCCAAACTACAACTAAATTTCCCCAGTGGAAGTGAGGTCACTGCCCCTCATCTGGGGGAGTTCTACTTGATCACATTCATCACTCTGCTATTCTTTCTTTTCATCTTGGTTGGAAATGCCCAGAGTCTTGCTGGGCATTTTATTGTCATTTTTACCTTAATCATTTTTCCAGTACATTAGATGTGTTCTTGCTCAGGATCTTTTCTCTGTTTAAGAAAGCGTTTTCTAAGTCACCTATTATGCCTAATGTCTCCTCGTCCATCCCTTCATCAGTTCACTCTATGTGTGCAGACTGGTGTTAACCTCTAAATATCTAAAATACAGTGGGACAAGTGATGTCCAAGGGCCCTGTCTCCTACAATCCTCAGATCTGAGGATCGCACTGATTGGCCTCTCCTTGCCTTGCCCATCTTTAATCTCTAGGAGGATAGAGCAGAAACTGCTGTGCTCGCACTTGCGCAACTCTACCGTTTCACCCGTGTGCATCTTGCAACCCCACTCACTGGTGACTGTGCATTCATTTGGAGGATGGCTGCCTTTTAAAATAGGTCGTGACAACCTTCCAAACCCACCAGCTTTCATCTCTCAGCCAGAAGACATCAGCTTGCCTCTAAGGACATTTTTACCTTCTAGGCTCGGGCCAAAATGGCCCCACTGCTCTGTAAGCACGCCACCCTGCTGGGGTATCACTCCGCATCTCCTTTCCTCCCTTGGCTTAGCACTCTCACCTCCTCCTTCCAACACTTACAATTCACCATTCCAGCAATATTTTACCTCGACTGAGAGCAATTCTGCAGCTGGCAGGCGACTGGAGAGTCTTTGAAGTGTGCTGGCTCTGCTATAGCAACTGGCCAGGGAAACAGCTCCCTGGAATTACTTAGAATGATCCTTTCCTCTGTTGTTTCCTTCTGTGTTTACTCACATCTGTGAGTCAGGGATGTCAGGCACTTACACCCTTTGCGAAGGAAAGTACCTGCCAGTCACCAAGGATGCCTTCCTTTCGCCTGCTCCTCTGAGTCCCTTTCCGATGCTCTCCTGCAGCCCCTCCTCGCCCTGGCAGTACCCTGCTTGGCACAGGTGTTGAGAGCAGTCAAAGCCAGGTGGTGCCCACCTGGGAAGAAGTGCCTGAGTGGAATCCCCACCCCCATCCCCATCCCCAAGAAGGCATCCCCCTTAGGTTTACCTTCTTCACAGCCCTGGCAATTACAAAGGCAGACTAGGGCCCTGATGGGTTACAAGGGATTTGTTTAACTGCTCCAAATTTATTATTTGCATACAGATGACCCTGAGACAAAAGTCCTTGTGTTTGAATATGAAAGTGCTCTGGAATTAGGCCTTTGTCTGGGTCCCTTCTGAAAAAGAAGTGTGCCCACACAATAGCTCAGGCCATTGGAGCTAAGTGAGCTAACCAATGACCCAGCAAACTGCTGAAGAGCCAGGTCAAGCAGGAACTGCTCAGTTGCTGCTGCAGAGCCTCACACCTGGCCTTTAAAGGGATGTAGCCTGGTTTACTCCCATTTCACACACCCTCTGTGGCACCCAGGACTCCACATTCTCTTCCTCATCTACATGCCCATCAGTCACGAGTGGATTCTACATCGCTACTGTCTCTCCTGTCCCTCTGAGGGTTACCTCTGTCTCCACTGGGTTTCTGTCTCCAGGGCCTGCTGGTTGTCAGGGTATGAGCAAGAGTGCAGAACTATTTGAGGATGAAAATAGAAGGGCAGAGTGCCTGGCACAAACAAATTACTGAATGAGCCATTTTTCTTAATGAGACCATAGGCCCCCATTGATGAAGCCATAATGGAAGAACTGGAGATGAAGTCAGCCCCAGGATTCTTGCAAACCCTTATCCAGAAGAGAGGGATTGGCATCAAACCATGCCCAGCACAGCCACTCTACATACAATAAGCTCCATGAAAAACTGAGCATTTTAACGTCCTCCCCTGACTGAGACATGAAGCTGGGCACGAAGGGAGAGCACCCAACTGTCATACCATTCTGTTCCCAATGGGTTAAAAGTCCAAGTTTTAGTCAGACTCTCCCTCACTCACACATGAGCTCCAAGAAGGGCTTTCTGAAAGGTTTCCTAGCCAGCCCTCCGTTCCCCATCTGAGGATCCAACCAACCATGAATCAAAGATATTCATAAATAATTGTCCCTGTATTGAACATGTACAGATTTTTGTTGTCACTATTCCAAAAGCAATTTAGTATAACAACCATTTACATAGTATTTACATTGTATCAGCTGTTACAAGTCATCTGGAGATGATTTAAAGGATATAGAAGGATATACATAAGTCATATGTGCATATTATACTTGAGCATCCGCAGACGTCGGTACCTACAAGGAGTCCTAAAATGGATCCCTCATGGACACTGAAGACCATTGTTAAGTCCTCGTTATCAAACTACATTCATAAACGTTCACGTATGCAGATGTGATGTGAAACAGATAGGTACCATTAGCCCACTGAGCGACTGTGGGTCATTTACACATCACACAGACCCAAAACTCAGCTTACTCAGCTTGTGTTTGCAGCAAAACTTGTTTACATCCCCTCAGAATCCATTAGGCTCTGATTGGCAGCTCTTTCTCTGCATCATGAGAATCAGACTCAGTTCCTGAAGCACCTTAGTCTATTCTCCCTTCCATCCTAGCCTCTACCCTGCAGCCAGTGGTGACAGCACACTCTCATCAGCTGCTCTCCTGCCATGTAAGTGCTCCCCAGGTCTCAGAGGGCATGGTCACCACTGGCCTTTCATGACCTACTTTTCCCCTCTGTTTGCAGCTTCATCCTTCCTTCATTCCGTACATTGTCTGCAGTCCAGAGAGAAACACTACAAATGGTTGTCCCTCACCTCTGCTCTGTTCTTCTACTCCTTCTCTGGCATGGCTATAACTATAGTTGCTCCTGGCTGAAGTCTGCTCACCCATTAAGGTTTAGGTCAGTGTCCTCTCCATCAGGAAATCCTCCTTTACTCCCACAGAGCTTGTTTTTTTTTTTAAGATTTATTTATTTATTTTATGTATGTGAGTACACTGTAGCTGTACAGATGGTTGTGAGCCTTCATGTGGTTGTTGGGAATTGGATTTTTAGGACCTCTGCTCACTCCAGTCAGCCCAGCTCACTTTAGTCAAGGTCAACTCCCTGCTCAGTCCCTGCTCACTCTGGCCCAAAGATTTATTTATTATATGTAAAAACGCTGTAGCTGACACCATACACACTAGAAGAGGGCGTCAGATCTCATTACAGGTGGTTGTGAGCTACCATGTGGTTGTTGGGATTTGAACTCAGGACCTTTGGAAGAGCAGTCAGTGCTCTTACCTGCTAAGCCATCTTGCCAGTCCTTGTTCCAGGGTTTTAAAAACCTAAACTCCAGAAGAAACACAAGCCTGTACTCAACTTCATACCCAGCAAGTAGAAGCTGTATAAAAGAGGATGGAGAAAATATACAAGTCAACTTGCCAGTGCCAGCTATGTACTGAACACTCGGGCTTTGAATAGTAATAGACAAAACTTACCTGGCACGGTGGTTCATGCCTCTGATCTCAGCAGACAGAAGGGTGAGGCAGGAGGAGATCCACAAATTTGAGGCAAGGTTGGACTACATGGTGAGTTCTGAGCCAGCCTGAACTACAGTGTGAAACCATTTCTTAGATGGAAAAAAAGGAAGAAAAGAAGAAAGGAAGGGAAGAGAAGAAAATAGAAAAGACATCTTGGCTCTGGAGAGATGGCTCAGCAGTTAAAACCACTGGCTGCTTTTTATGAAGACCAGGGTTCGATTTCCAGCACCGATATGGCAGTTCACAACTGTCTGTGACTCTAGTCTCAAGGATCTAACAGCCTCTTCTGGCCTCCATGGGCCCTGGGCACACATGTGATGCACAGACATACACGCATGCGAAATACCCATGCACATAAAATCATTTTAAAAAGAAAAAAACGTAAAGATCTCCACTCTTTCAAAGCTTACAGTACAGTAGGAGGACCCAACAATAACCATGCCTAATTATCCAGTGGAGAAGACTAGGAAACTATTGTAGATGGTAGGCTCAGAGACAGTGGACCTAGATGGCCCCATCCTACTGAAAAAGAGCACTCCAAGAATGGGGACGGTAGGCAGCAGGGTGCCAGGGTAGAGGTATTTTGAGGAAGAGCGAAGGCGGCCCAGTGTATCTACGTGCATCAGACAAGAGAATATAGCATTTGTTCATGTTGAAGCAATAGCCAGAATGTCAGACCATGTAGGTCCTTGTGGCCACACAGATGCAGGTACCACAAATGCATCTCTTTAAGAACTGTAGTCAGAGCTCCGGTGGGTGATTATATATATATATATATATAAGGATGGGCAGGGAAAGACAATGGGTTGCTGTGGGCTATTGTCAGTACCCAGGCTCTAGGGTTGGTTGGTGACTCTGAGTTTTATAACATGGTTTTATAATACATGCCACACATGAATCAAAGATGAAAACATGTCATGAACCAAGAATGATTACTAACCTGATTCTGTGAACTGAAGGAATAGAAAAACCATGTGCCTGGGTCTAAAATGTTAATTATTTCAAAATCATCATCTATATTGCTTGCCTTTAGAGCAAAAGTTGTAAGTTCTGTCTGCTTGAATGGGAATGATCTTCCAAGGTCTAGCCACGTTCTTCTTTTCCTAGCTGTTACTGTTTTATTTCCCAACAGGATATATTGTGTGACATGTACTCAATCGGCAAATCACAGGATGCTAACCATTCTGTCCACAAAGATTCACTTTCTCAAGAAAGTCACATTTTGAAATTCTAGGTAAACATGAATTTTGGAGAGACGTTATTCAACCAAGTACACAGAGATGATAATTTATAACTTCAAGTTTTGGTGGCTGAAAGGGTGACAGGGAAAGTGACCCCTCCCCCCTGTGGGCTTCTTTCCTGGGATGAGGACAGAGTTCAGCAACAGACTGGCAGTCACATCTCAGGGACATCCATTCACTAAGCCAAGGGACTTGTGAAATGGATGTGACACATAGATCCTGCATTATTGCAGAATACATTAGTCAGGCTCTGTTTTAGAAATGTCACCTCCCTGAGGGGAGGAAAGCAATTCCTGCCCGTTGAAGCTGGTTTGTGAGGGTGAGGACAGAGAACTCACTCATGAGTCTCCATCTTTGGACATAGTGGGCTTCCACTTAACCCCTTTCCTGCCCAGCTCTACCCTGAGTGGAAAGTACTGCCCAGCTCTAGTCCACTATTCTGAGACAGTCACACTGCACTTGTGACTGGCTCAGCCTATGTCCTAGTGCCACCATCTTCACAACAGGAAGAGAGGAGCCCCACTCTTCCTCCCCAGCACTCCTCCTGTCCTGCTGGCTGCTGTCAATGTCCCAGCACAGATGTGGAAGCTGTCCAAGACATTCAGTCACTTAGAGGGCGTGCACATACACCCAGGACAGGAAGGACTGGGGAAATCCAACAATAACTTATGCAGCACTGGGGCGAGTCTATTCACTCTCCGCACACCAACGGCAGGAAAGCAGGCGTCCTCCAAGAGGTAAAGTACTGGACAGACCACACTTCAGGTTGTGAAGCAAGCTTTCTGGGCTGCCCACCATTCCCCTTAGGGCAGACCTTGTACTCTCCCAACACAGCCCTCTGCCCCCTTGAACAGCCCTGGCTAATTTTTTGCCTGGGCACCATGCTTCCCAGGGGCTTGTTCACATTTTGCTAACAATAAAAGTTACTCAAGAAACAAGCCCCTGCCAAATTAACCAGCTACTAGGCTGAATCTCCCAGGTACCATGATGTCTTGCTGTAAAATATATACAAGAAAAATGTGCATGAGACTCAGCTAGTGGAATCTTTCTGATTCCTGCGTGGCTGGCTGCTGCTCTGCAGGCTGTGACGGTTTATGAGGCCATTTACACTTCCCACTGTGCAGTGAGGGGGTTGTCAGTGGACTAAGTCCTTGAGAGCCACTACCAGAGAGCAATAAAATCTTCCAGGGGAAAAAAAAATCCAGGCAGGAGCTGGGATTTGGGTCCCTTGTTCTAAAGACTTGTGGTGGCCACCAGACTGGTCACATTTCAGACTAAATTCTGGGCTCCTGAAGTTTCAAATGAACTACACTCTCTGAAAACCTCCTGATAAACTGGGTCTTTCTTACCTGGAATCGCACTGCCAACCTTTTGATTTTGTCTGAAATGCATGGGAAACCTTAAATTTATCCTTACTATCACCCTTTTGTGCCTATTGCTGTATTATAAAGTTGACCTGGGAACATCGCTCAGAGGAAGAACATTTGTTTGGTATGTGTAACGCTCAGGGTTTGGGTCCTAGAATCACACTGACAAAAAGAAATGATATAATATTTGTGGTGTAGGAATGTACCTCATTGGAGAGAGTGGCTGCTCAGCACTTGAGCTTGAATAGGGGACCAGAGGTTTAATCCCCAGTACCACATGAAGCCTGGTGTGGTAGCACATGCCCGTAGTGCCAGGACTGGGTGTAGAGGCAAGAGGATCCGGAGTTCAAAGCATAGCAGCTTTGAGCTTAGGCTGGGCTAACATGAGACCCTGTATTAAATGGAAAATAAAATAGAACTTGATAATAAATGTATGTTATGTGTGTAATTTGACTAGTCTTTTAACTCTGAAGTCCTCTAGTTTTTCCTTGCCCAATACCCTCAACAATACTCTTTGTTGTTGTACCATGGATCTGATTAGGTTTATAGTCACTATTCTGTTAATTCTGTATGAAGTCCATACAAGACTTCAGTTGGTGTGTGTGTGTGTGTGTGTGTGTGTGTGTGTGTGTGTAACTTAAACTTAGTTAATAATAGATTTGACATATATTGACTCTGTGAGGTATCTTACATGAGTGCAGCCACACAATGTTTTCATATGTGTACTCATACCACCCATCTATGCACATGTGTTTGTGAGCATGTGCACACATGTGCACATGGGTACTAACTCTGCTTATATAAAGAAACTTGAAGAGTCAAATCCACACAAAGAAAAGGAATGATGGGGTCTAAAGAGATGGGCTAGTTGGTATGAACACTTTTTCTAGAAACCCAAAGATGGGGATCAAATCACAGCACCCACATGAAAAAAACTGGGCCTGTAGGCCCAGCATTGAGGAGTGCAGAGACAGCTGGATCCGGAGCTCTCTGAAAGAGTGGCATCTTGCTCTCATCTCTGGGTGCATATACAACACACACACACACCCCACACACATACTCCACACACACCCCACCCCACATACACACACACACCACACACCCCACTCCACACACCCCACCACATATACCTTACCCCACACACCACACACCACATACAGACACCCACCACACACCGCATAACACATACACACTCCAAACACACACTCTACCTCACATACACACACACCACACACTCCCATTCCACACACCCCACCATACACACCTTACCCCACACACCTCACTCCACACATCCCACCCCACATACCTCACCCCACACTAAAGACACATACCACACACCACAGACACACCACACACCTCATCCCACACACTCCATCCCACACACCTCACCCCACACAGTCCATCCCACACACCCCATCCCACATGCCCCACCCTACACACCCCATGAAAAGAAAAGAATTGTGGTTATGAGAACTATGGGGAAAGGAACAGGGGTCTAGTGTTTAAGAAAGCAGACTTCTAAAGATTCTAAATGGTAATGATTGTCCAATCACATGAATGTCTTTAGTATCACTAAATTGTTCATTTAAAATGGTTAAGATGAAAAAACAAAACAAAAAAAAATTTTAAATGGTTAAGATGGCAAATTTTATGTGATGAATATTTTACCTCCAATACATCCTGTGATTATATCATAACCTCGAGTCCTGGGTGTCTCCCTTGTCTGATTTCAGACTATCGCCTTTCTCTTTTGAATCTCCCTCCTCTTCCACACATAGCATCTCCGCTTGGGTCTTTTGTCTCTGAACAGTTTTTCACAGTTGGCTCTTAGTCAAGCAGGAGGAGTGGGGCTCTGATAACCCCCATTCCAGTCTCCTTCTGTGTCCTCCACAGCCATCTCTTCTCAGTTGCTTTTAAGTAGAAAGAGAAGTTCGTGGCTTTGCAGTGGTACAATTAATAATTCATAAATCACCAGAGGTTCAAATGAGTTCAAAGTTTAAAAGTTTAAAAGTTTTGCTGAAGCTCTAAGTTTAAACTGTCAAAGCCTTTGACAAAAAACTTTTCCTGTCTGGAATATTTAAGATTGCTGTGCCATATTAGATTCAGGGTCTCTGATATTCTCCCCTCCCAAAGTGGGTTTCTCAAGAAAATTGTGGTATTGTAGATGATTGGCGTTCTCTTTTATAGCAGTGAATCCAAATGGGTCTTGCAGCAGTGCCCAGAGGAGGCCAAGAGTTAAAGGGCAGCAGTAGGCCCCAGGACGTGCACGCTCTGAGTAGCCACTGTGTGGGAAGTTCTCTGTAAAAGGATGGAAACTGTGCAGTGCAACACTGGAAAATGTACATAACTGTGGAGGGTAGCAAATTGTGTCTAATCTGCTATTTCAAAATCTGGAAGCAAAGAGGCCACATCATCTGCTGGCCCCCAGTGACCCCAAGTTTTTCAGGAATAATGATTGCACTTGCATGTACCATTGAGCATGGTGTCAGCTACATGAACCCAGGCACTTTCTGAACAGTCACTCTTTGTCTGACTGGTCATTTCTAACATCCTGACCTTGTACCCTGGCTCCACATGTGCTGTTATTTGGATGACTATTTCTCAGAGATAGATTTACCTGGCCTCCCTCTGGGAGTCCCATGCCAGCCCCTGTCCATGGACTTGATCTGCGAACGTGCCCACACTGGACTCTCTCTTCAGACAGGCAACCCCACCCACCCCAGACAGGCACACACCACCCCTCCCTCCAGTCTTGTTCACCACCCAGCACATTCACACACTGTTGCTCGGAGCTGAGAGCTCCCTCCCTGTGCACCAAGCACGTTCTCATGTACCTTCCACAGTGTCCTCCCCATCCAGCACCATTCGCCAAGCACATCAATACCAGGAACAGCTCTGGCATAGTCACAATCTCTTCCAAGCTTCCAGAATTATGTGACAGGATGTTGTAAAATCACCCCTGACGCGAATGTTATAATACTCAACTCCCAACCTTGGGCCCACTCTTTAAAACTGTAATAAATCACTTCCTGTGTTCCCAACAACTTCTCCTCCACGTCCCTATCTCTTGTGATGAGCCCATGATGTTAGGTGACTCTACTGGATTCACTGAGATCCTTACTGAGAGAAGTCAGCTGTTATTTCTCCAAGTGTCTTTTATGAAGTATCTTGTTGACTTCTGAAACTGCACAGCACTCTCAGTCTCTCCTGGGTGTGTGCCAACCTCCACATCCCTCAAGTCTCCTTCCCCATCCTTGGCATATTGATAGCCTGTTCATTCACGGTAAATGGCTGCAGTCCCCATACAAGTAGACCCCAAGCCCAAGTCCCCAGTGCCCAGCTCTCTCGGGGATGCCAGCACTCCTTTGCCATGTCTCCATTGTTACTCCCATTGTAAACCAACAAATCCAAGCACTTTCATTGATTGAAGGTGGAATCAAAACGAGCAGGATGCCCACTCTGTGCCTGGCCAGGCCCTTCATCCCTTCCAAGCGAAGTTTTGCGTTGGAAATTCTACCCATGTGCCTTCTGTACTCCCCACTGAGTCACATATCTGGCCGCCCACAGTGGAATCCCAAGCTTTTCTTCACAGTGTCCCCCTTGGCCTTTCAGTCTGACCTCAGATACATCCTTCTGGCTGGACAAATCTTCCAATCCCACCCTGCTGCACACCCAGTCTTGCCTCCCACCATCTCTTGTTTTTTTCTGTCATCAGCTTTCTTCCTGGTTAGTCTCCTGCTCTGACCTTCCCTCTTCCATCTTGACAGAGGCCCCTCCTTCCTGGAGCTGCAGCTCACATGAAAACACAAGGCCTTTCTCAGGCTGACCCAGTGGCTTTGTCAGTCACCCTCAAGGCCACCCGAATCCTTTCTTCCTCTACCCTTTACTCCAGCCACACCAGACTTCCTGCTGTTCCCAGTACACAGCCTTTCAGATTACCACACCTAGTCAAATATAGTCAATTCTACGCTGCTGCCTTTCTAGTGTCCTCTGCCTGGTCAGGTCTGATGCTATGGTTTGGATCTGCTGTGTACCACAAGTTCCATGATTGAATGCTTGGTCTGCAGCTGTATGCTGTGTACTGAAGTTGTGGACACTCTAGAGTGTGAGACCTTTGCTGGAGGAAGTAGATCACAGAGGGCCTTTAGAAGTAATCCCCAGACCACAGTTGTGTCCCCACCCTGTCTATTTTTTTTATTCTCCCCCAATGCTCTCTGCATCCTGTCCCCTCAGGTATACCCCTGCTGCCTCAATGTTCTGCCCAAGTGTCACATGAGGCCAAGCTACTGTGAGGTTTCCAAAGAAACCCTCAACAAATGGCTAACTGAGCCAACATACCAAAGCTGGCTGCCATGCTCTCCCAACATCTAAGATCCCTGTTATAGAGTCCTGGCTCCTTTTAGTACTACTTATCACCCCTGCTCACTACCCTAAACCTGAGCATAGCTGCTCTTCCCCAAGCTTCTTTCTCTCCTATATAACCCATCCATTTGGCCATGTTTTCTTGGTTCTGCTTGGCTCTTCTCCCTCTTCTTGTCCTCTCTCCTGACTCTCTCTCTCTCTCTCCTCCCTCTGTCCCTTCCTCTCTGCTGACCATATTCAGTCTGATGCCTCTGACTGTTCTCTCCCTCCCTCATATCTCTAATGGAAACATTTTCCCCAACCATATCTAGGATTAATCATATCCTGAAGAGAACTCTACAACCATGAGCCAAGATAAACCTCCCATCTCTAAGGTTGTTTCTGTCAGAGATTTGGTGGCACTAACTAACACCATCAGTGTGAACTCTTGAAGAGAAAAGAGAACCCACATTTTGAGGCAGGGCTCCTCCTCCTCAGCGGCAGGGCTCCTCCTCAGCTGCAGCATCTACCTTCTCTGCAGGTGATAAAATCGATGTATCCAGTGCCATGTATCTAGGCATCATGATGAGCATTCTAATTCCTCCCTAGAGTAGCATGATTCAGTACATGCTCAGACCTGGGCAGCACTGGCCATCACCTCAGTGGGTAGAGTGTTTGTCTAGCATGCATGAAGGCTTTCATTTCCAGCAAAACGTAAACTGTACGCGGTAGTGCAGTCAGGAGGTAGAAGGGAGGAAGATCAGAAGTTCCAGGTCATCCTTGGCTACATAGTGAGCTTGAGGCCAGCCTGAGCTACATGAGAGTCTGTGTTAAAATAGATAAATAAATGTTAAAAGTCAAGACAGACAAGTATTTGTATACTTCATAAGGAACAGAACTTTTGATAGAAGTTTTTTTGACCATCTGGTATATATGTTAAGGATGATATCTGTCACTCTCTTTGCCTTCATTCTATGGGAGGGTGGTGTACCTAGTCTTTGCCTACTCATCATGATAAATATCAGCTTTCATGTCTGACACCCCCAGGGTTTAAATTCCTTGCTCCATCCTCATTGACCTGCCTCATATCACTTACTTCCAGCTCCAGTTTTCTCAAGTGTGAACAGGAAATGAGATGTCTTCAGGTGGTTTAGAGATGAAATGAAGCCACACATTTGGAGTACATGTCACAGACGCTTCAGCCACATCTACTACTATTATACTAAATATTTTATATATCATGTCACAGATGAAGAAATTAGGGCATGTTATGTAACTTGCCCTAAATCATGTAGCTAGTAGACAGCAGATTTAGAATCTAAGCCCAGACAATTTGAATCAGAAGGCTGTGTGCTCAGCTGTTCATCACCGTAGTATTAATGTTTTAATAAATCCCAGTGCAGGATTGAAAGACATACTCACAGACTTGATATTTTAACATGCCTTAAGCAGCACAACAGCTGGGTGACTGCCTAACCTCCACGCTGCTAGAATCTGTCTCCCGCTGATAGCTCCAAGTTACTGCTTACCAATTTCTATGTTCCATCTTGGCTGCTCCTGACCCAGTTGAGCAGCCCCCTGGGCTGCACTCTCCCAGCCCCTTTCCATGGCTCTGTCTCTCTGTCTTGCATTCTTCTCAGGTATGGAAGCCAGGGAATCCTAAACCCCACTTCTCTCTCTCTCTCCTCCCCAGCTATTGGCTGCTGGCATCTTTATTTACCAATAAGAATTAACTGGGGGCAGGTTCCCAGAAGCTATGAGCAGACACTCTTGTGCAAACTGTTTTGGGGAACCCAAATAGTCTTAGAATACACGAGGCTACATCTCACAGTGTGACTTGGTGTCTCACAACCCTCAAGTGTTGTTACCACCCTCCCGATCGCTGGCATTGTTATCCAGAAAGTCAGCTGCATCCACCCCATTATAAGATCACAGTGAGCTAACTGCTCAGCTCTAAAGTAGTAACTGTGTTGCTCAAACAAAACTGTGTTCATCTGGCAACTCTGGGACTGCAAAGGTCAGTGTGGGGTGTTCCAGAGTCAAGCCAAGAGACAAGCTGGGACGAGGTCAGAGTTCACAGGCCTGGCACACCTTCACCCAGTGTACTCACTGCCTTCCTTCCCTCAGAGAGAGAGGCTGGAGTATCCCAGCCTTCCTACCAACTCTAGCCAGACTGGAGCTTTATAATTATATCTACCTCCTCTCAGGGGCCCCACAGACATCAGACATCCAAGAGCTGTCTTGGGCTGTCCTCGCATTCCACCCCAGTCAGAAAATGAAAACTAACCCAGTGTCAGTATTCACTATAAAAATCACAATCGCTTGTAAACTACAGAGAAGAATTAAATATATCTTGTGTCGTGGGCTTGTTTTTCAGGAAAGTCACTCAGCTTGTGTTTTCTTTCCCTTCTTGTCAGCATCTACAGTCACCAAGCCACCGTGTTCCCTTTCCCAAGGCCCCTTTGCCAAGCAGGTTGTTTGTGTTGCTTGCTTAGAGCCCTGGCTACTTACAGTCCGTGCAAATCTGTCTTCCTGGTTTATTTTCTGTCTGAGGATCAGAGCAGAGACCTGTGTGGTGTGTAGTCCAGTCCCCACTCTGCTGTCAGCCCAGCTGCTCCCCGAACTCTGAGCCTTTGCATATGTAAAATGAAGGTAACAAAGAGCCCAGTCTGGCAGAGTGGCTGTGTCTGTGTTAATTCCTCGCAATTAGATCAGCAGCCACTAAGAGGTACCAACTAATCTTACAGGCTACGCTGCTGGATGCAAGGCAAGATGGCAACAATGTACTTGGTTCCTCTGAAGCAGGCCCAAGGCTACCAGAAATGAAGATTCACTCATCAGTTACATCTGGGGCACAGCACTGAGACACACATATCATTTCATCGAATCTCCCCAAATGTCCTTAGAGAAAGGATCTTTCTTACACGCCTGGTTTACAGAAAAGGAACTTCAATTAAGATCACAACATGCCAGGTATGATGGCTCATGGGAGTCTGCTGCAGAAGGAAAGTAATGAGTTCAAGGCCAGCCTGGGCCACATGAAACACTGTCCAAAGAACAAATGATACCCTCTGGGCTGTATGCTTTCCCAGGAAGAGCAGCTTCTTACAAGCACATATATTTTTTGGCAAAATTTGTGTTTCTTGTGTCCACAAGACTTCTGGCTTCTTGCTGGATGTTGGATAGAGGCTACCCTCAGGTCCTAGAAAATCCCCGGTGGCCAACCATGTGTCCAAATAAAAAGCTCACTTCAAAGCACTGACTTCTTTGTGACAAACAGGTGAGTCTCTGCCTCTGGTGTGAAGAAATGGAATTCCACCTCAGAGATAGCCAGCTTAGATATCCATCCACAGATGGATGACTGATAAGGATGTGATATAGATAAATAGATATACATAAAATAGGTAAATATAGATATATCTACAGCTATCTTCAAATATATCTGCAGAGATAGATAGATAGATAGATAGATAGATAGATAGATAGATAGATAGATATCTCTCTCACACACACACACAAAATTAATCAACTGAAAAGAAAAGTGAAATTTGCAGGTAAACAGAACTGGAAAACATTATTAAAAGTGAAGTAACCCAGGCTCAGAAAGAAAATTTGTATTTCCTCTCTCATATGCAGAATCTAGCCTCTAACTGATAAATATGAGTATCCAAGCAGGACCTTCATGGTGTAGAGTCTGGTTCCAGGTCTCTAGTTTCTGTGACACCATCAATACTGGATCCTCGATGAGACTCCTATTGGTTATCCTGTTCTTGCCCTGTGTCAAGGAAGTCCTGCAGCTTTGAATCAACAGGACTGGCTCTTTCATGAGTCCCAATCATTTGAAGATGATATAGACTTTGGGGTGGGCCAACTCAGAGTCTTGGATCTGGACCTGGGTGGTAGCGGAGTCAGCTTTCTCATAGCTGCCCCACCAGGGTGAGCACTCTAGCTCACGTTAGACCACCTAATGCTGCCATTGGCAGGAGGCAGGGTCAGCTCTCCTGCTCTCATGCCTTTGGGGCTGGCTCACCTGCACCCACACCTCCAGAGCCACTGTACTGCTCAGTAAAGGCACGAGGCCCACTCTCTCATGTGCTGCAGCCTGCAAGCAATCTCTCCTGCTCTCAAGATGCCCTTGGGGCTGGCTCAACCGTGCCTTCAACATCAGGGCCAGCTCCACTGTGTTGCCCAGGCAAGGTGCAGGGCCTGCTCTCTGAATACTACAGCCAATAGGGGGCAGGGCCAGCTCTCCCAGATCCTGCAGGTGATGAGGGACAAGGGGAAAGGCACCAACCTGCACCCTCACCACCTCATGGCAGTCCAGTGGCAGAGCCATCTCGCCCACACTCTCGCCCTCCAGTCTGGCTCACCTGTGTCCCCATTAAAATTTAAATTTTTAAAAAGAAAATATGCTCACAGATAATATGATCCTGTTTCTGCCATTGTCCACTACTTAGCACCAAGTCATGGTTTTCCCAGAATGCAAGAGTAAAGAATTAGATAGCTGGCACATCAGAGAGCTGACGATGTCAGGAATTGTATAAAGAAAACTATCCAATATTCCATCCTTATTGTAGCTACATTCACTTCCCAAGTGCTTCTGAGGTTCCTCGGTGTTGCAATATGAACAGTATTGTGCTGGCCATTTAGAGAAGAGGCCAGAGAAATGACTCGGCTGCTGACCATGCTTGCCATTCTTGCAGAGGGCCTTGGTTCAGTTCCCAGCACCCTCATGGTGGCTCACAAGTTGTCTGCAACTCAAGTTCTGGGTGAGCTAATGCCCTCTTCTGGCTTCTGGTTCCTATAGGCAAATACTAATACACACAAAAGAAAAAAATCTTTAAAAAAAATGTTTTAGGAACTATAGAAAAAAAATTCCAGAAATAAAAGAGGTTTTAATTCGTCAAAATAAGTGTTAGAAATAAATCTTTATTCATTTTTTTACTTCATGATTTTTTGGGTGGATCTGTTTTGTTGTTCTTGTTTTTGTTTTTGTTTGTTTGTTTTTTGTTTTGTTTTTTTTAAAGAGGGCCTCAAAATGTAAGCCCTAGGGAGACAAAAAGCTATTGTTCCGAAGGTGCTCGGTGTGGTCAAGAAAATAGACAAATAACTCACTATACACTGACTTGTGTTTACACACAGAAACACACACACGCACACACACACACACATAAACACACACACCATAGAACATAAGATTTACAGTGAATTTTCAACTCAGCAGACTACCAGAGAAGCTGGCACAGTCCTAAGCCTGACTTTCCTGGCAGGACAGGGGTGGGGCAATGAGAATGCCATTTCCGGTGGGGTGGGGCTTGTTCTGAGAGGTGTAGTACCTCCCTTCTAAGTCCAGTTAACAAGACCAGGGAAAGGAAGCCTTTGTGTGGGAGATGGTGCTGCCTGCCCTGACATCAGCCCCAGTGATCTCATTTCGTAGTGATGTGTTCATGGTAGTATGCTCCAAGCTGGAGGAATTTCACCGCATGGTAACAATTCTCCGTTCGCCCGGAGGTCAGCGCCTGAATATCTGAAAACACTACGGATTTAGACAAGCTGAGGGCTGATGAGACTAAAAGGGTTCTGTCAGCAGGAACTAACCAATATGTGGGAAGCTGGATGCTTTGCTGAGGTCTTGGCAGGGCTAACTCAAGAATCCTTCAAACCTAAGAGGTGTCGATCACATCAGCTGAAGGCTGATAGGAACCGCTTAGCACAGATGTGATATTCGCACCGTTTCCAAACATTCCTAGGGACAAGCAAGGCTATTGCTTGTGGCTTAAGCTTTTCAGAGGGGTCCCTGGGGAATTCTGCTTTAATTATGGAAGAAAGCCAAAGACTCAGCCTTGGGACCAGCCCCTTCTACAGCCCGAGCTCCCATTACCAAGTTTGCTACCCTTGAAGGGGCTGGGTGCCACCTGGCTCACTGACCTGAAATCTCACCTTAGGAAACATTAAAGCCCTGGCCAAAGCAAATTACTCTTCAGAAGAGAAATGACTTTTAACAGCAGTTTACACTTCAGTGCGAATGTGTTTGTTGAGGCCTTGACCACAGGGTACCCCCAAAATGTTTGAGGACAAAGAGAAAGTTATGGACAGCCACAGAAGCACAGAAAAGGAAAACAGAATCGGTCAAGGACAAATGAACTCAGCTTCTTTGGAGGAGAGAGACTCGGACCGATGCCTGCGGAGATAAAGGATTGGGGCTCACTCCTTGGGATCATAGGAGGCCCAGGGAAGTTTCCAGGCAAATACCTAGTGTGGGGTCCCAGGCCCACTGCACCTTTGGACCTAAGGAAAAGCAGGGTGTGTGTGTGTGTGTGTGTGTGTGTGTGTGTGTGTGTGTGTGAGAGAGAGAGAGAGAGAGAGAGAGAGAGAGAGAGAGAGAGAGAGAGATGGACTCTGGTATGTTCTGCATCCTCTCAGAAGAGGCAATCTCACTAGCAACAACAGTACCATGGAGGGATGTTTACCTGTGGGGGCCAAAGAAAGGAGGGGTGGTCAGCCTAGCCTTTGGGTGATGGTTTTGTTTCACTTCCTAATACAGCTTAGAACCTTCAGGCAGGCTTTCTGTTCTCAAAGGTAAATGGTGTTTGCCTAAGAAAATGTGGTCTTGTAGGCTGAGAGGAAGGAGGCCCTGGCGCAGGACTCACACTCAGCTACTGTGGCACGCCTAGCAGCAAGGTAACCTCACGCCTGCCAAGATGTTTGTTTATATAACACAGGGATTTCACAAACTCCCATTCCCAACCCCTCCACCCATGTTTCCAGCTTAGAGCTGTGAGATGGCAGGGAGCAGAGGAGGGGACTTAGGAGAAATAGCTCACTGCGTTTACAGTCTTTACAGTCTTCTAGAATGGATCATTACTCCTGAGAAGAGTCATCCGGGGCTAGGCCTGTTCAAGGAGCCCAGATTCATCAGACTTGAAGCCAGCACAGACTATTTACGATGGGCCTGCGCATACGGGGGTGGCTCACGCACAGACACAGTAACAGTTGAAGATATTTCACATCTCCCCTGACCCCGCCCCGACACACACACACACTTAGTCAGTTTCGTTTTAAATAGTAGATGTGTATATAGTTCTATTTAGAAATAAAATAAGCTCAAGGAATATAAATAGAAGTTTATTTTAATCTTTTCATTACATTTATTTATATGTTGGGGTGCCACATGCATGGTCAGAGGTTAGAAGACAGTTTATGGAAGTCAATACTTGCTTTCCATTCTGTAGCTCCTGGGGATGGAATTCAGGTTAGTGGATTTGGCGGCAATCACCTTTACCTACTGAGTCATCTTGTCAGCCCAGGAATAGAAGATTTTCTAATGATGTTCTCCAAGCAATTTTGCTTGCTAAAATCTTGAAGGAAAGGCCTAAGCAGGAAAGCCTCAACTCTCTTAGATCTATTAAACATCTATTTCTTAATCTAAAGTATTTTATTCCTTTGGACCAGGAACTAGAAAATAAATGTGTCTCTCAGGGACTAATGTTAAAGACTTTCCTTGTAAGTGGGTTGCTGTTTTAGCATTTTTCCTGTTGTGTGGCATTTTGTCTTTGTCTTTTGAAACAGAGTCTCATTATCTCACAATATCCTTGAACTCACTGTGTAGCTAAGGCTGGCTTAGAATTTGTAGCAATCCTCCTGCCTCAATCTCCTAAATTCATGTGTCAGTAAGCCCAGTTATAAGTGATTGTTTAATGAACTTTGAAACTCATTGTAAAAGACACTTCACAGGGCTCCAGTTACAAGCTAACCAAACAGTGCCTCCAGGTTACAGTTAAATACAACTGGCTTTTCCCTGTGTCAGGGAGCCAGTTAGACAGTGTTCAGCTCCGGCACTTTAAAAACAAAACAAGAGATTGGTGGTACATGACTTTAATCCCGGCACTAGAAGGCAGAGGCAGACGAATTTCTCTGGGTTCTAGGCCAGCAGGGTCTACACAGTAAGAAGACCCTGTCTTAAATTAATTAACAATAAATAAATGATTTCTTTGTGTCCCACAGAATCTAGTCACACTTCTCTTCTTAGAAAGGGTTGATTCTGAGAAACTTAAAGACAAATTTGCAGCGTTGAAAGTTCTGTACCCCCCACATAAGCCCTCAAGTTTGAAAAACTACATCATTTATGGCTTGATGTATCTCCAAACCTGAGAACACAATGTAAGGGGTGGTGCCATATTTCACTCGGCAGTAGAGTCGCAGGTTTTCCTTAGACATGGTTTTAGCATAAAGTAAATTGTATTTCCAGGATCACCGCCAAGCACAACAATACGAATAATGATGACCAAAAACAGTGACATGCTAGTGAACCAGAAGTGATGATGTTTCAGAAGGAAATGTTCTAAATAGAGTTTGCTTTCACTTGAAGATTAATTAATTAAACCAAGTTGGCCAAACCCCAGCACACAGAAGTGTAGTAGAGGAGAATCCAGTGGGAGCCAACAGGGCTGTAAACAATTCCTAATGTGTCCTGATGCAAAGCACAAGTCAAGTTTCAACCACCAGTAATTTTGAAATGGAGTTTTAGAGAATCTTCTTCCTCCTCCTCCTCCTCCTCTTTCTCCTCCTCGTCTTCCTCTTCCTTTTCTTTCTCCTCCTGTTCTTCCTCCTTGTCTTCCTCCTCCCTCTCCTCCTCCTCTTCCTCTTTCTCCTCTTCCTTCTTCTCCTTTCTTCACAATTTATATATTACATTGGCACAGTAATAACAACTTTCCAGAATCTTTATATTATTTCATTTCTGGATTGTAAGGCTGTCTAGTAGATCATCATATTCGATTCTAATCACTCAGCAGGCATTAATATGAATTTCCCTCTTTGATATTCAGTGGAGTGCAGCGGGTTAGAGATGTTGGGGAAGGAAGGGAATGTGTATTTCATCCAAGAGCTTCTCTGGCTGGTCCATGTAATTCTCGAAACAATGCTAGGAAATGGCTCTGTAAAGCAAAGTCAATTATTTAAGGAAAGTGTAAAGGAGGATAGACAGTGCTGGGAGTGTGACTGCTCTGTGGATCCTATTTTATACTGTTGGCAACTCAGATGACCAAAGTTACACTTAGACTCTGCCTTAGACCACCAAGTAGGACACTAGTTCACATTTCTCTATTGCAGCAAAATACTAGAGGCATGCCTGAAGTATAAAGAAAGGGAGGTTATTTGACTTGCAGTTTTGAAGGCTGAAGGTGCAAAGGACTTATGCCAAGTCTGGTGAGGGTTCCAGTGTGGGTGATGACAACAGATGGCATGGTCAAACAGGAACCAGAGAGGCAGAGGTCCCACAGTCTCTTCCTATGACATGGTTTAACCAACCTAAGAATCCCCACCAGGCCCCATGTCTTAGGAATGATGGACTCAGACTGAATACTGCCACACTGAGGACCAAGCCTCTAATGTATGGATCACTGAGAGACAGGTCACATCCAAATCATGGTAACTGCCATCTTGTGCCAGGGATAGGACTCTGAGACAGAATCCTGAGGACCTCAGCATCGTCAACATGACGTCATTTTATTTGTGTAAATTCTTCAAAACAAGAAAGAAAACATGGTAAACTGCACCATGATATAATACAGTATTAACATAGCCTCAAAATATGATTCATAGAGCATATAAAGCATCATTTTGACTGCTGTCAAGTGTACAGCACAGTGGCCCCTGCAGGACAACATGTTCCTCTAAATCCTTTTGAGTATGACAATGTGATATTTTCAATATCTTCATATCTTCAATAAATCTCTAACATCTTAAAGTATCTTTTAATAGTGAAGGTGTGCTTATAGCTTCTGATAAATAATTATACATTAGGATTTGATACTATTCATACTTTGCTTTGGTTGAAGTTTTCTCCTCTTTTGCATTTATATTTTATTTGAACCACAAGTAAATCTATGAGTAAAATGACAGATATGTTGAATTTTTTCAGTAGCTATTGTTTAATAGTGGAGTAGAGACACAGCTGAACACAGAGAAAGAGGGGTATGAGATAGCCATAGTCAAGGACTGTCTGTCAGATGTGGATATGGGAGGGGGGACTACTCCTTGGGGTTTCTTTGCTTCTTTCTTTATTCAGACACTGACCTCAGACTAGTAATTCTCCTGCCTCAGCCTCTAAAGTCCTGAGATTATATAAGTATACTATCATGCTTGGCTTCTATGACTTAAACCTTGTGTGTCCCCTCTGAAATTCATGTTGGAGCTCAAGCCTAAAGATGAGGTGGTGAGGAGGGAAGCATGACTCTAACTGAGATACTGTGCAGTGCGGCAGCCTTTAGGAGGTAGCTGGTGTGTGTGTGTGTGTGTGTGTGTGTGTGTGTGTGTGTGCATGTGTGTGTGATGTGTGTGTCTGTATGTGTGTTGTGTGTGTGATGTGTGTGTGATATGTGATGTGTGTGATGTGTGGTGTGGTGTGTGTGTGTGTTTGTGTGTGTGTGTGTGTGTGATATGTGATGTGTGTGATGTGTGGTGTGGTGTGTGTGTTTGTGTGTGTGTGTGTGATATGTATGAGTGTGTGTGGTGTGTGTGTGTGATGTGTGTGTCCATGCCATGGTGTCCATATGAAGGTCACAGACAAAATTGTTGGATTGTGCTCTCTCTTACTATGTTGGAATCTTAGGGACCAAACTTAGGTTGTCAATTGTTGTCCTGCATGTGCATGGACATTCATGTGTCATGTTGCATATGTAGAGGTCAAAGGACAGCTTCGGGTGTTGATCCTCAACTTCTACGTTGTCTAAGACCAACTCTTTGTTGTTGACCACTATGTATGTCACACTATTCAGCCCATTAGATTACAGGGAGACTCCTGGCTCCCCCTCCGCACCCACGCCTCATCTCACTGTAGGAGGGTTACAGGTATGTGCTGGCATGACTGACTTTGCATGAATTCTCGGCATTTGAACTCAGGGTCTCATATCTGCATGGCAAGTATTTTATACATTAAGCCACCCCCCCCCAACCCTAAAAACAACCTCTAGCCTAGAGATCCACAATTGAATCCTGGTGGGATGGTAAGGAGATTTACACGTGTTCCTCATAACCCATCATGGGCACTGCCAAGGGAAAGGCCCTCACCAGATGCAGCTCACAGACCTTGCACCTCCAGAATCATGGGTCAAAATAAACCCTTTCTCTTTAACTCCTCCAATCTGGGACTGTGTTATTACAGCAGAAATCAACTCCATGGAGGAGGAGGGACACAAAGGGTTATGTATCCCATAAAAAGAGCAGGTGAAGGAGGAGACTGGGAAGGAATTGGGTACAGAGTGGAAACATCAGAGAGATGATAAGCTGGTACTTGGAAGGCACGCCTGACAATAAATTCTCCATCTTGGCTCAATCCTGAGCCTTCCTTCCCATTGGAAGTCCCTGCCTGACCTGCCTTCCCAGTAACTAAGAAAACAGCCTGCCTCCATGCAGTCAGTTGTAAGTCTGTGTTGTAGATTCACTTCCACAAAGGGCCTAAGAAGAAACTGCAAAGGACTCTGGGGCCTGTCTTTACTGAGGATGGTTGGGAAGAGGCCAAGAGGTGGGTGAAACAGCTGTGAGGGCAGATGTGGTACAGTTTAGCAGCTGCAGGCTGCAATCAAGGCCACTTTTAGTCTCCCAGTCACTGTGAAGTGGGAGGAACAGAGCAGAGGTGTGGCCCGGCTAAGGGGCTGGCCTTTAGGAGTGTTTGTCCTTTTGCCCTCAGGCTTTCTGACTTGCAGTGAGAGGCCATGGTGTGGGAGTGGACATGTGTAATGAGTTGCCTTCCTGCCGGCAGATCTGCTCCCTGGCCCATTTGTGCAGAAAACTGAGTACATGCCTCAGAAGTGAGACTGCGCTGCTGGGAGATCCTTCCCTGCCTCCAATCTGTTTCTAATGATTCACCATTTGTAAATGGAACTTCCATCCCAGGCTCTTCATTAGGAAGAGGTTATCAAGAAGAAAAATGGGGCATCCATCTGGAGATAAAAATCCCTGATGCCTAACAGATTGTCAGCAAGCTCTCTAGCCCGCTGGATCTGAAGACACCACAAGCTCCCATGTACTCGAATGCACATTCTCTCTTCCTCCCCCTCCCCCTTCCCCTCCCCCTCCCCCTCCCTATTCTCCTCTTCTCCCCCCTCTCTCCCTCCCTCCCTCCCTCCATCTATTACCTATCTATCTATCATCTATCTCCCACTCTTCCTCTGTGTATGTGTGTATCTGTGTTCATCTGTCTGACTCTGTGTCTCTCTCTCTCTGTTCTCTATCTCTATTTGTCTACCTGTCTATCTATCTACCTATCTATCTATCTATCTATCTATCTATCTATCTACCTATCTATCTACCTGTGTATCTATATGGTTTTGTGTCTCTGTCTCTCCTCTGTATGTATCTATGTCTGTCTCTCACTCTGTCTCTCTCTATGTCTCTGTATATCTCCCTGTCTCTGTCTCTCTCTTCTCTAGAGCTAAGCTTAGCTGAATAACCATTTGTTCTATGCACTCAACATAAACCAGATTAACTACATGAAGAACACAGATTCTCCTTACAGAGCATTACAAAGATCCTCCTTTGAGGGAGCAGCCTGGGGTGTAGGTCATTTACTAGAATACCTGGAGCTATGGGTTCAAGCCCCCAGAACAACATAAATAGATAAACATATGAATGAACGAATGAATGAATAAATAAATAAATAAATAAATAAAACACAATGCAGTAAATAATAAGTTTACCTTGCATGACCCTGTGTCAGGCCAAGTCTGCCTTGATGGAGTTCTCTGGTCCCTTGGCATTTCTTCATCTCCCGTACTTTTTTGTGACATCCATCCTCAGAGTGCCACACATGCCTGCCTTGTCACACTCACCAGTAACTGTTTGTGTCAAACCCACGGCCACATCTGTGTCCCTGTTCCTCTGAGTTCTTGGTAGCACGGAGATGGCTGATCTCTGACTTGACACTTTCTTGCCCTAGCTGCTGTTATCCAGTCTTTGTCTGACTCTCCCCTGTGCTGGGAGCCACTCTTTCTCAATCTCCTTCCTCTCCAGGTTCCTTGTCACAGTATAGGATCCTAGGTGACCTTGCCTCCTTCCCCTTATCTGTCTATTGTCTTGCCTGGGCCATCCTGCTTAATAAGTCACAGTTGCAACTTCAAATTTATAACTCTAGCCATGACTGCTTTCCCCAGTTCCAGCATCAAATGTCTACTATCTGCTCTAAATCCTCAATGGGATGTATACTAAACACATCACACTTGATGTGCCTGCAACAAAATCCAGGTTTCTCTTCCTGTGTCTTCTTTTGTCTCTTATTTCTTTATAATAATAATAATAAAAGTTATTATTATTATATATATATTTATATTTCAAATGTTATCCCCTTTCCTGGTTTCCCCTCTGAAAACTCCCTCCCCCTCCCCCTGCTCACCAACCCACCCACTCCTGCTTCCCTGTCCTGTCATTCCCCTACACTGGGGCATAAAACCTTCTCAGGACCAAGAGCCTCTCCTCCCATTGATGTCCAAAAAAGCCTTCCTCTGCTACATATGCAGCTGGAGCCATTAGTCCCTCCATGTGTACTCTTTGGTTGGTGGTTTAGTCCCAGGAAGCTCTGCGGGGTACTGGTTGGTTCATATTGATGTTCCTACTAGGGGGCTGCAAACCCCTTCAGCTCCTTTAGTCCTTTCTCTAGATTCTCCATTGGGGACCTTGTGCTCAGCCCAATGGTTGGCTGACAGCATCCCCCTCTGTAATTGTCAGGCACTGGCAGAGCCTCTCAGGAGACAGCTATATCAGGCTCCTGTCAGCAAGAACTTCTTGGCATCCACAATAGTGTCTGGGTTTATTTCTTAGTAATACCAAAACATCCTATCTTAGAAAGACTGTCACCTTCTTGCTGATAGTGTTGGTTCAAATGAAAATATTTCCCATTGGCTCAGAGATCACAAAACTTCCTCCCTGGGTAGTGGCACTAGTTGGGTAGGTTTAGGAGGTGTGATCTTATAAGTGTGTCGATGCCATGTGGAGAAGCAGAATTTGAGGTTTCAAACCACATGCCATTCCCAGATCACTCTCCATTCATGCTGTAGTTCAAGATGTGAGCTCTCAACTCCTCTCAGCTTCCAGCTCTAGCCACCATAACTGATACCTGCTGCCAGGCTGTTCCTTAACTCTGGAAATAAAAACCCAAATCAACTCTATCTTCTATAATGTCCTGTTTGTGGTGTTTTATCACAGCAATAAAAAAGTAGCCAACACACTAGTTTTCTGGCTTTACTCAAAATTTCCCCAAAGCTCCCTACCTTGAAATAAAATCCAAATCTTGCTGTCAGTCTGTACTTGACTCCCACCCACCCCTTCCTGACCTCATCCCCTCCCACTTCCTCTCTTAACTCTCCACTCCCAGCCATGCCTCCACCCTTCTTCAATACCACCCTGTGTCTTCAACACACCAGGCACACGCGCTTCCAGTTCCTGCCTTCGTACTCACTGTTTCCTCTTCCTGGAGTGCCCTGGTCCTTGCTTTAGGGTCATTCACTTCCTCTTCTTCTTTTTCAGTCACCACCCCATCAAAGGGGACTCCTTGGTTCTTTTATCTTCGTCTAGCCATCCATACCCCTCTTTACTCCCTCCCATTTCTCTTTACTTCAAAGCTCTATGGCCACTTGATTGATACATTGTTTATTTACCAACCATCTCCCTGTAGAAAGGAAGGGCTTAGAAGCAAGGACTTGAACTGTTTTATTACTGTTCTATCTCCAGTAACCAGCAGAGTGGCTGGTACATAGCAGGTATTAAATCAATATTTGTGTAATTAACAAATAAGTCTTTATTCTTCTTTCCCATGATCCTTGTGTTCAATTCATTTGAAAAGTCTTTTGACTTAGACCCAAACCCATGTATCTTTGATCTAGTTTAAATGATCATTCAGTTACAGTATTACTCATTAATATTACTGCTCAAACACTGGTGGACAGTCATCAATTATTTATTAAACTGAACTAAATTTGGTACTTTAATGCTGTCCTCTGAGAGGCTCCACCAAGCAACTGACTCAGATAGATACAGACACCCACAGCCAAATGGTGGATGGAGCTTGGGGACTCTTATGGAAGAATAGAAGGAAGTATTGTAGCTTGAAGGGAATAGGAACTCCACAGGAAGACCAATAGAGTCAACTAGCCTGAACCCTCTGGGTTCTCAGAGTCTGAACCACCAACCAAAAACATACACGAGCTGGACCTAGGCCTCCCTGCACGTATGTAGCAGATGTGCAGCTTGGTCTTCATGAGGGTCCTGAACAACTGAGTGAGGGCTGTCCTCAAAACTGTTGCCTGTATGTGGGATATGTTCTCCCAGCTGGGCTGCCTTGTCTGGCTTCAGTGGGGAAGAAGTGCCCAGCCTTGCAGAGATTTGAGGTGCCAGGGTAGGGGATACCCAGAGGCCCCCCACCCGCTCAGAGGAGAAGAGGAGGGAAGGATGAGGGAAGAATTGTGGAAGGGGTGACCAGAAGGGGACAGTGAGATGTAAGGTGAAAAAGTAAAAAAATTAAATTAAAAATTTAAAAACAGTATCTTTAAAACAGAATTTCTCTAGGCCAGCATAGTCAACTAAAGTGTATGCTTGAGGGATCCCAAAGACTGAACCACCAACCACAGAGCTATCATAGGCTACACCTAGGCCCCTCACACATATGTAGCAGATGTGTCGGTTGGTCTTCATTTGGAACCCCATAAACTGGAGTAGGGGCTGTCCCTGAATCTGTTTCCTGTCTGTGGATCCCATTCACCTAACTGAGGCCTTGTCTGGCCTCAGTAGAAGAGGATGTGCCTAGTCCTGAAGACACTTGATGTGCCAGGGTAGGGGGGATACCCAGCGGGAGCTTCCCCCTTCCCAGAGGTAAAGCCAAGGGGAGAATGTAGGTAGGAGCTGGGGGGGTGGGGGGGGGCGGGGGGGATTTGGAGAAGAGGGGTATCAGATATTGGGATGTAAAGTGAATAAATAAATGAATTAATAAAACAAACTAAATTTCTTTGTTTCTAGTAAATTTATTGTAAATCTTAGGAAAAATCAAAGACGCTAAAGTTTATCTTAGCCAGGCTAACTGGTAGCAAATCTAACCCAAAATGCAGAGGCCTAAATCATAGAACTATGTTTTACTTTGATTTTACCTTCTAGTGCTGGGATTGGAAGTGACAGTGACTCTTGCCTTTCCAGCTGTGAGTATAAGAGCATCCGCCTTCTGGCTGCCCACTGAGACTTCTTATATAGTCAAGGGAGTGGATTCATGGAAACTTTGATAGCCAGTCCCAGAAGTGGAAGATATCTCTGTCTCCACCCAGACCAGGCAGGATTAGTCACGTGGCTCCAACTAAAGTACAAAGTAAGTGGAGGTAGAGAGGTGGGGGTGGGGCTGCCTAGAGGGAGAAGGGAATGCAGACCACCTTCCAAGTCTCTGTTATCCTACTTTATGATCCACAGCTAGCACCAGGTGGTTGCCATCTGAACAAGTCAGGTATCTGAGGCTTACCAAGGCAGATGGACCAAACTTAGCAGACAGGGAAGGCCTTGTCAGAGCATGTGAGCACGAAGCCTCTATAGAGTCATCCTGAGGTCCTCATGAGTCATCTCACCTTTCAGAAAAGCATTCACAGGCATATGATTCTATTAATAATATGAGCCTAGCCAGTAGTGGTGGCACACGCCTTTAATCCCAGCACTTGGGAGGCAGAGGCAGAGGCAGAGGCAGAGGCAGAGGCAGAGGCAGGTAGATTTCTGAGTTCAAGGCCAGCCTGGTCTACTGAGTGAGTTCCAGGCCAGCCAGGGCTACACAGAGAAACCCTGTCTCAAAAAACCAAAAAAATAAAATAAAATAAAATAAAATAAAATAGCCTAATGCTCATTACTTCTAGCGACTACTGGCACTGCCAAATTCCATGTCTCTATGTGGCCTCTGTGTTAAAAACCAAAGCTGTCCTCACACTGACCCTTTGGGGGTTGATAGTAAATGGTCTTGTCCAATCACGTAGGAAACAATCCACATGAATTAATTATGAATAATTCAGACAAAGTTGGAACATAGTCAAATATACCTTACTTTGGTCCTACAGGAGTGAGTGGGTCTGCTCATTTTCAGACTTACTGAGAATTAAATCTCTGGAGGGTTATTAGTGCCTCTTACTTTACCTTAGTTACATTCACCTTGGCTTGACTCTCTGGTCTCTATCACTGGATGTTACAAAGTCACAAGATGAGAAACAAAGGCTTACTTAAGAGTAATATAGAATGTGTGAATAAAATAGAAAAATCTAGCCTGTAAGATGATTCAATGAATGTTAAAGTTTTTGCCGATAATTTAGATGACCTGAGTTTAATTCCCAGATCCAACAGTATGGAACTGACTTTGAAATTGTCTAAATACACAGAAACACACACACACAAACACACACACACATATATACAAATAAATGAAAAAATAATAATTCCAGTCTCATTCTAATAAAAAAAAAGGAAGTTGCCAGACATAATGACACAGCCTATAATCTTAGCACTAGGCACTTGCAGCCAGTTCTCACTACAAGAGACTAGCTGAGGAAGAAGGAGAGAAAATATGCTAAGCAAAAAGCATGAGAAAATGAATTGCATAACCCATAATTTTTATTTCATTGCTTTTTTTCCCTTGTTGGTTTCTCTGTGTAGCCCTGGCTGCCTGGGAACTCTATATGTAGACCAAAGTTGACCTTGAACTCAGAAATCCATCTGCCTCTGTCTGCTTATACACCCCACCCCGCCCACAAAGATTAAATACTAAGTAGCTAACATCCAGATTTGCACACTGAAAAATAGAAAACAGATAAAACATTTGAGGAGAGACAGTGTTCACAAGTAGAATATCTATATGACAGCCTCAAAATACTGTCCAGTTCATGTCAAGTTGTTTTGTAAATGTGGATCATAGTCAGAAATATTACATCTGATGGCATGACTGCAGTGTGGACTGGCAGAGGGGACCTGATAAAAATCCCTTCAAGTCAGGGAAAAGGAAAGGATTCTCTTCAAGGAGGGCATGCTGTGAAAATGGTAATACACTATAAATAAACAAACATTTACTGTATTGAAAGTCATGGTGTAAAGAACAGAAAGAAAACAGGCTAGATATAGATATCTTTATATATATATATATATATATATATATATATATATATATATATATATATATATATGATATAGATAGTGTGTGCCTGTGTGTGTGTGTGTGTGTATGTATGTATGTGGTGTGTGTGTGTGTGTGTATGTATGTATGTGGTGTGTATGTGTGTGTGTGTGTGTGTGTGTGTGTGTGTGTGTATGTGTGTGTGGTGTGTGTGTGTCTGTGTGTGTTTGTGTGTGTGTGTGTGTGGTAGAGTGCTCCACAAAAGAGAACTGAAGAACCTGATCTAATGGGAAAACCTGTTATTGGGATATCTTATCCTGATTGATGCTGATGTAACAGAATATCACACATGCGATCATTTATAACAAACTGCAATATATCGGCTCACAGTTCCAGAGTCAGAGCTGCACTGGGTGGAATCCAGTTCTAGCTTTGTTCTGCTTCTCTTCATGGTGGAAACCGCAGAAGGACAGTGAGTGAGACCATAATGAACCAATGATGTCACCTAGACACTCGTGTATGGACAAGATTCCCCATGACCCAAACATTCTGGGAGAGGCTCCACTTCCCATCACAGCAGCAACCAAGAGTCCAATACAAGAACTTGTGGGGACACATGCAAACTATTGCACAGGCTAAGAAGCCCATATTCAAGGTAATCAGAAACGCAGATGTAGTATAGGTCCTTAATCAGAGGAGAGGGACGCTGAAAGCCTCGATGAGTCTGGCAGGAGCCGGGGGTTGGGGGAGATCGAAAGTGAGGAGGCCAGAAAAGAGGCCGCTGCAGTAATTTATATGATATCTTGGCTCTGGGAAGTGACAGCTGAAGCTGAGCCCCAGGGGCAAATCCAAGAGACCACAGAGAAAGGGAAAATGCTGTGAATAGAAAAGAAAGCTCAGGTGACAACTGAAAGAGAACTCTGGGGACCAGGACAGCAGTGGTGGCACTGAAGATAGACAGGGGAGATTTATGAAGCTCCTGGTGCACTTTTTCATATTTGATTTTGTGGTATTTATTACTGAGTTAGTCATACATGGAATATTCCTCTTTAATTTCTAGTTCTAAGACACATGGTTAAAATTAGGGTTCATATTCTTGTTGGCTTTTGTTTCATATAACTTTGAAATTTATAAGGTTGAGGGGGTGGAGCACACACATCAAAATGTTATATAGTTGCCAGGTCATGTCTTCATCTAAAACAGAGTTGCAGAACAGGGCTCTATGCAATCAAAACATACTGTACTAGGGAAGGCGATCAACACTTAAGCTTAAAATGATTTCCGAATAACCGCAGCTTATGTAAGGCAGCTAACTGATTTTTGAGGTATTGTGTGAATCTTTCACCTGAGTCTTTTTTGTTTGCTTTGCTTTTTGGAGTGTGTGTGTGTGTGTGTGTGTGTGTGTGTGTGTGTGTGTGTGTGTGTTGGGTGCAGGGAGCTTACAGTGGCTTCCTTAGCAAACAAGAAAGCTTCAGTGAATGCCAAGATTGCAAAGAAATGTAGACTGTCCTTCTGCAGTAAGGTAGATGACAGGGAAGATGGCTTTAGAATTTTCACAAAGAGCAAAGCATGCAGAATTTAGGAGAGATGTCTGGATGTGCACTGAGTACAGACTTCAGGATCTGCCAGGAAGAACAGGGAAAGGTGAGAGAGAGGGAACGCCCCACCCATGACTGAGAGCACAGGAGAGAGAGCTGTGGCATTTCAAAGTGATCTTGAGACCCCAGATTGGAGATGGGCCATTGGCAGCAAATGCAAACAAAGTGTTTGCCTGGCAGCGAGGCTTTAGCCTTTGCTCCATCAAATGTCATTTCTCTCTCACCAGAGCATCCAGCTTTCTGAAAAGAAAAAAAAAAAATAAAAGCAGTTGCTGCCAGAACAAGATGACAGGTGTTGTAGAGGAAGAACAGAGCCCATGGGGACACGGATAAGTTCCTGTTTGAAAGAATTACTTTCAGGATCTCTGCCATGCTGTTCCTGAAGCCAGGCCTTTAGAATTAAACCATTCACCAGTTGTGGGTGCACAGACACGGCCATAGAAGGAGAGATCCGGGAGTTCTTTGGAATTGAGGTGTGTGTGGGAGGTGCCTGGTTCTTCTCCAGGGTTCCATCTTCTCTTCTTGCTCATTAGCTGATGCTTCAGATGATAGTGGGGTCTGCCTACTGAAATCAGGGGCTGTACTCCTGAGCCTTCTTTGCAACTGAAGTGTAACTAAGACGGTGTTTTGGTCAGTGATCAGGAAGTGAAATGCACAATTTCAGGGATGTTTGCTAGCCTCCTCCCCTCCTGCTCATAGAAGCATGCATGTGATTGCAGAAATTGCAGTCTAAGATTACTAAAGGCCTCATGTTACCCAGCCTGGTGACACACGCCTGCTGTCCTGGCACTCAGGAGGTGGAAGCAGGAAGACCATGAGTATAAGGCCAGCCTAATTCATACAAATATAAATGTGTGTGTGTGTGTGTGTGTGTGTGTGTGTGTGTGTGTGTGTGTAGAACTTGTCTCATGCCAGCAAACAAACAAAACTACAGAACAAGTTGCTGGGAATTCAGTTCAACTGACAGAGTATCTATCTAACATTCATGAAGCCATGGGTTTAATCCCCAGTACAGCATAAATTGGGCATGGCAGCAAATGCCTACAATCTTAAGCACTTTAGCCAATGGAGTCAGGAAAATTGGAAGTCTAAGATCACCCTTGGCTACATAGTAAATTAGAGGCTAGCCTGAGCTACATAAGACTCTGCCTCCAAATAAATAAATAAATAAATAAATAAAGCTTAAAATCAAAAGGCAAAGGAAGACTCCCTGGTGGGATGCCATCAGAGATGGTATTTACCAAAAAGTAGGATCCACCTCCATCTTTGACAAAAGTCCCTGACAATTGCCTAGTGGATGATGTTCTCTTTGGGAAAACTGGAACTCATAGAGATAGGGCAGGCTTGACCTAAAGTCAATGGTGGGGGATTCCTGTGATGAAAGGAGAAAGTTGTCTTCAAACAAACATCAGGGTAAGTCTGACCAGCATGAATGCATGTGAGCTTTAGTGTAATGATAAGAAAAGTAATTAGGCAACTGTCAGGATAGGGCTTGGACAAAGAGAAGCCGCCATACCTAGCACTGCTTAGATGTGGACAAACTAGAAAACAGGGCTTCAAGTCCTGGGGGGAAAGTGAGGGCTGGGTAGAGAGCTGTCTGGTTACAGAAGCAGGAGAGGAGGGGGACTCTGACCAGAGAAGGGGTCCATGGTGACAGACAAAAGCCACAGGACTCCAAACAATTCTTGCAGGGCCACAAAAGTACAGTGCCATTTTTTCCTATGAAAATATCACTGTTAAGTTGGGGTCTGTGGCAAGAGCCAAGAAAATCTTAAACACAAACAAGCAAACCACAAACCAAGCTAGGAAGACAAATGGTGGACCTCACTCATAGATAAAGCATTGTCTGATCAGGCAAGAGGCTCGTGTGCAAGGGAAAGCCCTGCAAAGGTCATGGATTTGGCGTCTATTGTCTGATAACAATATATGTAGAAAACATTTTCAGAAGAACCACTAGGCAATAGTGGTTACAACACAATCTAGTTCCACATTCTGGCAGAAAGCGAAAAAAAAAAACACTATTATACACTTACTCAACTTTTTAAAAAGACCATTACTCAACCCACAGCAGCAAGCTGGGATAATGGCAACAAAAGAAACATTACAAAAGGAACCATATTAAGAGTATTAATTAAGGCCCCAGGTTATTGCTTAAACTTCATTAGAAGCACAAGAGAAATATTGGCCAGGAAGAAAAAGAATATATATGATAACTAATAATTAAAAGCAAGCAAAAAAGGCCTACCTCTGTGTTAAAAGTGCCTTTTGTAACTTTATTAATTTTTGCATGTGTGTGTATGTGTGTGTAGTATATGCATGCATGTAGACACATGTACTTAAGGAGTAGATATGGAGGCCAGAGGTTAATATAGGATGTCTCCCTCAGTCATTCTCTGCTTTATATATGGAGACAGGGTTTCTTACTGCATCTGCAGTTCAACAATTTGGCTGGCTTAGCAGCCAGTTTGGCCAAGGAGCTCCCTGGGCTGAGCCTTGGTATCACATCCACATGGTGTTGAAGAGCCAGAGTCTTCATACTTGTGGAGCAAGCAGCTTATCTATTGAGCCATCTTCCAGCCCTTGTTTTTTTTTTTTTTTTTTTTTTTTTATAAACCTAAAGCTTGGTCAACTGGAAGAAACAAAGAGCAATGAGAGCTTGAAGGACAGGCATAAACCACAAAGTGAAGCAAAAAAAAAAAAAAAAAAAAGTAAGGTCTTCAAACCCAGGGACAGAAGGCTGCAAGTGTGTGGTTTAAGTTTTCAGAGTTACATATTCTGGGCAGGTCTCAAACTTACTCCAAAGTCCAAGCTGGTCTGGCTCAAATTCCCAATTTTCTTGTCTGGGCAACTTATGTACTGAGACTACAGGTGTTCACCACTGGACGGTTGATATAAGATTGTGCTATAAAATGGAGGGAAAAGAAAGACCAAATTAAGAGTTGGGGGTAATTTTGCCTCCTAACTTCAGTGTAGAGACCTACTGATAGGAGATATTAGAGCAGATGCCACAAATGCCTAGAATATTCTGGATGTTCTAAGCCTGCTTTGAAAACAGAGCTCAGACCTAGGGCCAGAGATGATTCTGTAGGTAAAGGTGATGTCCCAGAACCACCACACACTAACTGTATGAAGAAAACCAATTCCACCAAGTTGTTCTCTGGCCTCCACATTCCTGCTGCAGCATGTCCCCTGAGCACATGCAAACACAATCACAAATAAATAGGCACCTATTTAAAAGAAGGGTTTTGAAAACTCAGATCTAATTTTCAGAACCTTGTTTTCTTATTTTAATTGTTTGAAATTGCATTGTTTCATACATGCATATAATGTGTTATCTTACATAGAATACTCACCTACTTAAAACAGTCACCTACTTGGAACACTCACCCACATGGAACACTCACCCACATAAAACACTCACACACATGGAACACTCATCCAAATGCAACACTCACCTACATAAAACACTCACCTACATTGAACACTCACCTACCTAGAACACTCACACACATGGAACACCTACTTACATAGAACACTCACCTACACAGAACACTCACCTACCTAGAACACTCACTTACATGGAACACTCACTTACATAGAACACTCACTTACATAGAACACTCACCTACACAGAACACTCACCTACCTAGAACACTCACTTACATGGAACACTCACCTACATGGGACACTCACTTACATAGAATACTCACCTACTTAGAACACTCATCCACATGGAACACTCACCTACATGCAACTGTTCACTGGAACAGTCATTGCTTCCAGTTCCCTAAATCTGCCTTGGGCAATGCTCAAGTCACCCACCCAGGTAATACAGAAAACACCTGAGGAAGAAAAAAGAAAATGCTTTCTGTCTTTGCACACAAGGGGCACTACGATGAGGATGGCTAAAAGTTCTCTCTTGTCCACTCTGTGATGTCCCTTTTTCACAAAGAAGCTGCACAATGTGAGTAGCAGGAAAGGTTTCTTGATTCTGGCTCCAGGGTCTTCAGTCTTTCACACCTTGTGAACTTTCCTCTCTCCTGTGTGTGTATCACTGCCTCTCTCCCACACCCACTCCCTCATTACCTCCTGGGCAGCCTGCATGGACTCCTCTGGAAGCCAGTTTCTACCCTGCTGCCCATATCTTCATAGGAATTCATACATTTATCATGTCTCAGACACACAGTCTCACGGAGGACTGTGCTAGCATGTGACTCCTTCATGCACAAACAAACTCACCTCTGTGTGCCACCTCAGGCACACGAGACTTGGGTGATCATGGGTCCAGCACTTAAAGTCAGAATAAGAGAATACCACTAATGAATTTTAGAGTGTGTAGAGGGAAATTAGGAGACTGGTACTCAACATCTCTGAACTTCTGGAGGTGAAACCAAGGACAGAACACACTTGTTGTTTTCAAAAAACTTGCTCCCTTGAGCTGTAAAATTGGAGTAAGAACATGTCTTCTGGTCAGATTCTTGGTCCTGGAAGGGAATGGGTTGAACACCTCAGGGCCATGGCCCCTCTGAATCCACATGGTTGTAGGAAGAGCTGTCCCAAGCCCCTCTCCTAATATTACCTCCCAGAGATGCATGAGTGAAGTATATTGGTTACAGATGTGGTAGGGCTGAAGCTGGGCTGTCAGGGCATGCAGGGTGGAAGCAGGCATGTGCACATTGCCAGGAAGGGGCCGGGGATGTAAGGCAGAAAAATGACAGGTCAGCAGCCATCCAACTCCTTTATCTTTCAAAGAACAACCATGGATACAGTGAGTCCAAACTAAAGTTTTTCTTTGTGAACAACCCTGCAGCAGTGATGTGTTCTCGAAACTCTGCAAGAATGGTCCTCCAGCCTCAAGAGGGCACCTAAGTTCTGGGACCAACATAAAGGGTTACTGTCCATACAAGGGAGAGAGAAGCTAAGATGGGTTTCTTGCCTGTCTAGACATGTAAGGAGCAGAGGCAGTAATCAATGTGGAATTGATTGTACTAATTATGTTGTTATAATTTCTTCTTTCTCCTCTCCATTGCATCTCTGTAACAATGGCTTAGATCAGTTACCTCTTTTTTTCTTTATTTTTTTTTTTTTTATTTGCTCCCACCCCTACTTCTTTTTTTTTTTTTTTTTTTTCCATTTTTTATTAGGTATTTAGCTCATTTACATTTCCAATGCTATACCAAAAGTCCCCCTTACCCACCCACCCCCACTCCCCTACCCACCCACTCCCCCCCTTTGGCCCTGGCGTTCCCCTGTACCGGGGCACACAAAGTCTGCGTGTCCAATGGGCCTCTCTTTCCAGTGATGGCCGACTAGGCCATCTTTTGATACATATGCAGCTAGAGTCAAGAGCTCAGGGGTACTGGTTAGTTCATAATGTTGTTCCACCTATAGGGTTGAAGATCCCTTTAGCTCCTTGGGTACTTTCTCTAGCTCCTCCATTGGGAGCCCTGTGATCCATCCATTAGCTGACTGTGAGCATCCACTTCTGTGTTTGCTAGGCCCCGGCATAGTCTCACAAGAGACAGCTACATCTGGGTCCTTTCGATAAAATCTTGCTAGTATATGCAATGGTGTCAGCGTTTGGATGCTGATTATGGGGTGGATCCCTGGATATGGCAGTCTCTACATGGTCCATCCTTTCATCTCAGCTACAAACTTTGTTTCTGTAACTCCTTCCATGGGTGTTTTGTTCCCACTTCTAAGGAGGGGCATAGTGTCCACACTTCAGTCTTCATTTTTCTTGAGTTTCATGTGTTTAGGAAATTGTATCTTATATCGTGGGTATCCTAGGTTTTGGGCTAGTATCCACTTATCAGTGAGTACATATTGTGTGAGTTCCTTTGTGATTGTGTTACCTCACTCAGGATGATGCTCTCCAGGTCCATCCATTTGGCTAGGAATTTCATAAATTCATTCTTTTTAATAGCTGAGTAGTACTCCATTGTGTAGATGTACCACATTTTCTGTATCCATTCCTCTGTTGAGGGGCATCTGGGTTCTTTCCAGTTTCTGGCTATTATAAATAAGGCTGCTATGAACATAGTGGAGCATGTGTCCTTCTTACCAGTTGGGGCTTCTTCTGGATATATGCCCAGGAGAGGTATTGCTGGATCCTCCGGTAGTACTATGTCCAATTTTCTGAGGAACCGCCAGACTGATTTCCAGAGTGGTTGTACAAGCCTGCAATCCCACCAACAATGGAGGAGTGTTCCTCTTTCTCCACATCCTCGCCAGCATCTGCTGTCACCTGAATTTTTGATCTTAGCCATTCTCACTGGTGTGAGGTGGAATCTCAGGGTTGTTTTGATTTGCATTTCCCTGATGATTAAGGATGTTGAACATTTTTTCAGGTGCTTCTCTGCCATTCGGTATTCCTCAGGTGAGAATTCTTTGTTCAGTTCTGAGCCCCATTTTTTAAGGGGGTTATTTGATTTTCTGAGGTCCACCTTCTTGAGTTCTTTATATATGTTGGATATTAGTCCCCTATCTGATTTAGGATAGGTAAAGATCCTTTCCCAATCTGTTGGTGGTCTTTTTGTCTTATTGACAGTGTCTTTTGCCTTGCAGAAACTTTGGAGTTTCATTAGGTCCCATTTGTCAATTCTCGATCTTACAGCACAAGCCATTGCTGTTCGGTTCAGGAATTTTTCCCCTGTGCCCATATCTTCAAGGCTTTTCCCCACTTTCTCCTCTATAAGTTTCAGTGTCTCTGGTTTTATGTGAAGTTCCTTGATCCACTTAGATTTGACCTTAGTACAAGGAGATAAGTATGGATCGATTCGCATTCTTCTACATGATAACAACCAGTTGTGCCAGCACCAATTGTTGAAAATGCTGTCTTTCTTCCACTGGATGGTTTTGGCTCCCTTGTCGAAGATCAAGTGATCATAGGTGTGTGGGTTCATTTCTGGGTCTTCAATTCTATTCCATTGGTCCACTTGTCTGTCTCTATACCAGTACCATGCAGTTTTTATCACAATTGCTCTGTAGTAAAGCTTTAGGTCAGGCATGGTGATTCCACCAGAGGTTCTTTTATCCTTGAGAAGAGTTTTTGCTATCCTAGGTTTTTTGTTATTCCAGATGAATTTGCAAATTGCTCCTTCTAATTCGTTGAAGAATTGAGTTGGAATTTTAATGGGGATTGCATTGAATCTGTAGATTGCTTTTGGCAAGATAGCCATTTTTACAATGTTGGTCCTGCCAATCCATGAGCATGGGAGATCTTTCCATCTTCTGAGATCTTCTTTAATTTCTTTCTTCAGGGACTTGAAGTTTTTATCATACAGATCTTTCACTTCCTTCGTTAGAGTCACGCCGAGATATTTTATATTATTTGTGGCTATTGAGAAGGGTGTTGTTTCCCTAATTTCTTTCTCAGCCTGTTTATTCTTTGTGTAGAGAAAGGCCATTGACTTGTTTGAGTTAATTTTATATCCAGCTACTTCACCGAAGCTGTTTATCAGGTTTAGGAGTTCTCTGTTGGAATTTTTGTGGTCACTTATATATACTATCATATCATCTGCAAAAAGTGATATTTTGACTTCCTCTTTTCCAATTTGTATCCCCTTGATCTCCTTTTGTTGTCGAATTGCTCTGGCTAATACTTCAAGTACTATGTTGAAAAGGTAGGGAGAAAGTGGGCAGCCTTGTCTAGTCCCTGATTTTAGTGGGATTGCTTCCAGCTTCTCTCCATTTACTTTGATGTTGGCTACTGGTTTGCTGTAGATTGCTTTTATCATGTTTAGGTATTGGCCTTGAATTCCTGATCTTTCCAGAACTTTTATCATGAATGGGTGTTGGATCTTGTCAAATGCTTTTTCTGCATCTAACGAGATGATCATGTGGTTTTTGTCTTTGAGTTTGTTTATATAATGGATTACATTGATGGATTTTCGTATATTAAACCATCCCTGCATCCCTGGAATAAAACCTACTTGGTCAGGATGGATGATTGCTTTAATGTGTTCTTGGATTCGGTTAGCGAGAATTTTATTAAGGATTTTTGCATCGATGTTCATAAGAGAAATTGGTCTGAAGTTCTCTATCTTTGTTG